>NC_140969.1:67951784-68061784 GCF_056783735.1 Eptatretus burgeri
GTCGCGTTCTCCAAAACAAAGCGGACGCTCACTCGCTCATTGAAGAAGTGTCCAGTTCAGCGGGCCGTTCTTTCGCTTTTTTGAGCTTGCAACTGTCTATATTATCCTTTTTTATTTTGAATTATTGTAGAACAAAGTTATTTGGATATTTGTACATCATGCCTCGTACGTGTGTCATCATGTTTTGCGAAAATGGCTGGAAAATGGGTAATCGCTCCCACCGATTCCCAAAGGAATCAAACATTCGCCGGCAGTGGATAACATTTGTACAAACAAAACGGACGAATTTTTCCCCCAAAGAAAACGGGTAAAGAGGACCCTTTGGATAGACTTGTCATTTGTGGTGACCATTTCACAGCCGAGGATTACGAAGGCATAAACACATCTGATCACCACTCTGTGAATATGAGTTGTTGGTTGACAAGTTCTCCAGATACTGCTCTGTCACAGAATCAATTGTTGAGTTTAAGTGAGAAAAACCTTGAAATGTATTCTTTAAGAGTACATGGAAAAACATAAATAAACTTTCTCTAAAACACAAGCATGAAATATTTTTCAACAAATCAACTTATTGTTGATTAAATTACTTTTTTAACAGCATCAGCACATTGGGCTATTTCGTTTCAATTGTAAAAAGTGATCAATTTTCCACTTTTTTTTTTCTAAATTTGGTGGAATATTTCCCAATGAAGCTAAACATGTTTTGGTATTTATATGCCACAACAGTCTCTTGAAAGTTGGGGTGTGTTTTAACTGTTCACTTTCGCTGGGGTCAAGCTCAGCTGTCAGAAAGACTTCAATGCCAAGGCTACGGTGTATAATATATTTGGGTCCATTATTGATTCATTCTATTTCTGACTCTTGAATGACTAGAGTTAAAAATTATTATATCAAGTCACAGACGAATCAAACTACATTATTTTCTGCATCGAACAAGAAAATGAAAATCTCCAAACCAATCTGTCTGGTGGAGTCTGTCAGTGTGAACTGCTGGGCAGTCAGTCCTGCCATTTGTACACAAAATAGGCCATTTTCTGGCACTTGCAAGTGGCTCAAATTTATATGGCTCAGGGCCAGAAACTCCATAGTATAAATTCCCATCATCCTCCGACTCGTCCTCGGAAATATCGGAATGAAAACACTCGATTTCATCGCCGCTGAAATCACTCTCTGATTCGCATCTCGCCATTGTTAACACGGTTTCCGAATGTTCACGAAGTTTTCGGAGAACGTGACGTCACAGCATCTTCGGTAAATTCCGGTCTGTTTTTCGATCACTGACAAAAGTTTTGACTGAAAAGTTAATTTTAGCATATTTTGAGTTTCAAATGTAAGAAAATAATTGCCCAACGATTATTAATGTGATTACAACCTTCAAATCACACGAAGTCATCAGCGACCCAAAACCTGCTCTTTAATCTCATGAGCTGTACCCAAACATTCCCTGCCTTCCCTTTCACTTTACACTGAGAAAATTCTCTCCTCTCTACCCTCTATTATGTTTCAGCAGAATACTCATTACTTTTTTTATTAATAAAAATCAATCGACGTTTTCATAAATATTTGTTTTCAGAAGCAAAATGCTGTTTTCCATGAATCTTATTCAAAGGAATTTCTTAATAACAAATTAATAGTCGGGTCATGCAGTCGATAAATACTTGCTCCTTAACCTCGATTATCATTATCCTTTACCGATGTTTACAGGACAACTGCCCGTACCTACCAAACTCTGGGCAGGAAGATCAAGACAAGGATGGAAATGGCGATGCTTGTGATCGTGACGATGACAATGATGGGCATGAGGATCAGCATGTGAGTGGGACTGGGTTAGAGTTGGACAAAACACAGTGATGGTGTTTGTTTAGTAGTTCACAAATAATGTCAATTGCCAGCTTACAGAGTAGAGTGCATCTGTGTGTGTATCTATCGATAATTCAGCAATCTCTGTGTGTCTGTGACCGCTGTTTCTCGACAACCACTGGTCCGATCTAATTAAAACTTGCCAGGAATATTGCGGGGACCTGTGGATGTGCCTTTTCAAGGTTTGATATTAATTGGACAAGCGGTACCCAAGTTACGGCCATTTATTTGCCAACCAATGACAGGACACGGTGCTATGACATCACGATTGACGTCACAATTCTTTATTTTTTTTGCACAATTGACGTCACTTCTTCGTTTGATATGACGTCACAATTGACACTGGGGACCTGAGTCTGTGCCTCCACATCGGATCACTCTCAAGGTGGGTATGGAAACGGCCTGTGTGGTTGTTGTTTTACGCACGTACGGGCCCACACATACGGCCACGCACATACGGCCACGCACGTACGGGCCCGCACTAGTATATACAGTGCCTATAGAAAGTCTACACCCCCTTTCAAAATTTTCACCATTTGTTGCCTTATAGCCTGGAATTAAATTGCATTAAATCAGATTTTTGCCTCCTTTGTTTACACATCATAACCCACAATTTCCAAGTGAAAAACAAATTCTACAAATTTCAGAAAATTAATTAAAAATACAAAACCAGAACATATTGGTTGGATAAGTGTTCACCCCCTGAGTTAATACTTAGTGGAAGCATCTTTGACAGCAATTACAGCTGTGAGTCTGTTCAGATAGGTCTCCACTAACTTTGCACACCTTGACTGGGCAATAATTGCCCAATTGTTCTGTACAAAACTGTTCAAGCTTAGTCAAGTTGTGTGGGGAGCGTTGATGGACAGCAATCTTCAAGTTACCCATCCCCTGATCTTTGCCTTTTCACAACTTTATCCCAGAGGTCTTTTGAAAACTCCTCAGTGCTCATGGTTGAGTCTTTGTTGTGAGATGCACAACCCAGCTGGGGAACCTACAGGAACAGCTGAGTTTATTCTGAAATAATCAATCACTACAATTTAACACAGGCGGAGGCCAATTAACTTGATGTGTGATATTGAAGGTGATCAGTTATACCTGAGCTAATTTACAATTGCTATTATAGGGGGAGGTGGGGGTGGACACTTATCCAACCAAGATATTCTCGTTTTGTATTTTTAATGAATTTTCTGAAACTTATAGAATTTGTTTTTCATTTGGAAGTTGTGGGTTACCATGTGTAAATAAAGGTGGAAAAAGTCTGATTTAATGCAATTTACTTCAAGGCGAAAAGGCAACAAAAGGTGAAAATTTTAAAAAGGGATGGAGACTTTCTATGGGCAGTGTGTATGTGTGTGTGTGTGTGTGTGTGTGTGTGTGTGTGTGTGTGTGTGTGTGTGTGTGTGTGTGTGTGTGTGTGTGTGTGTGTGTGTGTGTGTGTGTGTGTGTATATATATTTATGTATGTATATATATTTATATATATATATATATATATATATATATATATATATATATATATATATATGTGTGTGTGTATATATATATATATATATATATATATATATATATATATATATATATATATATATATATATATATATATATATATATATATATATATATATATATATATATATATATATATATATATATATATACAAATGTGTGTATATATATATATATATATATATATATATATATATATATATATATATATATATATATATATATATATATATATATATATATATACAAATGTATGTTTGTGGAGGGAGGGGGTAAGATATTACCATCGAGCAGATAGGAATGTACGGAGTAGCATGGTCCGTGCCTGAGTAGTTCACCAATCTCAATGTAGTAAGCAGGGACACGTCAGCTTGAGGATCGTCTTGTTTGAATGTGCACCATATCCGGAGTGGTGTAGGGAAATGATAAGTTGGGAATTATGGTTAAGGAAATTGTGCATATAACCTCGATGTAAACCTCTACCGGGGGTGCCGGGAGACTTGGCAAGAGAGGAAGAGGAGTGGAACTACGGACGCCCCCAGGGACGGAGCGATGGACACTTTCAGGGGTGGAGCTATGGACACCATCAAGGGGTGGAGCATTGACCCAGGGAAAAGAGGGAGGAGCCTAATTGGGCAGTCAAGGTTCAGGGATTTCCGTCGGAGGCCTAAAATCATGATCTTCCTTCTCCCCTTCTTCAGACTGTTGACCCTCCTCCCCTACCCTTCTTTTCCCCCAAGCCTTACCAGATTGCACATGTACATTCAGTAACCCTTTCCGTGTTTTCCTCTCCCCGCCACCCCCAAACCCAAACTCACCTTGATTCCTTTATCCCCTTTTATCTCACTTATAGAATTGTATCCTTATTCTGTCCTTTGTCCTCACTAATCCTGTTGTCTTTTATCATTCTCTAGCTCATCTTCTCTCATTCATGTTATATATGTGTTTTCCTTCCTGCCTGTTCTCTTCCCTCTGTCAGTTCATAAACCTGGCATTCTCTGTTATTCTGCTCTTCTATGAGCCTTGACCTTCGAACAAGAAAAGGTTACTTACCACAATGATCGTATTGTTGACAAAGCTTCAGAGGAGAAATAATGCATGTGTTTGCACACAAAATTTCTTGCCAGTAATTCTCGTTTTTGCAGAAATATAACTGTTTTTATGGAGTTGTGATACTTTTACAAGTATTTGGGAAACTCAGACCTGTGTGAGTAAAACAGGACATTTTTTTGCTATTCAAAATTCTTGATAACTATTTAATAAATCCCAACATACAAACGATGAGCCTTGATACAATATCTGGTTTGTACATGTGTTTAATGCAGGATAACTGCCCAATGCTCAACAACCCAAAGCAGATAGACATGGACAGAGATGGTGTGGGTGACAGTTGCGATAACTGCCTGGGCATTAAAAATACTGACCAGGCAGACACAGATGGTGACGGACAAGGAGATGCTTGTTCAACAGACATGGATGGAGATGGTGAGCACAGTTTATAAACAGTCTCTTCGTAGAATTCCAGACATCCTTTTGTTGGAATTGAACTTACCTTGCAATTGATCTTTGATAATGTGTCATATTGCTCTTCCATGAGTATGTCTCTATTGTATAATTCATATATATTTTTTAATCTATTCGCTTGAACCCAATTATCTTTTTGTCCTTTTCAATTAGGAATTTTGAACGATGAAGACAACTGTCCACGTGTCTTCAATAAGAAGCAGAAGGACAGCGATAGTGATGGGCTTGGAGATGCATGTGACAATTGCCCGTATGTACACAACCCCACTCAGGTACCTAACACACACACACACACACACACACACACACACACACACACACACACACACACACACACACACACACACACACACACACACACACACACACACACACACACTGAACGTGCACTTTGAGAAATGTTATTTCATATGCAGCAAACAGCATCATTGTATCCCATTTAATTAATATTTTACGATGATTTGAATTTGGAATGGTAATTTGTAGACACCTGTATATTTCATCAATTTTTCTGGTCAAATATTGTGGAAAAAAATGAATCGAATTTATTATTTCACTTTTAAGTGTAGCATTAAAATTATACATCTTTATTGGAGTCTATGGACACTCATTTATTGGGTGGGTATTGTCTTTTAACAACCCAACAAATTTGAAACGACCTAACAAGGAAAGAGAAAGATAACAAACAACTGGAAAGCATCTCAAAACGCAAAGACTATCCTTATCTGCTTTGTCCTCACGAATCATGGAAATAAGAGCTGTCCTCATGCCCTTCTTGAGGGCAGGGAAAAATCCCAATCAGGTACCGAACACACACACACACACACACACACACACACACACACACACACACACACACACACACACACACACACACACACACACACACACACACACACACACACACACACACACACACACACACACTTTACCTTCTCCATATTTTCAAGCTAGCACTTGCCAAGCCAGCCATTACTTATGAGGAAACAAAGGTACATTTTGATTCCAACTCAAACAAGATAATGCATGTTTTGTCTGCCTCGATCATGGCAGCCGTCTAATATTCGCCGCCCAATGAAGGTACGTTTATTCTCAAATGCAGAGGAAAGAAAACAGTGATATTTCATTCTAAAAAAACTTTTGGTTTTAATCTGACTTTTCAATGCTTATAAACAAACCGATGGACATGTGATATTATGTGAAGTAAATAAACATTAAAACCGGCTTGGTCGTGAAACACCTACATCTGTAATTAATTAGTCGGGAGGCTAGGGAAATTTTTATGTACATGAGAGATATTTATTATGTACATGTACACTTGAAAGAAGTTATGTACACGCACACTTTAAAGTTGTATGAAATGTACACGTCCACTTTCGTACACTCAACATCACCTCTGAGTTTATGTACATTTTATAACTGAACAAGGTACGTTTTCATTACAACGAAAATAGTCATGATTAATATATGAAATCTTTAATGAAAAAAAAAATGTCCTTTTGTCAGTGTATGTTTTTTTTTTGTATGTTTTGTATGTATTGTATGCTGTTGAGATGTCTAGGGGTGTGTTCAGTTCCCAAGCAGCTAGCTAACGCTTGCCAAGCCAGCCGTTCCTTATCAATGGTTTCAAGTGGAGTGCTTGCTTGAGGGCTAAAGCCACTTGGCGAGCGCTCAACAAGAAACTTAGCAACTGAACACACCCCAGATTCATTACATGGTGACGAGGATAGACATCTATACCAACACTTCTTTCAGCCATATCAATGAATTTATCCCTTAGGCGGTGGGGTGGGAGGAGGCAGGGGAAGTGGTGGGGTGTAAAGAGGGACCCGACGTTGCCCGGCAACGCCGGGTACCCCTGCTAGTCTCATAATAAAGGTTTGTTGAAGATTTGATGACAAAAGCTCGATTGGTAAAAATGTTACGGTGTGGACAAACACTGAATTTCAATGGTAAACAAGGATTTCGATTTAAACATTTATGGCTGGTCTACCACTTCACTGATGTCATCCTTACAATCCTCTATTGCCCATTAGGAGTAGAATGAGATGTGCAAGGTTTCGAATTTTTTCGATCAGCGGTTTCAGAGATATATTTTTTCATGTTTTGTGTTTACTCCAAGATGACTGCCATACCATGTGACCGATGACATCACAATTATCATTAAAATATTCTCCATGGGGGAGAGGGTGCAAGGGGGGTGGGTCGCTTCTACCTTGAAAAATGTCAATCGGACAAGTGGTTGCTGGAAAAAAAAAGTTTAAATAATAAGAGAAAATGCAAAATGAGGATTGAAAAAGGGTCAAAAAATAATAAAAATAATGAAAATTATTTTAACAAAGTTAACTTGTCTTCTCCATATTCTCATAATAAAGGTTTGTTGAAAATTTGATGACAAAAGCTCAAATAGTAAAAAAAAAAAAAAGTTATGGCCCGGACAGACACACAGTTGATTACAAAACCTCGTATTTCGCTGCATGGCGGATGGGTTAATAATGATAATGAAAATTATTCCAACAAAATTATTAATTTGTCTTTTCCATATTTTCATAATAAAGCTTTGTTGATCATTTGATGCCACTCAAATAGTAAAAAAAAGTTGCGGCCTGGAAAGACACACAGAAGTGAAGCAAAAACCCCATCTTCCGTTGCACGGGGGACGGGCTAATAATAATTTATTTACACAAGGGAGTGATTGTGCGATTAAAAGAATAATGATGAAAGGCCTTTTCACCGATGATACATCTCCAGGTGGATTCGGATTCTGATCTGGTTGGTGACGAGTGTGACAGCAATGAAGACACTGATGGAGATGGGCACCAGAACAATCTGGACAACTGTCTACACATTCCCAATTCTGAGCAAGTTGACCGTGATCACGATGGTTTTGGTGACGCATGCGACTATGACGATGACAACGATGGTGTTCCTGACACCAATGATAACTGCCGGCTGGTGTATAACCCTGACCAGGTTGACAGTGATGGTGCGTTTGAGAGTTTGGAAGTGGAACTTGGTGATGGACTGAATGTACCTCCACAAATCGTGGTTTATTTATTTGACCAATTTTTTTTTGTTTTCCTGAGATGTGTCATTTATATTGCCAGGAAATGACGTGGTATTTATTACAAAGGATATTGAATATGATCAACACTGATTGACATAGCAAGTTTAAATTAAATGTCACATCAAACATGTTAAATTTTACTTCAGTTTTTAATAAATCTTTTGTAATATAATACATTGACCTGTCTCCAGTTCCAACCTCAACACACAGCTCACGGTGCTGGAAGCCAAGGTTCAAATCCCATATAGTGTTTATCCATTGTCATTACTCATGCCCATGTAATTCATATTAAAGCACACTGGTGTATCATAATGTCCTTCTCCTACATGCAATATATGCCAGCTCTTCCAAGAATCTTAGACACTAAAAAAAAAAAAATTATTATAAATTGTGGAAATATATATATATATATATATATATATATATATATATATATATATATATATATATATATATATATATATATATATATATATATATATATATATATATATATATATATATATATATATACCCCACATCTTTTTCGTGTCTTCCCTTTACACGGGGTGAAGCCAAATGGTACCAAGTTTCTCCCTGCCTTGAACACAATACTCCTCCACTTCCCCCTGTTCTCAGCCAACTCTTTCCACTCTCCAACCACCGCCACCTTATCGATATCCCTCCTCACACAATCTTCTCATCTCAGCTGTGGCCTAACTCTTTTCTTCCGACCATGCTCCCTCAACCGATCCGCTTTCTTTACCATTCTCTTCCTCCATCCATACGGAGTTTCCAACCCACTTCAGCGGTGTTTATCTCCGGGCGGTGTTTGTCTCTGGGCATGTCTGGGCGGTGTTTATCTCCGGGCGGTGTTCGTCTCTGGACGTGTCTGTGTGGTGATTGTCTCTGGACGTCTCCCTCACTTCCTTGCACCCCTCCCTCCTCTCTCTTTCCCACTCCCTCCTCACTGTCCTCTCACCTCTTCACTTTCCTCCTGTCTCCTCACTCTCCCTCCTCCACTGTCTTTCCCCCATCATTCTCCCCCCCCCCTTTTTTTTTCTCCTCCACCTCTTAATATTCCCGTCAGCATAGATTGAAGAATATGGAGACATACACCACACGGCCAAAAGTATGTGGACACTTGCTCGTCCAACATCTCATTCCAAAATCATGGGCATTAATATGGAGTTGTTCCCCCCTCCCCCCACCCCGCCCACTTTGCTGCTATAACAGCCTCCATTCTTCTGGGAAGGCTTTCCACGAGATGTTGCAACATCGCTGCAGGGATTTGATTCCATTCAGCCAAAAGAGCATTGGTGAGGTCAGGCACTGATGTTGGGCGACTATATCTGGCTCGCAGTCGGTGTTCCAATTCATCCCAAGGGTGTTCGATGGGTTAAGGTCAGGGCTCTGTGCAGGCCAGTCCAGTTCTTCCACACCAATCTCAACAAACCATTTTTGTATGGACCTCGTTTTGTGCATGGGGGTATTGCCATGCTGAAACAGGAAAGGGCCTTCCCCAAATTGTTGCCACAAAGTTGGAAGCACAGAATCGTCTAGAATGTCAATGTATGCTGTAGTGTTAAGATTTCCCTTCACTGGAGCCAATGGGGCTGAGCCCAAACCATGAAAAACAACCCCAGACCATTATTCCTCTTCCACCAAACTTTACAGTTGGCACTATGCATTCGGGCAGGTCGCGTTCTCCAGGCATCCGCCAAACCCAGATTCGTCCATCAGACTGCCAGACGTTGAAGTGTGATTCATCACTCCAGAGAATGTGTTTCCACTGCCGCAGAGTCCAATGGTGGTGAGCTTTACACCACTCCAGCCGACGCTTGGCATTGCACATGGTGATCTTTGGCTTGTATGTGGCTCCTCGGCCATGAAAAGCCATTTCTTGAAGCTATCGATGAACAGTGTTTGTGCTGATGTTGCTTCCAGAGACAGTTTGGAACTCGGTAGTGAGTGTTGCAACCAACGACAGATGATTTTTCAGTGCTAAGCGCTTCAGCACTCAGTGAGCTTGTGTGTCCCGTTCTGTGAGCTTGTGTGGCCTGCCACTTCACGGCTGAGCTGTTGTTGCTCCTCGACATTTCCACCACAAAAACAGCACTTACAGTTGACCAGGGCAGCTCGAGCAGGGCAGAAATTTGACGAACTGACTTGTTGGAAAGGTGGCATCCTATGACGGTGCCACATTGAAAGTCACTGAGCTCTTCAGTACGGCCCATTCTACTACCAATGTTTGTCTATGGAGATTGCATGGCTGTGTGCTTGATTTGATACACCTGTCAGCAATGGGTGTAGCTGAAATAGCCAAATCCACTAATTAGGGGTGTCCGCATACTTTTGGCCATGTAGTGTATCTGCAATATGACATTCATGTTTGAAATCATAATTTGAGAAAGCTTGGCATTGATTTCAGTGGACTCATACTTTTGCACCCCACTGTATATTCAAATATTGATCTCTTTTCAGGTGATGGCAGAGGTGATGTCTGTAAGGATGATTTTGATGCAGACAATGTTCCCGATGTCCATGACATCTGTCCAGAAAACTTTGCTGTTACCCATACTGACTTCTCCCGCTTCCAAATGGTGCCTCTCGACCCTCGTGGCACCTCTCAGAACGACCCCCACTGGGTGGTCAGGCACCAGGGCAAAGAAATGGTGCAGATGGTCAACTGTGATCCTGGGCTTGCAATCGGTCAGTGTAACACATATTCTTGTCACATCTTACATTTGTTATGATAATTGTGTACTATCCCATCTGACACCAAAAATATAATTCTGTACTTTCCTCAACTTGGTTTGAGCATCTCTTGTATTTTGTTTCTGTGCAGGTTTTGATGAGTTTAGTGCGGTTGACTTCAGCGGAACATTTTACATCAATACTGAGCGTGATGATGACTACGCTGGATTCATATTTGGCTACCAGTCAAGCAGCCGCTTCTATGTGGTGATGTGGAAGCAGCTTTCACAATCATATTGGGAACACACTCCAATGATTGCAAAAGGTCTCTCTGGCCTGCAGATCAAGGTTGTGAACTCGACAACCGGTCCTGGGGAATACCTCCGAAATGCCCTCTGGCACACGGCTGATACACCAGGCCAGGTGAAGTTTTTATAGTTTGACATTGTACTCATTGATGCTCTGGATACATTTTAAGATACTCTATTATTAAATGCGTAATTAGGCAGACATAAACTTAAGATCAGGCAGCTTGAAGCATCAGTAAAGGGCTACCAAGATTGTCCTTCAAATGAAAACTTGAACCATGTCACATCTGATTGGCATTATTGGATGTTTTTATCATTGTATTACTATGCACTACTATTTATGTTTGGATAATGCATGACATTGTCGAACAGGTGAAACTGTTGTGGAAAGATCCCATGAAAATTGGTTGGAAGGACTTCACTGCATATCGCTGGCAACTGACACATCGGCCTTCAATTGGTCTAATCCGGTCAGATCCACAGACTCTCTCCACCCTTATTTCATTGACCAATCTCAACAAATGTTTGTACTTAACACTCGAAGCAAACGAGCTTATGAGCCATCTGGATAATACATACACAATGGAGATAAAGGAAAGGGGTAAGTTAAAGAAAATAAAATTGAGAAAAGGAAGCGAAATGGAAAAGATTTGAGAGGAAGAGTAAGTGGGGATAGGGTCAGTGAGGAGAAGGTATGGAGCATACAAGAGGTGGATGAAGGTTTAAAATTCTGCTGTTTTGCAGTTGGATTCTGTTGATGGCTGTTTTCACACTATTAAGACCATTGTGTGTGTGTGTGTGTGTGTGTGTGTGTGTGTGTGTGTGTGTGTGTGTGTGTGTGTGTGTGTGTGTGTGTGTGTGTGTGTGTGTGTGTGTGTGTGAAATAGACAGCAGTCATTTTATTACCCCTCAGCCTGAATTGGCTAAGGGGTATTGTCGTCATAGGCGTTGTCGGGCGGGCATCTGTCAACTTTTGGTTTCCGTCAATTTCGAGGAGAACACCTTGTTCGATTAAATCCATTTTTGCGGGGTATGTTGGGGTTGAGTAGAGGAAGGTTCCTTTCGAAAATGGGCATGCTGCGATTTTCAATGTGGCCTCCATGGCAGCCATCTTGAAATTGGTTTCCGTCGATTTCGAGGAGAACGCCTTATCCGATTAAATCCATTTTTGCAGTGTGTGTTGGGGGTGGGTAGAGGAAGGTTCCTTTCGATAATCAGTATGATGCGATGTCCAATATGGCGGCTAGGGCAGCCATCTTGAATTTGGTTTCCGAACAATAACTTGAGAACGGCTTCACACATTGATTTTATTCTGGCGAGGTATAATGGGGTTGAGTAGAGGAAGGTTCCTTTCCAAAATGGGCATGCTGCGATTTTCACTGTGGCCTCCATGACAGCCATCTTGAAATTGGTTTCCGTCGATTTCGAGGAGAACGCCTTGTCCGATTAAATCAATTTTTCCTGGGTCTGTTGGGGTTGAGTAGAGGAAGGTTCCTTTCGAAAATGGGCATGCTGCGATTTTCAATATGGCCACCATCTTGAAATTGGTTTGTGTCAAGGGGCTGAGGGAGTTACGCCCGCTTTGTGGTGCTATTTTTTTATTTGTATACAAAGTCAAGGCTCGTGGAAGAATCAGGACACAACAGTACAAAAGGAACAAGAGCGCGAGAGAGGGGGGAGGGAGACACTAACAGAAGAGTTGAGGGACAAAGTAGTGTGGGAGTTGGAGAAATATGGGATATGGGGAAGAATGAGGGCTCACGGAGGATACAAGGGGTGAACAAGATGGATACAGCAACAAACTGTCAGGAAGGAAAAACTGGGAACTTGGAAAGAGCTGGGCTTGGGGGAGGACTAATGGGGGTAGAAAATATCATGGTTGTGGATGATCTGAGATTGTGGTGAACAGGTGTCTTGAAGTCCTGGAGGGAATAATGAGATTGATGAGACTGATGAAGTTGATTCCACAGGAGGGGACAAAAAAAGGAACGAATGAGAGATGAGTAGGTTCACCAGGACCTACTCTGGCAGACCACATGTGCTCTGCAAAAACAGAGGAGAGGGGTGGGGAAAGAGCATGACAAGACCAACAAGGAGGTGCTAGAACAGAGAGACTACCGACCTGCTTGTGATGGTGAAGTGATAGGCCCATAGACTCAGATTCATCGCAGGAGATTACAATAATCTTAAAAGCCTTGGTTTCCATGGCATCAAGCTGAGCAAGAAGTGAGGCAGGAGAGCCATCCCAGAGGGGAGAGTAGTATTCATCAAGCTGCAGATTAAGGCCTTGCAGGTGGATAAGAGTTTAGGTATGCCAAGGACAGATTGCACAACGGAGGAACGATATGTCTAATTCCTTTATGTAGATGCGAATGACTCGGATATTGTACTGTTGTGGCCAAAAATATTAGCACCCTTACACTTTTTTTCAAATGACTCACAATTTTCTCCAAAAATACATTGAAATTGGCAAAAGTATTTTGTCTACACAATTCTTTATTTCACTGTTGAGATGAAAGAACCTTTGTTTTTTGATTCAGAATTTCCTTTTAAATCAGAAAATAAAAAGAAATGGCATTGACAAAATGGACTTAATATTTGGTAGCACAGCCAAAATAACTGGTCAAGCACTTCCAACAGCTATGAATGAGCTTCCTACACCTCTCCACTGGCAGTTTGGCCCACTCTTCTTGTGCAAACTGCTCAAGTTCTCCCAGATTTGAAGGGTGCCTTCTCCCAACTGCTGTTTTCAGATCTCTCCACAGGTGTTCAATGGAATTTAGATCTGGACTCATTGCTGTCCACTTCAGAACAGTCCAGCGTTTTCTCTTGAACCATTCCTGGGTGCTTTTTAAAGTGTGTTTGGAGTCATTGTCCTGCTGCAAGACCCATGACCTTTGATGGAGACCCAGCTTTCTGACACTGGGTTGAACATTGTGCTCCAAAATGCCTTGGTAATCTCCTAATTTCATGATGCCATGCACACATTCAAGGCACCCAGTGCCAAAGGCAGCACAACAACCCCAAAACATCACTGAACCTCCTCCATGTTTGACTGTAGAGAAGGTGTTCTTTTCTTTGAAGGCTTCATTTTGTTTTCTGTAAACATAGAGATGATGTACTTTACCAAAAAACTCGAATTTGGTCTCATCTGTCCACAGGACATTCTCCCAGAAGGATTTTGACTTGTTCAGGTGTGTATTGGCAAACTCCAGTTTGGCGTTCTTTTGTCTCCCTCTCAGCAGTGGTGGGGTCTTTTTGGGTCTCCTACCATAGAACCCCCTTTCATTGAGTTGGTGTTGGATGGTGCGAGTTTAAATTGTGTCTGAAGGTCAGCTTGAATGTGTTTGGTAGTTGATCGAGGTGCTTTCTCCACCATTCAAATAATCCTTCGCTGCAATCTTCAATCAAGTTCTCTCTTGCAGCCATGTCCAGGGAGATTAGTTGCAGTGCCATGGGCCTTAAATTTCTTGATAACATTATGTACGGTGAACACAGGAATATCAAGGTCTCGAGAGATGGACGTGTAGCCTTGAGATTGTCCATGCTTGGCTACAATCTTGTATCTGACCTCCTCAGACAATTCTCTGATTTTCTTTCTTTTCTCCATACTCATTGCTGCACACACAGTGACATAAAACAGCAGAATGACTCCTTTTTTCCATTCAAACTGGTTGAATGAGTGATTTTTACATTGTGGACACCTGCATCTCACCGTAGGTGAGTTCAATTCCAAAGTAAAAGAGAATCACCTGCTTCAAATCTAATTATTTCTAACAACTTCTAAAAGGTGCCAATCATATTGTCCGGGCCATTTTAGGATTTATGTGTGGAATAAGCTACTATTTAGTCATTTTTTTCAGCTTTTTTTGATTTGTTCCACTGCAAACCAAAGAAATACATATGTGGACACCAAAAGATTTTTAAATTTCAACAATTTTCTGGAAGAAATGGTGTATTATTTGAAAAAAAGGGTGCCAATATTTTTAGCCACAACAGTACCTCTGCTATTCCACCTACATTCTCATACCAAATGTTTATTGATTTCTTATAATCCTACAAAATTTAATTGGTTTAATATATGTGGGATACTTTTTGAAGACTTATTTGTTTAATATGAGATACTTTTTAAAGATATTAATTGGTTACTCCAAAAGCACAGTAATACTATAATCATATTTGCCTCATTATTCCTGTTCCTTATCATCAAATGCAGTTGGATATTTTACTTCCTTGTGCAGGATCTGAACCTTGTGGGATGTCTGTCTGCCACAGTGTAGTCATGTATGAGGGGAAGGGCATCATGGCAGACTCCGGTCCAATTTTTGACTCCACATATTCTGGGGGAAGACTTGGTTTGTTTGTCTTCTCACAAGAAATGGTCTACTTTTCAGACCTCAAATTGGAATGCAAAGGTATGTTTGCTTCTTTATCCAAAACAATTGTCTCCACCGTAATGTAATACCCGACTAGGAGTCTTATTTGGTTAGCGTACATATTCATTTAATCTTCAGTTTGTCACCTCTCGAGTAATATACTGTATAAACAGACAAGTTTTATTGTAGTAATCATGAAAAATGATTGTTTTACACAAAGAAGAAAGTATCTGCAGCCACATATAACTTCAGGTTCCAAATCTCCATCACTGCCACATGACTGTGGCTGAATTTTGCTTTGGGTTTTTTTTTAATCAAAGCAGAGGGAAGTGAGCGGTGCGACATTGTCAAATGGTAGTGATAAAGGGTCATGGTTACATTATGAAAAGGCAAAGGAGGTGAGTCCACCTGCTGGTAAAGAAAGTGACGTCATCACTTGTGACCACTTAATGAAGTTGTTAATTTGAAAACCCACTCATGATATTATCCATCCGTCCAAGCGACATGTTATGACATATTGTAAAAACTTTACCTTCGTTCAAAGTCCCACGTCACTTCCCATGAACTGCATATGACATGGCTTTCTCAGGAAATGGCTTTCTTTTCTCAAGCTCCCAAATATCTCATTATTGACATTTGCATTAAATACAAACCTATCCAACAACTACCTGACCAACAGGAAAAGACAAGTAGTAGCTCAAACAGTTATCTTCTACCTTGTACATCATCAAGTGATCAGTTTCATCAAATTAAATGTGAATAAATAGTTTTATGAACGAGGAATGGCTTACACAAAGTGTGAAGGCTTCTGCGCGTGTGTGCGTGTCCCACGCATCTGTGTGCAGATCTCCTTTACAGATTCATTCAGATCTAGTAATCCATAACCCAAGTAAGGCTCTCCATTATGAGATGTTCTGTCTTGTTATCCCCACGCTTAATAACAAACAAATTAGGGGGGAGGGGGGGGTTCAACCCACCACGATGCCCATGTATGGAGTACATCAACCAAATAAAAACTAACCCTTGAGGTGTGGTTAAAAGGTCAAATACCAAGAAAATGCAATTATGGGAACATTTTTTAAATGAAACTTTTTTGATTTGCAATCACCATTTGGTGACGCATGAAATACGTAGTTTTTTTTTTGTTTCACCACTGGTTCATGCCCCAAGGGTTGGGGAGTTGCAGTCACAGGGGTCAAACTAGAACGGCACAAGGTAGAACGCATACCTCTGCCAGGCTGAACAGTTTACATTTTGTATCCCATTGATAGGCCATATCTGGACCGGAATTGAATCCGCTTGTTCTTGTCACCTAACCAACTCATCCACCTAGTTTTGTCATAACTCAGACACCTTTTTGAAATATCGTGCTATATATTGTTACGGATTCGCGCCCGCCGGCGTGCTGACGGCCACGTAACTCGAATCGCGGCACGTCGCCCACCGGACGGACAATCCAGTCGTGACCCTCTCGGACTAACGCCGGGAACCAGTCACGGGTGGACCTTTCGGTCTCACCGCGATCGAGCCAATCAGCCCCCGCGTGGGATAGGGTTGCTCGCCGGGTCGACCTACCTAAGTACCCACGCGGAGGGTAGACCGGGCGATCGCACCTCGCCGCAGGTCGACTTCGGACACGGGCCACTTAAGCGACCCGTTCCGTACTATCAGAATAACCGAGCGGTGTTATCGTCGACCTCGACGGTTCGATTAATTATCGGGCGTATTCAGCCCACTACCAACCCTTTACGTGAAGCAAGATGGGGATTCAATAGAGGAAAAGACAAGCGAAGCGGGAGAACAGTTCAACACAAAGCACATTTATTCGCGGCACACGGGAAGCACACATATTCAATTCCACCAAAAGCACACAGAAAAGAAAAACACAATTCAATTTACACAAAAAGCAAATGCAAAAGCGAAGACACAATGCAGAGCTAATACCGACTACCGAGCACACGGCAACACTTATACAATTTTACTTCACAGACGGCGCCGACAACACATACCCAAAACCAAGCAAAAGAATACCCTCAAGGATGAGGCGGGCCTGAGGCCGAGACCGGGTCGGCCTACCCGTCTGGTGATGAGACGCGGAGCGGCGATGGCGCCTCAACTCCGCGGGCCTCGCGGGCAGTGTCTGGTAGGGGGTGGGAAAGGGGCCCCCTTGGTCGCACTATCTCAGCGCGGGGGGAAACAGGAGGGGGTTGCTGATGCTCGGGGTATAGAGGATTTTTATTGCCCCGCGACGAGCGTCTCCACCTCGGCCAGGTCGCGCTGTCGGCCTCCCTGGGGTGCAGCTCCCTGCACGACGCGAGCACCCCCTCGTCTGCCCTCGCCGCCTCTCCACAGCTCCGTCCCCTCCGTTCCGACTCCAACGCACACGACGACCAGCTCCTTCTTGCCAACTCCACCGCCCGCGAAGTCTTGACTCTCTGTTCCCTCTCGACTCTCCGACTCTCCTACTCTCCTACTCTTACTACTCTCTTACTCTCCTACTCTCTTGGTCTCTGGACTGACGAACACGGTCCTTTTATCAGCCCCGTAGCTTCGCCCTCTCATCTTTGACCCCCTCCCTTCGACCTTTCACCTCGCTCCCCATTGGCCCGAGAAAAAGTGGGCGTGAAGGCTTTTTGATCCATAAATTTGCATATATCGATCGCCCTCCAACGCCCTGGGGGCGGGGCCAATTCGCCCCTCGCTCACCGATTGGACAGCAAAAAGTGGGCGTGTGTCATTTTTGATCCGTTTTTGAAGCACAAAATCCGTGATTTTGTACACGCCGTTCGGCGCGCGCCCTGCACGAGTCCAACACCGGTACCCACAGGCGGCGCAAGAACGGTGGCGATGCGACGGTTGCGAGGTGTGACGGGAAGGTCGTGGCGGTTGTGGTGAAGCGGCGTTGTGGTTGGTGGTTGATGTTGTGATTGTGGTGGTAATCATGGCGGTTGGTCCAAAATAAAGATAGCAAAAGAAAAACGGCTATCCTGAAGAGTCGCAGCACGCATAAATGACATGTATTCCCACTCGACAACGGGTTTGGGCCTAACTACACATGCACTTACCGAGATACCTCACCTAAGGGACCTGAATGGTGGTTTGCGAATTTGGTAACCACAACACTACCCCCTCCCCTTTTTACAGACTCGTCCCGAGTCGTCAAATTTTCGTGTGCCATCATGTGTAGTTTTCCCCTAGTACATTTTACCTACGGATCCCTGAGTGCGACATTCATGGTATTCGTGTCCCCAAAATAAATAACCTGAGGGCTGCGTAACTACCTAAACAAACTCACTCACACAGACGACTTAAATAAAATTGCCGGCGCTAGGACAAACATGCCGGGGGCGCACTCATATTTACAGTACATCTTACCTTAACTTACAAATTTTACACTAAACCATGGCCGAGGATCACTGAACTCTGCAAAAGAAAAGCAGTTAGCAGGGAGCCAGGTTGCCCGCATGCAGTCTCTGGCTCAAAACAATGCAGGTGACAGGGAACGTGGCTGGCTGCTCACACGCAGTCCAAGGCCTTCCCTTTTTAACTGAACGCAGTGAACCACAACGGTGCATGGGCTGCACAAACGCAGTCTCCGTGCCAGCTCAAGTGGCACACGCAATGAGCACAACGAATGGATGGATGGATGGTTTGAATCGAACTCAGTGAACCACAACGGTGCATGGGCTGCACAAACGCAGTCTCCGTGCCAGCTCAAGTGGCACACGCAATGAGCACAACGAATGGATGGATGGATCCTCACCCCTGCCAACAGGGCAGTTCTCGCAGCTTGCAAACTGTTGCCTTGCGGATCCTGGCGCACATGGAAATGAACAGGGGGGGCAAAGCAAAAATTGAACGGGGCTGGTGAACGTGGGCAGTGGGCATGGCATGGCAAAGGCAGCAGGCAAACACAGCCCGCAGAAGAAGGCCGCTGCAGGCAAACACAGCCCGCAGAAGAAGACCGTTGCAGGCAAACACAGCCGGCAGATGAACTGGCCGGCACAGGCCTTGAAGTACAGCAGCTGCAGACGAAGTGGCCGGCACAGGCCTTGAAGCAAAACACGGCCAGCCGATGGCACAGGCCTTGCAGCAAAACAACAGCTGCCGATGAAGTTGGCCGGCCTCCGCCTTGAAGACAAACACGGCCAGCCGATGAAGTTGGCCAGCCTTTGCCGTTCAGTGGAGGTTGGTGGAGGGAGTGCGGTGGTGCTGGCCACTTGGAAGGCGGGCTCGGACCTACCTACCTGTCTCCCTCCCAACCTATCGCCTTTGCCTGTCACTGTACATACCCACTCCCTTAATTTGTCAAACCCCAATTTAGCCCCAACTTATTTTTTTGTTGTTTTTATTTTTACTTCCCCACTTTAAATCGTCCCCTAACCCCCTTTATCGTCTTTGTTCGGCTAACCTATCTCGTCACCAAGCCTACTCCCAACCCCTACGTTCCCTTCCCGGAGGGGAATAAGGGAGAGCTAGCGTCCTGTGTCGAGGCCCAACGAAGCCTCAGAATGGCCTCCCCAGAGTTCGGCGATCTATAACCAAAGTGGGTCCAGCGGCCCACAACGAGAGCGAGGGGATGGATGGTGCGGAGGGGTACACTTCCTAATCTACCCTATCCATTTAACTGTTAAACTACCCCGGGGCTTTCAACAAGCGCCTCTCGCTTAAACTATTGGTTCTAACAACCCAGATTCCCGTCGCCTGTGTTGGTGTCCTCACAATTTCGGGCCTCGCCCCCCAATTTTCTCTCCGTGCCCTCACACGGTCTCCTGGCTGGGACACGTGGCTCCCTTAGGCAGGCACGACCCTCTGCCGAATCTCCCGCTATGGCACCCCCGGGCACTACACTGCCTCCGAGCCTACCAGCTCCCTAACACCGGGAGTGCCCCCATGGCACCTCCCCTGAAACGCACACGTGGCAGGCCGGCCTCCCGGGCCCCTTTCCGAGGGTCACCCGTGCCCACAACACTGCCCACGCGGCTAATGGCGCCCCGGGCCCCCGCACCAAGCAGGCGCACCCGTGCCCACTACGCTATCCCGGCCCCACATGGGCCCTTGGCCTACCACGGCCGACTAGCCTGGTGCCCGGGGTACCCACTCAGCGATACTCACCTTTCGCAGCCACGCTCCCAAGCCCGTCAACAGGGCTCCTGCACCCCTCCAAATGGGTCTCGAGCCTACTTTCCCACCAACAACAAAACGACCTCCATTTTTCAATTTGACTAACCCAGCTAACTCACTTTACTCTGACCCCGGGGTCCCTTGGGCGGGAGTCACTCCTCCCCCCACTCACTCATCGCACCATGCATTCCCCATTCGCTCCATTCACACAGACCCGCTGGCCTCACTCACTCACCAAGCACATGCTTCCAATTCACTCACCAACAACTCTTCAACACACACACCACTGAACTCTGCCATCCTTCTATCTACATCCCCTAACTAACTCGTGCTCCCACGTCGTCCCTTATACTACAGCACGTTCCATTTAACACTACGTAGCTAAACTACGTCCCCGCTACACATCCACAAGTCTGTCACTGTCTCCAAATAATCCCATTAATCAATTTCCCAACCTAAATCTCACTATAATCCCTCTACCTAATCCATTCCACGGACTCCATGAGGACTTACCCCTGCCCCATGAAGTCGGTCTAACTAAGCTAACCCTTCCCCCTAACTAGTTTCCATCCTGTGCCCAGGGTCAAGGGGGTCTTCCACCCCTTGCCCAGGAATCCTGTGCACCCGAAAGTGAGGCTTGCTTTTTTTTTTTTCTTTACATGCGCAGCACCTGCGCGGCAACTCACGCACTTTGCACCTGCCCGTGACGTCATGCAGCTGCACGTGTTCCTCGTCCCTCCTTGGACGGTACCATCCGGCAGAGATACCCCTCCTGCCGGATTCCAACCCCACGTGCAGCCATGACGTCACCGTGCGCAAAAAAAAAAAAACACAAGCCCCACGTCTCGAGGGGTTCCCCACGCGAACACATGTGCTTTGCCCGTTGGAGCTTAACACACACGATCGCGTGGAGAACCCGTCCGGTCCAAATCCATTTACCTGCCTAAACTTTGTCCGTCCGCGGGATCGGCAAATCCACCGCGTGCGTTTCCGGACCGGGACTTCACTCTCGCAAGCGAGCACGTGGTGGTCTCGTGCGTTGCACAGCACGAACCGCGTGCTCACTGCTGGGTGAACCCGGCACGGTCCCCGAAACAACTACAGCCGCTACTCGGCTTTCTCTTCTCTGTCGCCGTCTCCGTCTCCATTCCACACACGCATACCTGCGTGTTACGACGCACACAGTCCACACCATCACATTCACACCGGGAGACGCGGCTGCGTGCTCCCGCATGCCAACCGACATCTCCCTCACATACCGCTCTCTCACACACACGGTCTCCCTTGCATATGGCCGTTCACTCACGCGTGCCTCACTACTCACACAAACCATACTACTCACACACGCGGGGGCACTCAACCGCTGTGCCTCATCCACACACCGTGCCTCACTCATACACGCGGGGGAACTTAACCGCGGTGCCTCATCCACACACCGTGCCTCACTCACACACGCGAGGGCACTCACCCGCGGTGCCTCATTCACACACGGTGCCTCATCCACACACGGCGTGCTGGGAAGCACGCACTCCGGCACCATCGCCACCACACCACTCACACACGGGGTCGCTTCCACACACGGGGACGCACTCACACCTTGCACCACACACACAGGGACAACCACACTGGGGATTCATGTCCCCACAAGGGTCTCCGGGGCCTCTATACCCCCCAAGCTCTCCAAGCACCCGTTCGCAGAACTCCTCCCCTCAACCTCGCAAAGCACGACCGAACTCACCTGGTCGTGACTCGCCTCAAGGGGGCATACTCCCTCCCCTCGTTCCTGGAGGAGGCCATCCAGGTGCTCGCACTGGGTCTCTCCCCAGTCCGCCAGCTCACCCCCATTGTCCTCCACTACCTCCGTGTGTGTGTGTGCGTCACTTACCTTGTCCAATTCACCCTCTATCTCCCGTGTCTCAACTATTATTATTTCCTTTGTCGTTACCTCGTGTCTCGTCTCACACGTTTTGGTCTCCCCATTTAATTTTTCCCTTTTGGTCACCGTCGATTCCTCTGTCACGACCCTCGCCCAACACGCCCCCTGAATTATTTTTTTACCCGCCTCCACCGCGGGCCTGTCAGCCGTTGCACCCCCTTCCAGCTCGTTTGCTCTCACACGTGGAGTCGCCATTCCCAGCTCCCTGGTCACGGCCTTCATGCCCGCCTGCAGGCATCGGCCCATGTTCTGCGTCTCACCCCGTAGCTCTTTCATTTCTTCCCTCATTTGCTGTGTATTCGCATCCATCGTCGTTTTCACTTCATTTGTGTTTGTATCCATCTTTTCGTTCATGCCTTTCATTTCGCCCTTCATATTCGCATCCATTTTTTCGATCATTTCCGCATTCATCTTTTCGTTCATGCCTTTCATTTCGTTTGTATTTGCATCCATTTTTTCGATCATTTTCGCATTCATCTTTTCGTTCATTGCCGCCAGCATGGCGCATAGCTGGGCCATGTCGGATGCACTCAGCTGAGCCGTTTCGGCAAGGGTTGGGGAAGGGTTTTGGTGGAGAGGGGGGGGGAGGTGTCATACACCGCGACCGCTGCCGCACCCATTTCGGGCTCTGGGTTCAGTTGGGCGAGTCCGTGTTCCTGCACAATCAACATTTCCTGCTCGGGGATTCCATCCTGGACCATGGATTCTACATTACTACACATATACATTTCTAATACCCCCGGCTCCCGCTCGCCTTGAGACGCCATCTTGCTTCTCGTGAAGGGTTAATTTAGCTCGCTCGTAATTTGGAGGGAATCGGGGGTCGCTTCTCTCACCCCTGGACCGATTCCCGTGAATTTAGCTGGAGACAGGAGAGCCCGTTTTCCTGTTCTCCGATACCAGTGCCGTGAGGAGGGCAATGAATTTGTATCCCACTCCTGACACCAGTGTTACGGATTCGCGCCCGCTGGCGTGCTGACGGCCACGTAACTCGAATCGCGGCACGTCGCCCACCGGACGGACAATCCAGTCGTGACCCTCTCGGACTAACGCCGGGAACCAGTCACGGGTGGACCTTTCGGTCTCACCGCGATCGAGCCAATCAGCCCCCGCGTGGGATAGGGTTGCTCGCCGAATTCGACCTACCTAAGTACCCACGCGGAGGGTAGACGGGGCGATCGCACCTCGCCGCAGGTCGACTTCGGACACGGGCCACTTAAGCGACCCGTTCCGTACTATCAGAATAACCGAGCGGTGTTATCGTCGACCTCGACGGTTCGATTAATTATCGGGCGTATTCAGCCCACTACCAACCCTTTACGTGAAGCAAGATGGGGATTCAATAGAGGAAAAGACAAGCGAAGCGGGAGAACAGTTCAACACAAAGCACATTTATTCGCGGCACACGGGAAGCACACATATTCAATTCCACTAAAAGCACACAGAAAAGAAAAACAATTCAATTTACACAAAAAGCAAATGCAAAAGCGAAGACACAATGCAGAGCTAATACCGACTACCGAGCACACGGCAACACTTATACAATTTTACTTCACAGACGGCGCCGACAACACATACCCAAAACCAAGGAAAAGAATACCCTCAAGGATGAGGCGGGCCTGAGGCCGAGACCGGGTCGGCCTACCCGTCTGGTGATGAGACGCGGAGCGGCGATGGCGCCTCAACTCCGCGGGCCTCGCGGGCAGTGTCTGGTAGGGGGTGGGAAAGGGGCCCCCTTGGTCGCACTATCTCAGCGCGGGGGGAAACAGGAGGGGGTTGCTGATGCTCGGGGTATAGAGGATTTTTATTGCCCCGCGACGAGCGTCTCCATCTCGGCCAGGTCGCGCTGTCGGCCTCCCTGGGGTGCAGCTCCCTGCACGACGCGAGCACCCCCTCGTCTGCCCTCGCCGCCTCTCCACAGCTCCGTCCCCTCCGTTCCGACTCCAACGCACACGACGACCAGCTCCTTCTTGCCAACTCCACCGCCCGCGAAGTCTTGACTCTCTGTTCCCTCTCGACTCTCCGACTCTCCTACTCTCCTACTCTCTTACTCTTACTACTCTCTTACTCTCCTACTCTCTTGGTCTCTGGACTGACGAACACGGTCCTTTTATCAGCCCCGTAGCTTCGCCCTCTCATCTTTGACCCCCTCCCTTCGACCTTTCACCTCGCTCCCCATTGGCCCGAGAAAAAGTGGGCGTGAAGGCTTTTTGATCCATAAATTTGCATATATCGATCGCCCTCCAACGCCCTGGGGGCGGGGCCAATTCGCCCCTCGCTCACCGATTGGACGGCAAAAAGTGGGCGTGTGTCGTTTTTGATCCGTTTTTGAAGCACAAAATCCGTGATTTTGTACACGCCGTTCGGCGCGTGCCCTGCACGAGTCCAACACCGGTACCCACAGGCGGCGCAAGAACGGTGGCGATGCGACGGTTGCGAGGTGTGACGGGAAGGTCGTGGCGGTTGTGGTGAAGCGGCGTTGTGGTTGGTGGTTGATGTTGTGATTGTGGTGGTAATCATGGCGGTTGGTCCAAAATAAAGATAGCAAAAGAAAAACGGCTATCCTGAAGAGTCGCAGCACGCATAAATGACATGTATTCCCACTCGACAACGGGTTTGGGCCTAACTACACATGCACTTACCGAGATACCTCACCTAAGGGACCTGAATGGTGGTTTGCGAATTTGGTAACCACAACACTACCCCCTCCCCTTTTTACAGACTCGTCCCGAGTCGTCAAATTTTCGTGTGCCATCATGTGTAGTTTTCCCCTAGTACATTTTACCTACGGATCCCTGAGTGCGACATTCATGGTATTCGTGTCCCCAAAATAAATAACCTGAGGGCTGCGTAACTACCTAAACAAACTCACTCACACAGACGACTTAAATAAAATTGCCGGCGCTAGGACAAACATGCCGGGGGCGCACTCATATTTACAGTACATCTTACCTTAACTTACAAATTTTACACTAAACCATGGCCCAGGATCACTGAACTCTGCAAAAGAAAAGCAGTTAGCAGGGAGCCAGGCTGCCCGCATGCAGTCTCTGGCTCAAAACAATGCAGGTGACAGGGAACGTGGCTGGCTGCTCACACGCAGTCCAAGGCCTTCCCTTTTTAACTGAACGCAGTGAAGCACAACGGTGCATGGGCTGCACAAACGCAGTCTCCGTGCCAGCTCAAGTGGCACACGCAATGAGCACAACGAATGGATGGATGGATGGTTTGAATCGAACTCAGTGAACCACAACGGTGCATGGGCTGCACAAACGCAGTCTCCGTGCCAGCTCAAGTGGCACACGCAATGAGCACAACGAATGGATGGATGGACACAAACACGGTGCACGGGCCGCCACTGCAGGCCCGTGTTGTAGCTGCCAACAGGGCAGTTCTCGCAGCTTGCAAACTGTTGCCTTGCGGATCCTGGCGCACATGGAAATGAACAGGGGGGGCAAAGCAAAAATTGAACGGGGCTGGTGAACGTGGGCAGTGGGCATGGCATGGCAAAGGCAGCAGGCAAACACAGCCCGCAGAAGAAGGCCGCTGCAGGCAAACACAGCCCGCAGAAGAAGACCGTTGCAGGCAAACACAGCCGGCAGATGAACTGGCCGGCACAGGCCTTGAAGTACAGCAGCTGCAGACGAAGTGGCCGGCACAGGCCTTGAAGCAAAACACGGCCAGCCGATGGCACAGGCCTTGCAGCAAAACAACAGCTGCCGATGAAGTTGGCCGGCCTCCGCCTTGAAGACAAACACGGCCAGCCGATGAAGTTGGCCAGCCTTTGCCGTTCAGTGGAGGTTGGTGGAGGGAGTGCGGTGGTGCTGGCCACTTGGAAGGCGGGCTCGGACCTACCTACCTGTCTCCCTCCCAACCTATCGCCTTTGCCTGTCACTGTACATACCCACTCCCTTAATTTGTCAAACCCCAATTTAGCCCCAACTTATTTTTTTGTTGTTTTTATTTTTACTTAACCACTATAAATCGTCCCCTAACCCCCTTTATCGTCTTTGTTCGGCTAACCTATCCTGTCACCTAGCCTACTCCCAACCCCTACGTTCCCTTCCCGGAGGGGAATAAGGGAGAGCTAGCGTCCTGTGTCGAGGCCCAACGAAGCCTCAGAATGGCCTCCCCAGAGTTCGGCGATCTATAACCAAAGTGGGTCCAGCGGCCCACAACGAGAGCGAGGGGATGGATGGTGCGGAGGGGTACACTTCCTAATCTACCCTATCCATTTAACTGTTAAACTACCCCGGGGCTTTCAACAAGCGCCTCTCGCTTAAACTATTGGTTCTAACAACCCAGATTCCCGTCGCCTGTGTTGGTGTCCTCACAATTTCGGGCCTCGCCCCCCAATTTTCTCTCCGTGCCCTCACACGGTCTCCTGGCTGGGACACGTGGCTCCCTTAGGCAGGCACGACCCTCTGCCGAATCTCCCGCTATGGCACCCCCGGGCACTACACTGCCTCCGAGCCTACCAGCTCCCTAACACCGGGGAGTGCCCCCCAAGGCACCTCCCCTGAAACGCACACGTGGCAGGCCGGCTTCCCGGGCCCCTTTCCGAGGGTCACCCGTGCCCACAACACTGCCCACGCGGCTAATGGCGCCCCGGGCCCCCGCACCAAGCAGGCGCACCCGTGCCCACTACGCTATCCCGGCCCCCCATGGGCCCTTGGCCTACCACGGCCGACTAGCCTGGTGCCCGGGGTACCCACTCAGCGATACTCACCTTTCGCAGCCACGCTCCCAAGCCCGTCAACAGGGCTCCTGCACCCCTCCAAATGGGTCTCGAGCCTACTTTCCCACCAACAACAAAACGACCTCCATTTTTCAATTTGACTAACCCAGCTAACTCACTTTACTCTGACCCCGGGGTCCCTTGGGCGGGAGTCACTCCTCCCCCCAATCACTCATCGCACCATGCATTCCCCATTCGCTCCATTCACACAGACCCGCTGGCCTCACTCACTCACCAAGCACATGCTTCCAATTCACTCACCAACAACTCTTCAACACACACACCACTGAACTCTGCCATCCTTCTATCTACATCCCCTAACTAACTCGTGCTCCCACGTCGTCCCTTATACTACAGCACGTTCCATTTAACACTACGTAGCTAAACTACGTCCCCGCTACACATCCACAAGTCTGTCACTGTCTCCAAATAATCCCATTAATCAATTTCCCAACCTAAATCTCACTATAATCCCTCTACCTAATCCATTCCACGGACTCCATGAGGACTTACCCCTGCCCCATGAAGTCGGTCTAACTAAGCTAACCCTTCCCCCTAACTAGTTTCCATCCTGTGCCCAGGGTCAAGGGGGTCTTCCACCCCTTGCCCAGGAATCCTGTGCACCCGAAAGTGAGGCTTGCTTTTTTTTTTTTTCTTTACATGCGCAGCACCTGCGCGGCAACTCACGCACTTTGCACCTGCCCGTGACGTCATGCAGCTGCACGTGTTCCTCGTCCCTCCTTGGACGGTACCATCCGGCAGAGATACCCCTCCTGCCGGATTCCAACCCCACGTGCAGCCATGACGTCACCGTGCGCAAAAAAAAAAAAACACAAGCCCCACGTCTCGAGGGGTTCCCCACGCGAACACATGTGCTTTGCCCGTTGGAGCTTAACACACACGATCGCGTGGAGAACCCGTCCGGTCCAAATCCGTTTACCTGCCTAAGCTTTGTCCGTCCGCGGGATCGGCAAATCCACCGCGTGCGTTTCCGGACCGGGACTTCACTCTCGCAAGCGAGCACGTGGTGGTCTCGTGCGTTGCACGGCACGGACCTCGCGCTCGCTGCTGGGTGAACCCGGCGCGGTTCTCAAAATAGCTACGGCCGCTACTCGGCCCTCGTTCCTCTGTCGCCGTCTCCATTCAAATCACGCACACCTGCGTGTCACGACACTCACTCTCCATTCCATCACACTCACACCGGGAGACGCGGCTGCATGTTCGCGCATGCCCACCGTCATCTCCCTCACATACCGCTCTCTCACACACACGGTCCCTCTCACACTCGCACACGCGGTGACACTCACACGTGGTGCCTCATCCACACACGGCATGCTGGGAAGCACACACTTCGGCACACTCGCCACCACACCACTCGCACACGGGGCCGCTTCCACACACGGGGGTGCACTCACACCTTGCACCACACACACCGGGACAACCACACTGGGGATTTGTGCCACCCCAAGGGTTTCTGGGGCCTCTATACCCCCCAAGCTCTCCGTGCACCTGTCCACAGCACCCGTCCTCTCGAACTCCCTAAGCACGACCGAACCCGCCTGGTCGTGACTCGCTTCAAGGGAGCATCGCGGCTCCCTCCGTTCCCAAAGGAGGCTATCCAACTCCTTGCACCGGGTCCCGAAACAGTCCACCAGCTCCCCCTCATCGTCCTCCACTAACTCTGTGTGTGTTCATCACTAACCCCGTCCAATTCACTCCATCTCCCGTGTCTCTGGCAATACTTCCATTTCCTTCTTTGTCTTTGTTACTTCCCTCGTCTCCTTTTTTATTTGTGTCTCCTTTAATTGGCTGATTTCCTTCTCCTGTTTCATTCTTTGTTCTTTCAGTACTCTTTCATGTTCCTCATCCTTTAATCTGGCCTTCGCTTCCAGCTATTCGATCTGTACAGTGTGGTTCCTTAACGTTTCATTCTCCGTTCTCCTTTCTTTTAATTTTTCGGACGTCGTTACCTTGTGTCTCGTCTTACACGTTCCGGTCTCCCCATTAATTATGACCTCGCCCGTCTTTATCGCGGGACTGACAGCCATTGCACTCTCCCTCGCCACGTGGTGCCGCCATTTTGCGCACCGTTCGTCGCGTGCCATTGCCTTTGTGTTGTTTCTCATTCCTTTCGCACTCATCGCTTGTAACATCAGTATCATCATTTCCCCCTTTCGCCAGAATTCATCTGCTGCTGACGAAGCCGAATCGCCTCGGTCGGTCACGGCTTTGCTGGGGGCTGGGGAAGGATTTTGACGGAGGAGGGGTGAGGGGTGTGTCATCCACCGTGGCCTCTGCCGCTGCCGCGCCCATTTCGGACTCTGAGTTTGTTCGTGGGGGGAATTGCTCCTGCACGGAAATGTCCAGCTCGGGGATTTCATCCTGGGCCATGGATTCTACATTAAAAGACATATCTAATACCCCCGGCACCCGCTCGCCTTGAGACTCCATCTTGTTTCTCGTAAGTGGTTAATTTAAATTGCTCGTAATTTGGAGGGAATCGGGGGTCGCTCCTCTCACCCCTGAACCGATTCCCCATGAATTTAGCTGGAGACGGGAGAGTTTGTTTCCCGCTCTCTGACACCAGTGTTGCGAATTCGCACCCGCCGGCGTGTGATCGGCCGCTCGACTCGAATGGCGGCCGCCTCGCCCACCGGAACGGACAATTCTGTCGTGACCCTCTCGGACCAACGCCGAGAGCTAGTCACGGGTGGGGGTTTAACCTCACCACGATCGTGCCAATTGCCCACCCGCGCAGGATAGGGTCGCTCGCCAAATTTGATCTCCCTAAGTACCTGCGCGAATGGTCGACTGGGCGATCGCACCACGCCACAGGCTGACTCCGGACACAAACCACTTAAGCGGCCCGTTCCGTGCTACAGTGATAACCGAGCGGTGTTATCACTGACCTGGACGGTTCAGATTAATTACCGGGCGTATTAAGCCCACTACAAACCCTTTACGTGAAGCAGGATGGAGGGTCAATTAAGAAAAGACGAAGCGAAACGGGAGAAACAGTTCACACAATGCAATTTATTACGCGACACACGGAAAGCACACATATACAGTCAAAATGCACATATCAACCCAAACAAAAGCAACAATCCAGAGCTACAACCGAATAAGATCGACACATGGAAACACTTAAACAGTTCTACTTTACAAGACACGGCGCCAACACACATTCACACAAAAACCCCGAAAAGAAATGGTGACTTCCCTTTGGGCCGTCGAGTCCCTCTCCTACGTCCGTCGACGTGGTCGCGCCTGGCCGCGACTCCGTGGCCTGGCGTGGTAGGCGGGTCCTCTCTGGCGTGCCTCGCGCCGGCACGTGTTGGCCGCTCGACGCCACGGACGGAGTTTCCGGCGCTATCCCAGCGCGGATAGAAGGGGGGGGGGAAACGTTGTCGCTCGAGGTCGTGGTGTGGGGAATCGCAGACGCTCCGTCCCGCCAGCGGGGTCTCGGGACCGCCCCACAAAAGACCAGGCCAGCGGCCACCAGGAAGAGAAGAGGACGAGTGAGCCGGAAGACAGAGAGCAAGAGCAAGAACAGCGCTCCTTCCGTGTCCGACTTTTTATCCCCCGGGGCCCCGCCCTTCACTCCACCCCTGTTTTCGGCTCCACCCTCCTTCGATAGGGTTCTCGAAGAGGGGCATTCCCTCACCCCGACTGCCTCACGCTGGTCATCCACCAATCGGCGGCGAGTTGCCACTCCCCCTTCTCCTCCCTCACACCAAGCACGGAGAAGAATGGCGCGAAAAACCCACCAGCATCGTTGGCAGTTTTCGTCCGTTTTAAATAAAAGATAGGGAAAGAAAAACGACTTACTCAAAGCGTCGCAGCCCGGATGGATCACAGAAATTCCCTCTAGACAACGGATTTGGGCTAACTACACATGTACTTAAGAGATATCTCACCTACGGGACCTGAATGGTGGTTTGTGAATTTCCACAGCCGTAACAATATTAATGGTTTTGTCATGTACATGTGCATAAAGAATGGCATTAACTGAAACAGAAGTTTCTGTTTTCAGATTCCTTGCCTGAATAAAAATGTCCAACAATGAACTCCATCACCTTCTTCTTGAACCCAGCGGTTCACAATGTGGTATGAAAATGGACTGCACCAACTGCTTTGTATTTACCATATGAACACTTCTCTTCTGCCTCGAGCCAAACTGTACACATTTCATGTTTTTACTGAGAGTTTACTCGAGGTACTTTTTTTATTTTTAAAGAAAGTTTATTTATTTTTCTTAAATTGCTTCTATTCTCAAATTATCCTGCATTTCCAATGCAAATTATTATGACTTAAAAATAGGGATGGTGGATGGGAATCAAAAATATTGAACACAAGTATTACAAACAAAGATGATGTACAATGAAATGTATTTCCTGTAACAGCAATTTCTGGTTTCAACTTTTTCAATGTGATGAATAAAGAACGTTTGTTTGTATGGTTCAGTATACTTCCTGTCATCGCAACACGAGCAAGCACACATGCACTCCCATCAAAATATCGTTTGCATTTGGGAGCTTTGGGATGTTGCCCTCAAAGCAGAATTGTTTTAAATTTGGCAACAAAGGCTCATGGAAGAGAGCAACAAGAGGACAAAGGGTTAATGGAGCTTGCACTCAAAGGTTCAAATAAGGAAAAAGCATCACATGATTCAGAAGGTTATTTTGACCGATTCTGATATTCCGTAATATGTTACAGAATGTGGGCGCTGATGAAACAGTTTCTTGGCAAGTGTTTTTTTCTGGGTGGTTTGCTATTGCCTTCCCAGCAATAGTTAGGGGAGAAATTTGGAAGTTGTTCAGAATGCCGGTGATAGATCGCCTACTCTTTGTGAAGGACACTGTGGGATCTTTAACATTCAACTAATGCCAGCAGATGGGACAACTAGACAATCACACACATTAATTCACCCTGCCTGTGAAACACCGGGATGACAATTTATTGCTGGTTTGGGATTGAGGGGAGTGTGTGTACCTCAAGGCCATCCTGACAGCCCACACATTATCCATGATCTCCAAACACCAAAGTCCAAATTCATCAGCGTCTCGGATGGAGATGCAGTTTAAACTGGGGAGGTGCCAAAGTCAGGCCAAAGTGGCCCTGCAGGTTGCCAAGTGAAGGGGACGATGCAGGGATCAATGTGAAAGCTTGGAGGATGCTGGAGAAGAGGACAAATAGCTCGGCTCTAGCGATCTGGGCTCCAGGGCAGGCGCGGCGACCTAAAGCAAACATGAAGAAAAATATGCTTTTCTTTCATTCTGCCATTGCCAATATTATACAAGGAAATGGGAAAAGGAAGTTCTGTCCATCTGTCCATCTCACCCATGGAACCTCCACCCTAACAATAAAGTACAACACATCACCCCAAAAAATATAAACAACGAACATGATGGATGGACAAGCTCATAATGCATCGACAAACTTTGCTTTCATGTTAAGGAAAGGGGGGTGGAAGGCAGAGGGATAACAGACAGTTGGTTGTAAAGAGGTAATGGGGGCCTAACCCTAATCCTAACTCAACTTTAATTCTTCAAACACCTAACTTTCTTTGACATCTTCAACACCAGTTCATTGGATTTGCATTGTCCACCTCTTGAATCATTAGTAATAGGTGGCCACAATGATCCTTGACCATGTTGTGGAACGTCAGACGAGGCCCTCAAGTTTCTTTCTTCCACCCTCACTTTTTCACATTCATGCACTTTTTAATTTGTTTTCTCCGCAACAGCTTGATCAATTGCCACAAAGCTTTCAAGATCGGAGCACCGACCCAAGGAGAACATTTTTTTTTAAACAAAGTTACATGATAATTGAATGGAAAATGCAGCCAGAGTTCCAAAAAGTCTGTTTTCTGTAGGCATGGGTTGCAGGGTGTTTCACGTATCAGGAATAAATGGCCAAGGCCGAGCAAAAATTTTATAAAGTTTTTTTTTTAACAATTTAGTGTATAATGCCAAGTCTGAAAAAAAAAATTCAGTCTGTAGCCTTTGTTAGATGTTCATTTGTTTCCTCATATGATTAAGGCCAGCAATTGTAGAATTTGGCCAGATAATCAGGAATTTTGAAACAGGCTGGTTCACAGGCACAATGGTCTACTTTTTTGAAAGTTACTCTTAATGCAAAAGTTACAATGGAATTCAGAATGTCGACAAGCGCATGCTGGCAAATAGGACATGTCTTCTGAAGAATGTCACACAATGTTGCAATCCCAATCCTTAAAAAAAAACAAAAAAACATTTTAACTACAAAATAACAGGAACCATCAAAATATCTGCTTAATCAGTTGATATTTGCTATGATTTGAGATCTCAACTTTTTATCTCGCAAAATAGTTACAACAGTGCGACGATGAATTGGAGTTGTATTTTTAACGTGAATAATCTTACCGATGCCAAAGGGCATAAAGGCAGCAGGCCAAAGAAGTTCCTCTTGCGCATCCAAAAAGCGTGAGGGATCAAATTCTGTCGGTCGCCTCCATACACGGGGATCGTGGTGGGCAGACCACAGGTTCACCAACACCGTCGTGTTCACAGGAATTGTGTAACCATGTAGACCTACACAAACGGAAAGCCTCGGTTTTCCCATAGATATGGAGCAACTTGGATAAGAAATCCCAGTTACACTGTGGTGCAGAAGCACAGAGGCAAGGGCATATAGATTACAATGGCAGCCTACTTTACTTGTTCTCAGGTAGTTAGGGAAACAAGCAATGGTAGTAAATGTACAATCCCAGTGGGATAAGTTTACGAGTTCTCACTTATCTCGCAGAGTGTGAAATGTGGTAGGGCGAGGGGTACCACAGCACTACACCGCATGACCTCACGGAGAGTCGCCTCTGTGTAATGGAGGTGGGAGCGGTCACGTACATTGGGCAGCCGCGTTTGCTCGACTTCACGATCTATCTCGGCCTGCACCCGCGCTGACACATAAAAGCACCAAAATGACAACTGATCTCTCTTTGTAAGAACCACAATTGGGAGTTGGCCTCCTAATGTGATTAGACATTCCTTCGGGATCATTGGTAATGACATCAACTCAAAAATAATTGCAACAACAACATTCAGTCAACAGCAATTTCTTCATTTTAAGCCAAAATGGCGTGACAAGATAAAGACCGACTAAAGGTGATCTGACAAATCAAAAAATGCACACACCTGGAAACTGTACATTGCCATCCCATATTTCCAAAAAAAAAAAAAAAAAAAACCCTTTTATCTATTAGCACAAAGCATTATATACCTTTACGACCCCACATGTACACCCTGGCTATATTATTACGTTTATGGGGTAGGGGTCAGTCGTGAGAATTTAAGGCCTTAGCACCGTTTTTTTTTGTGTACTTTAAAGGACTTTTAATCCTGCATTAAGTGCAAGTGCAGTATAAGGGTAAATTGTCCTTACCTATCCAAATAGTGGATAGAGAGAGTAAGGCGTTATGTTTTTGTGTTCTACCATTTGTGAAGCCAGGTAACTGCAGATGAAATTGTATTGCAAAGAACTAATCATTTCGTGCTACTTTGACGGTGAAGGGCAGGGACTACTTGCCACCCAGGGCCACAATTGGCTGCGGGGCCTGTGTGCTGTTTGGGTTGAGGTTAGCACAACGAACCAGAGTGCTATAAAAAATAAATGAGTGAGATCTATGTCGTGGTCTGATCCTTCGCCTCAACTGGGTGCTCTGTGCTGCTTGCCCTGTCATCTGCCACATGGCACTTTTTGATCCACCAGCTGCCAGCCTCACGAGGTCCTGACTATCCAGTTTCCCATTGTGAGTGCAGACTGAGTTGGGGAGGGGGGAGGGGCGTGTCGTGAAGTAGTGTGCATATTTGCGTCTGTGTTCAGGATTCTGTGCCGTTTGTCCCATGTGCCATATTAAATTATTGCATTTCTCAAAGGTTCATGTGCACCAAGTTTCCTATTTTTGCCACGCCAGCATTTGGACTTAATTGGGATCCCTTGGAGGATTAAATTAGAGTCAACTCAAATCACCCGTTCCCTCCAGGAACTACATGTGGTGTCAGTGAATCATGTCTGTCATAGTTTCCTCAACTTAAATACCCCCTCCCTCCGGCAGAAGTCAGTAGTTACACTGGTAAAAAAAAACAAAAATAAAAAACAAGGAAGTCTGGAACACTGATGCTAACCATTACATTGATGTGTTTCGACTTATGAGTACCTTACAAGTAACGTGTGTGGACGTGTGTCAACGATCGCGTAACGTGCCTACAACACGTTACTCATAGGTTAGAAATAAGTTTTGGGTACGCCAAACATTACCTCGACGTGTTTCGACTTAGGAGTAACTTACAAGTAACGTGTGTCGATGTGTGTCAACGATCGCGTAACGTGCCTACAACTTATGGCCAGCATTATGCGGAACGTGCGAGTCATACGCTGGCATACGTCGGGAAATTTCAAGCACGGAAAATTTGTCCAACAGCTCGGTGAACTACGACGTATGCCAGCGTACTACGACGTATGTCAGCATGCTCTTAACGTATACAAACTTACCCATAACGTATTCGACGTGAGCCAGCGTTTTAGCCCAATTTTGCACACGTCAGGCATACGTTGGCTAAATCGTCAAGGTGTGACAGGACCTTAACTCCTGTATACCAAAAAAAGGCAAATATTAATGTTTTACAAACCACTAATGACATTTAAGAATTTTCATTTCCATTCAGTGATATGTATTCCTGACGATGCAAAAAAATTTAATACATGTAGTGCTCCACACAATAGTCCCAGTGAGGCAAAATTCCCACTAATATACAGTACATGACACTAAGTGTGGGCCATCTCAATATTTCACAGGTACATGGAGGCTGGAGCTAAGGAAAGCTTGAAGCAGTTAAACTCACCTTGTATTTCAGGCCTCAGTGCCATATGCAGCAGAGCCCAGTGCAGGCTGTGCCCTGTGGTATCACTTCCAGCCACCAATAGATCTCCCAAAAGAGCCAACAACTCCTCTCGGTCCTCAGCAGCCCCTAGCACAGTTGGTGCACAATATTTTCTTTTGTTGGCCATTGGCTCACCAGCACCACAATTATCCGGGACTTCACTCTTGTCCTCTTGTACCTTAGCATGTCCATCACGTTCAGAAAGAAGGTACAAGTCTACAAGGTCACGAGGAGTCTCCCCAAGTTTCATTTCATGGTCCATAATCATTGCCTGGGAAAGCCAGAGATTTAGTAGTGGAATTAATTCTGAAAGTTGTGAATTTACCTGCTATTTTGACACATTATTATTAACACTTTGAACCCTGAGCTCCGTGGACTTTCGGCTCACCCACCATGAGCTCCCTGGAGAAAAAGCCGGTCGCTCGGGTATACGGAGGTTAAAATGGCCACTAGCGTTCAAAGGGTTAAGTCCAACAAAATTAGAGTTCATAGAACCTGTAGTCTTGGGAAAAAGGTCATGCGAAGGCTTACCACCTCCCTTTTTATTCGGATGAAGTTAGCTCAGGCGTTGCAATGCTGGGCACCGCCATTTTGTCTGAATATCGATATTTCCCCGCCCTGAGAGCGCGAGCAGAAAATTTGATTGGTTGAGATGACATACAATTTTGCCATGGGACTGCTAAACTGAAGGTTTTGGGAAGTACAAACAAGGCCATTTGTGTTCTTGTGTTCAAAATCTGGAATTAAATTGAAATTATATATATATATATATATATATATATATATATATATATATATATATATATATATATTTATATTTTGAAATAAAATAAAAGTTTTAAAGGCTGTAGAAAAAAAATCCCATTCAATTGGCAGTTTACCACCATCGACGCAAACTGCAGGTTTTTGGAAGTTCAAACAAGCCGATTCGTGTTCAAAATACTTGTATAATTCTATTGAAGTTCCTCAATCATTGTGACACACACAACGACAGAGTGAACCAATTGCTTTCCCTGCTTTGTGTTAAATGCGCGGAGTTATAAGTACCGGTTACTCTCATAATTGTGTATTTTTTACAAAAAAACTTATGGTAATCAAAAATTAAATCAGTGGGCAATCCACGACACCCATCTTATAATCACAAATTCTGCTCAGTGAGCAATGTGCATGTTAAATGGTAATTCTTAGATAGGAACTAAGGTTTAAAATATTAACAAGAAAGAGCAATCGGAGATTGCAGACCCTCACCAGGACTTGTTTTGTGTGGTGTTTGTGTACTGGTGTGTTACATAATTAAATAGCACTCAGTAAAGCGCATACCTCCTCCACGCAATGCCTGATCCACGATAACGTATTGGGCCCAATACATTTTTGAAATATCATGCTATGTATCATTTTTGGCCCTATCTCTCAATGGTAAAGAATCACTTTAAAAATTAAATAATTATCGTGTGCAGATCTTCACCAAAATCGAATCCATTTGTCCTTGCCACACACGCAATGTGTCCACCAAGTTTCGTCCAAATCCGTCAACAATTTTTTCAGGTATCTGTTGTCTATCAGTTTAGCCCTGATCTCTCAATGGTGAAGAATCACTTTAAAAATTAAATAATTATCGTATGCAGATCTTCACCAAAATCTAATAAATTCATCCTTGTCACACACGCAACCTGTCCACAAAATTTTGTCTAAATCAGTCATTGACTTTTTGAGATTTCCTGCTCACAGACAGACAGGCAGACGTGGGTGAAAACATAATGTCCGTCCACCTTCGGTGACACAGGCAACAAGAACTTGGCCCCAAAATTACCTTGAGGAATTCCATAACACGGTTGGCAGCCTGAAGGACAGGTTTAACTGGCCATGTGGGGAGGTGAATCAGCCAGGGAAACAGGTTTACCAGCAAAGCTGGGCCACTGGCTGCCTGTACAAGCCCGTAAGCGACATCCGTCATTATGCCATCCAACACACTGTTCCAGCCATGGTTCAAGCACAACCTGCAGATCAAAGCAGAAGCTGCTCTGTTTGTTGCTGCTTTGGGGTCAAATGGCATTCCACGACTGGAAGCACAATCAAATTCAGCTCGCAAAGTTTGGGCCTCGGCTGCCAACGGTGTCTGCAGGTTGCGGACAAGATGGTTCAACGCAGAGGAGATGAAACGACGGCGGTCACACCATTTGGGTCCTGGAGAGGTGAAAATTATCCCTGAAGGAAACACACACCAGTGCCTTTCATGATGTCACGCACAAATGCCGACGCAATGCAGTAACCACGTGTACACATGATTCTGGGTTCGACACTCTTTAACTCATACGGTGGTTTCATTTTAAACACACCTTCCAGTTCCCGGTTTGAGTGTGTTGGACGTTGGCTCATGCATGCGTCCTTGCAGTTCATCAAAGCCAAGATTTTTGGACCAGATTCGACGTGTCTTTCTGTTATCGTTTCATCACTGGATTGTCGGTTGGGTTCTTGTCAAATTTTCTGTGTTTTACCGTGCCGCGTTGTGGTGTATTGTTTAATTAGTGTCCCCTCACATCAACCACCCCCTCCCCCCACCTTAACCCCCCCCCCAAAAAAAACCCAAACATTTCACTCCAAAAGAAAAAGTCACAAACTCGTCCTGCCTGTCATTTCATCCTTCATTCCTTCCATTGTCAATACCTCCAAATTGAACTAACTTGCCCCTTACTCCAAAAGCTTTTAATAATATTTTAAAATAGTTAATTTCCCTTAACTCCATGCCTGGTGTTGGCTTAATGATTCAGGTGGTGGTCTTTGGATCCACGGGTCCTGAGTTCAAATCCCACTCAGCTGTTGAATTAATACCAGGTGGGGTTAACTTGACCCGTCATCCTTCTGAGGTCAACAAAATGAGTGCCAGCTTGCTGGTATCCTGTGTCGGAGTGGTGACCCGTCCAGGATTGTGCCCAATAGCCAAGGAGACTGCTTTGGCAGCACCAACGCTCTGCACAGAGTATGGTCCCAATCTCCTCTCCTCCTCCTTAACTCTGTCAGCAACATTCTTCTTCATCTCCATACATGTAGTGTTGCTCTTCTTCACAAGGGTTCTTTCCCAAACCTGTCAAATTCACAAACGCTCGGTATATTGACTAACTCCCCGTACCTACAGCAAGATTTCCCCCTGTTCCTTCAATAACCCCCAAGTTCTCCCTTTTCGTGATGTCCATCTTCGTGTATCCGAATTGGAGATCATGAGAAGTCCAGCCTGCAGAGGTTGCCTGCAATAACCATAAACTCCCCTTCATGCCCAATAATGGGGCCAAGCCCCTCTGTGTCAGTGCCCTCCCCCCTCATCATGTCATACATGCCTGTGTACTCCCAACCACACCCTTCCTCAGTGTCCCTCTCTTCAGCAACCTCCACCTCATCTCCCACCTTTCTACTTCCTCCTCACCCTAACCCATCCCATCCAATCTTGCTCCTCACCCCACCACCTCCCATCTTCCCCCTCACCACACCCACTCCCATCTTCCTCTCTACTCTGCACCCTCACACCTCCCCCCCTGCCATCTTCACCCCTCGCAGTGTCGGCCTTGCCTTTTATCAGATTATTCTCTGTTCCATCCCCTTGCACCCTGCAAACAGTGCCTTCACCCCTGTCCCTAACTGTGTGGACCTCACGCATCCAAGACCTCCACTCCAATCTGACAAAATCTCTCAATCCAGGCCACTGCTGATAAACCTCACATACAGTGGGGTCCACTTAAATCAATGCCAAGCTTTCTCAAATCACAATTTTGAACATGTATTTGTCATAACATTGAAAATATGTATCCACATTCTTTAATTTAATATGTTATAGTTACTCGGAAGAGGACACGTCCCAAGTGACCGGAAAAGCTAGCAAAAGTATCTGTTCCGTAGTGATTGGAGAAGTTTAAGTTAATGCATCAATTAAAATAATATTTCATGGACTTTAAAAAGGTCAATTGTGTTGCCACTCTTGGTTTCACGCAGAGCCAAAGCTCTGAGCTATACTTACACTGCCCAACATGAAATGGTGATGCAACATAGGGTGGCAGAGGTTGGATTTGTCTAAAAAGAGGGCAAAATATCCTGGTTGCAAAATAAAATTTGGCATCAACATTACTCATGCCTGTTCTCCCGTCATTTCAAAAGTGAATGCTGAGCTTTTGAATGCAGTGCGAGAAGCGGCCACCGTAAACGGGAGACAGACGAACACACAGGCAGACACCACGGATCACAATATATATGATGGATGAATTCCCTCCCAAGTAACTTCAACACAGAAAGAGACCATTTGGCCCATGAAGCCTGCACAATGGTTGCCAACCTATGATTTTTTTTGTAAACAAAGTCAAGGCTCATAGAAGAGGTGGAACACTTAACACATCAGGATGCAACAGGACAACAGGAACAGGAGTGAGAGGGTGGGGGGGAGCACCAACAGTGGAGTTGAAGGACTAAATAGGAGAATTGGACAAAAATGGGGAAGGGAGGAATCAGGTGAAGGTGATGGAGACAAAAGGAAACTTATCCCCCCCCCCCGCACCATTCTCCATATCCCCCTCCTCTCTCCCTCCCTCACCCACTCCCCTATGTTTCCCCAGACCCTCCATCCACCTCTGTATGTGTATCCTCTCCTTTTTAAAAGGCTTTAATTTCCTTCTCAATTGTTTTTTTCTTTCACTTTCCCTATTGAGTTGTAACGTTTATTACCTCTGCCACCGAAGGTGAAGGAGGTTATGTTTTCACCCTGCTCTGTCTGTTTGTCTCTCTGTGTGCAGGATATCTCAAAAAGTTGTGCACAGATCCGGATGAAATGCTGTGGGCAGGTTGGGTGTGTGACAAGGACAAACTGATTAGATTTTGGTGAAGATCCAGATCCGGATCCGGCGATGAGAATTTCTGAAGTGTCTCTTCACCATTGAGAGATAGGGCCAAAAGTGATATATAGCACGATATCTCAAAAAGTTGTGGATGGATTCGGACAAAACTTCGTGGACACGTTGGGAGTGTGAAAAGGAAGAATAGTTTAAATTTCGGTGAAGATCCGAACCCAGATCCGGATCGGAAAATGTTAAAATATTATTTAATTACGTTTGGTTAAAAGGGGGGGCAGGGGTAACAAATAAAACAAACAAACAAAAAAATAGCCCTTTCCTAATTTATATCCAATTTAACTCTGGATTTTGACATAATTGTTGGGGCCATGAGTTCCGATCGTCAAATGTGGAATTACATTTTGAATATCAGCTTTTAAGAAACCTATACGATACATGATTCAATCTTGCCAGCAGCCAATCATATTGCACAATCAGCATAAACCATGAACAATAAACCCAAACAGCTAATCAACATAAACCATGAACAATGAACTGAAACAGCGAATCAGCATAAACCATGAACAATAAACTCAAACAGCGAATCAACATAAACCATGAATAATAAATTCAAACAGCTAATCAACATAAACCATGAACAATGAACTCAAACAGCGAATCAACATAAACCATGAACAATGAACTCAAACAGCGAATCAGCATAAACCATGAACAATAAACTCAAACAGCAAATCAGCATAAACCACGATCAATGAATTCAAACAGCTAATCAGCATAAACCATGAATAATGAACTGAAACAGATAATCAGAATAAACCACGAACAATGAATTCAAACAGCTAATCAGCAGAAACCATGAATAGTGAATTCAAACAGCGAATCAGCATAAACCATGAACAATAAACTCAAACAGCAAATCAGCATAAACCACGATCAATGAATTCAAACAGCGAATCAGCATAAACCATGAATAATGAACTGAAACAGCTAATCAGAATAAACCATGAATAATAAACTCAAACAGCTAATCAGCACAAACCATGAACAACGAGAGGGGGACCACTCGGGAGAGTGCAAAACCTCCGCCGCCAACACTGCTGGATCACTCAAGTGAACCTTATATCTTATTCATTAAATATGATGTCAACAGTGCTGACAGTTATAGTTCTTTTCTCCAACATTTTTTTTTGGGGGGGGGGGTTGGAAATCACTGAAAACATGTAGAAATGCAAAAAAAGAACATTTCTTTTTCTCGAACAATTTTTTGGGGGAGGGGGTTAGAAATCACTTAAAACATGTAGAAATGCAAAAAAAAAAAAAAATTTTCTCTAAATTTTTTTTCTCTACATTTTTTTGGGGGGGTTGGAAATCACTTACATGTAGAGATGCAAAAAAAAAATTTTCCTCGAACAACTTTTTTTTGGGGGGGGTAACAATATTTGTGGGGGGGGGTGGAAATCACTTAAAACATGCAGAAATGCAAAAAAAAATCTTTTTTGGGGGGGGGGGAGACCAAGTCCAAAATTTAATGGCATGATCCTTGGACCATACCAAACCCCCCCACCAAGTTTCGTCGAAATCCGTCGAGGAGTTTTTCCGTAATACTGTTCACAAACAAACAATCAAACAAACAGAAAGGGGTGAAAACAGTAACCTCCGATCTTCGATGGCGGATGTTAATAAACTCAAACAGCTAATCAGCATAAACCATGAACAACTAGAGGGGGAGCACTCGGGAGAGTGCAACACCTCCGCCGCCAATACTGCTGGGTCACTCAAGTGAACCTGATATCTTATTCAATAAATATGTCAACAGTGCTGACAGAGTTATAGTTTTATCCAACATTTTTTTTTGGGGGGGGGGTTGAAATCACTGAAAACATGTAATAATGCAAAAAAAAAAAAATTCTCAATTCTTTTTCGGGGGGTTGGAAATCACTTAAAACATGTAGAAATGCAAAAAAATTCTTTTTTTGGGGGGTGTAACAATTTTTGGGGGAGGGTTGGAAATCACTTAAAACATGCAGATATGCAAAAAAAAATTTCTCCATCAAATTTTTTTGGGGGGGGTAAGAATTTTTTTGGGGGGGGTTGAAAATCACTTAAAACATGTGGAAATGCAAAAAAAAAATTCTCTTTTTTGGGTGGGGTAAAAAAAAATTGGGGGGGGGGGTTGGAAATCTCTTCAAACATGTAAAAATGCAAAAAATATATATTTTTCTCTTACAATTTTTTTCTCTAACTTTTTTTTTGGGGGGGGGGGAAGTTGGAAATCACTTTAAACATGTGGAAATGCAAAAAACAAAAATTCTTTTTTTGGGGGGGGGGGGGGGGTTGGAAATCACTTAAAACATGTAGAAACTAGAGGGGGAGCACTCGGGAGAGTGCAAAACCTCCGCCGCCAACACTGCTGGATCACTCAAGTGAACCTTATATCTAATTCATTAAATATGATGTCAACAGTGCTGACAGTTATAGTTCTTTTCTCCAACATTTTTTTTGGGGGGGGGGGTTGGAAATCACTGAAAACATGTAGAAATGCAAAAAAAAAACATTTTTTTCCTCGAACAATTTTTTGGGGGAGGGGGTTGGAAATCACTTAAAACATGTAGAAATGCAAAAATAAAAATAAAAAATTTTCTCTAACAATTTTTTTCTCTAAATTTTTTTTGGGGGGGGTTGGAAATCACTTACATGTAGAAATGCATAAAAAAATTTTCTCTAACAATTTTTGGGGGGGTTGGAAATCACTCAAAACATGTGGAAATGCAAAAAAAAAAAAAAAAAAAAAAAAATTTTCTCCAATTGTTGGGGGGGTTGGAAATCACTTAAAACATGTAGAAATGCAAAAAAAAAAAAATTTGTTTTCTCGAACAATTTTTTCTCAATTTTTTTTGGGGGGGGGATTGGAAATCACTTAAAAAGTGTAGAAAAGCAAAAAAAAAATTCTCTTTTTTTGGGGGGAGGGGGGGTAACAATTTTTTTGGGGGGTTGGAAATCACTTAAAACATGGAGAAATGCAAAAAAAAATTCTCTTTTTTTTGGGGGGGGGGTAACAATTTTTTTGGGGGTTGGAAATAACTTAAAACATGTACATATGCAAAAAAAAAAATTTTCTTCTCTACATTTTTTGGGGGGGTTGGAAATCACTTAAAACGTGGAAATGCAAAAAAAATCTCTATTTTTGGGGGGGGGGGGTAACATTTTTTTGGGGGTTGGAAATCACTTAAAACATACAGAAATGCCCAAAAAAAATTATCTAACAATTTTTTTTTTGGGGGGGGGGACCAAGTCCAAAATTTAATGGCATGATCCTTGGACCATACCTAACCCCCCCACCAAGTTTCGTCGAAATCCATCGAGTTTTTCCATAATACTGTTCACAAACAAACAAACAAACAGAAAGGGGTGAAAACAGTAACCTCCATCCATCTTCGAAGATGGCGGTGGTGAACAAACAAAAAGGGGTGAAAACAGTAACCTCCAATCTTCGATGGCGGAGGTTAACTTGAGGGGGAGCACTCGGGAGAGTCAAAAACCTCCGCCGCCAATACTGCTGGGTCACTCAAGTGAACCTTATATCTCATTCATTAAATATGTCAACAGCGCTGACAGTTACAGTTCTTTTCTCCATTTTTTTTTGGGGGGGGAGGGGGGGATGGAAATCACTTAAAACATGTAGAAATACAAAAAAAAAAATCTTTTTTTGGGGGTGTTGGAAATCACTTAAAACATATAGAAATGCAAAAAAAATAATTTTTTCTCTAAATTTTTTGGGGGGTAACAATTTTTTGGGGGGGTTGGAAATCACTTAAAACATGCAGAAATGCAAAAAAGATTCTCTATTTTTTGGGGGGGTAACAATTTTTTTTGGGGGGGGGGTTGGAAATCACTGAAAACATGCAGAAATGCAAAGAAAAAAAATTCTCTAAATTTTTTTTGGGGGGGGGGGGGGACCAAGTCCAAAATTTAATGGCATGATCCTTGGACTATACCTACCCCCCCCCCCCACCAAGTTTCGTGGAAATCCGTCGAGGAGTTTTTCTGTAATACTGTTCACAAACAAACAAACAAACAAACAGAAAGGGGTGAAAACAGTAACCTCCGATCTTCGATGGCGGAGGTTAACTTGAGGGGGAGCACTCGGGAGAGTCCAAAACCTCCGCCGCCAATACTGCTGGGTCACTGAAGTGAACCTGATGTCTTATTCAATAAATATGTCAACAGTGCTGACAGTTATAATTTTCTCCAACATTTTTTTTTTGGGGGGGGGGGGGGGTGGAAATCATTTAAAACATGTAGAAATGCAAAAAAAAAAAAATTTTTTTTCTATAACTATTTTTTTGGGGGGGGGGGGGGTTGGAAATCACTTAAACATGTAGAAATGCAAAAAATAAAAATCTTTTTTTGGGGGGGGTAACAATTTTTTTTGGGGGGGGGTTGGAAATCACAACATGCAGAAATGCAAAAAAAAAAATTCTCTTACAATTTTTTTTTTGGGGGGGGGGGGAGACCAAGTCCAAAATTTAATGGCATGATCCTTGGACCATACCAACCCCCCCCCCCCACCAAGTTAAGTCGAAATCCGTCGAGGAGTTTTTCCGTAATACTGTTCACAAACAAACAAACAGAAAGGGGTGAAAACAGTAACCTCCATCCATCTTCGAAGAATGCGGAGGTTCATGAACTCAAACAGCTAATCAGCATAAACCATGAACAATGAATTCAAACAGCTTATCAGCATAAACCATGAACAATAACCTCAAAAAGCTAATCAGCATAAACCATGAACAATGAACTCAAACAACTAATCAGCATAAACCATGAACCATGAACCATAAACTCAAACATCTCCATACCTGCAAGACACAAAGGCTACAGCCCCAGCTTTCGAGACAGAACCAGTTTAATGGATTATAAGCAGATTCATACATCTCCAACAATCTCAGCCCAAGGAATGCAGCAGGCATCACGGGTGCAGACAGGTCAGATGCAAGGGATTTGAACCAACCACCAGCTCCAAACCCATCCACACCTTGCTCAAGTATTGTACCTCAAATAAAGCCATGTCTCCCTTGTGGTCGACAAAATGGCATCAAAGGACAATGTTCTGCATGTGGAAAACAATGCAGTGCACGGTTAAAAATGAACCATTTTGCACAAGTATGCAGGTCCTCGAAGAAGCGTACATTGTTAGTTCGTCATGTCGATGAAGCAGGTGCTGTAGACGTTGAAACACACAAAACATGGTGTACACCATCACAGACAAAATGGCTTTCCATCTATAGCAAGTGGGCAACTTCAAGGATTGTGAAGTTGATATCACAGGGAATTTCAGTATCACGACTTGTTGACATGGGTGTGAAAGTCTCCATTGTGGGCAACATCCTCTACCATCAATACTTTTCTCTTATCCACCGCACTTAGCGCAATCTACACGTCAGGCCTACGATGACTCCGTCATCTGAGTTTCGAGAACAATAACTGTTCCAGTAAACTACAAAGGTATCAGGCTTGACAATTTCACCTTTTATGTTGCAAAAGGCAAGAGCCTAATCGGTGTTAATCTGCTCGACAAGCTTGCGTTCAAACTTATAGACCAGACTGTTGGACACGTCCACATGATAGCAGACAAAGACAATGCATACAAGCACCAATACCCTTCCCTGTTCATTGGTTTTGGGGAGTCTATGGGTTACCGTCACTCCCCTAGAATGGATCTTGCGATTCCAGCAGCATCTCAAGGCTTGAGACATTTGCCTTTCGCTGTTCGTGAATAAGTTTCAAAGGAACTGAAATGGCTTGAATCCAAGAGAATCATTGAACGTATCGAATCTCGTTAATGCACGATGCAAGAATGGAGAGTTAAGACTTTGTGTTAATTTTAAGTCGATGAATAAAGCTGTTATTCCTGATAAATACCCGCTTCCTACAATGAATGAACTGTCTGTTATTGGCTCGATGGTATTCAGGAAGCTCGACTTGAGGAGATGCTACCTATACAGGTACCTCTTGCAAAGCAGAGTAGACATTTGACCGCATTCGTGACTCATGAGGGCATGTTCCAGTATCGTAGAATGCCATATGTCCTCAGTTCTGCACAAAGTGCATTTCAGAAGATTGTCTCATCAGTCCTGTTGGGGTTTTGAGGGAACCCTCAAACTCCTCAATGACGTCGTCATCTTCGGAAAAGACAAAGCAGAACACGATCAGCAGCTGGATGAAGTGTTGTCATGACTAGCGAAGCAAAACTTGATGCAAAATGAGGAAAAGTTTTGACTTTTGCAGCATCAGTGATTGACTTTTTGAGGGTATCATGTGACAGCCGATGGTGTGAATCTGACACAGGCCAACATCGAAGCAGTTCGAACTCTTCCTAGTCAGTCAAACACAAAAGAGTGAGCGTCATTCCGTGGCATTACAAACTTTTACGTCAAGTTTGTACCCAACTACGTGGAGACTGCTGAACATCTTCGAAAACTACCGCGCAAAGATGTGCATCGACCAATTAGAATTTACAGGTGGTCATAGCATCTCTACCAGTATGACTTTTACCTGGAGTACATGTCTGGGTTTCGTAATCAAGTTGCGGACATGCTCAGCCGTATAACCCCATCAGTGAACACCAATAATGAGATCAGCGAAGTCGACACCTTTGTAAACACAATCATTGCAAACACAACTGAAAATGTAGTCGCTCGCAACGAGCTAAAATGGCAATCTCAGTAACATGAAACACTGCAAAGAATGTGCAGTTTTCTTCAAACCGATTGGTCTCATCGAATCACAGATGAGCTACAACCTTACGACAGAATTCGACATGAGCTATCGGTGTTTGATGAATGTTGTCTCACCTGCTGGCACCCATGCAGTGATACCAAAAGCACTGCAGCAGGTGGTGATGCATGATAGATGTCCCGGGATCGTCAGAATGAAACAGAAATGTCATGATTCTGTTTGGTGGCCAGGTATCGACACACGCATCGAGCAGTTGGTGAAGCATGTGTCCTCAGTGGAGTAGGAAATCCACGTCCTGCTCATCTTCAGCCTACCTCATGGCCGAATAAACCATGGCAACAGATGCAGTTGGACATCTTTGGTGAGGTTCATGGGGGATTGAGGATAACAAACAATTGAGGAAAAGAACAGATGCATTACACATCGGCTTTTATAACCCACGCTGCACAAGTCGCTTCTCGGAACAACTCGAGTTGTGTGTGGACTGCATAAGGAAAGTTTACGAGTGAGAACTTAAATTTGTTCACATTCCTCTGAATTGTGGAACGTTAGAGAATGACGGAAAGCAGGACACTGGCAAGGAGTTCCAGAGTAGAGCAGCACGAGGAAAGAAGTTGGAGGAGTATGATGAAACAAAATGCCTGAAATGTCAGCTCCTCCCTACTTCCCACGGTGGTTAGAATTGTTCTACCGATTTGACAAAATTGGAATTGGAATTATTTTACCGATTGGTAGAACAATGGACAAAAAAAAAAAAATCAATAAAGATCTCAAGCTTGTCGATTTCAGCCATTGTTCTTCCTGTCAACCATTGCAGACAGACTCGAGCCTTCACGATCAAGACCAATTCTTCATTCTTAAAAAAACAAAAATAAAAATACATCTCGTGAATCGCATCTAATCCTTCCAAGAAACAAAATGTAAACACAGCAACCTTCCTTCACCTTTGCCATGGTTGAGGAGCAAAGGAAGTGGTAGGGGTGGACGTCCAGCCAAGGCATCTCCACCGATGCCTAGAGCTTCTCGAATTGCCGCCGCACCACTCACAACCACAACCAACTTTGAACCTACGACAAGGGTCATGACATCTCCATACCTGCAAGAAATATTCATCCAAACAGGTAAACAAATAAAGAACAACCGTGCAACACGTCTTATGTTGAACAAACATTTTTACAAATTTGATTTTATTTACGTTCAAAGAGAATGAACACCAGAAGTGAGATGAGTGTGCACCGACACACTTTACACATTTGTTGGTACAACTTCAGAGAAAACGCCAAAATGTTTTTCATCTGAATCTTCAAATTGCAAACGTCTTAATGAGGTCATCAACTATTAATGTTCAACACTTGCATTTATCATGTTCAGGAAGGAATGAATAAATTTATCGGAATATTAAACAAAGTCATTCACGAAATAGGAATTCCATTCAATAATATGTAGAACCTTGGCCTTTCTAGTAACCTTGTTTGGAGCTGTTCACTATTTATCACTTGGCTTTACATACCTACCCACCTACCTGTCAGCAAGCTGGGCAAGACGTAGATGCGGTGCGAAGCCACGGCCACCGAGCAACAACCATGGTGCACTACCCAAGAGGGGCAGGCACACAGGACCTGGAGGGAGAGAACGGACACTGCTGGCACCGTACACTTTCCGATACCACCATGCCACAGGTGCCAGTATCAGAAGTACCACCAACAGCCATTCCAGTGGGAAAGGAATCATCAGCTGCTCAGGGACACCAGGAAGGAAAAAAATGAATAATCAGTGAGAGGTACAATTAGTCTTTTTGACTCATCGTACTCCTCCTTCATAGTTTTCAACATGATATGAGAGGTTGTACAATCACTAAGGAAATGAGAATAAGGATAGGTCTCATCAACAGGCCCAATGTGTATTATACTGTGTGTGTGTATATATATATATATATATATATATATATATATATATATATATATATATATATATATATATATATATATATATATATATATATATATATATATATATATATATATCTACACACGAGGTCTATCTAAAAAGTAACGGGACTGACTTCACAGAAATTTTATTCCAAAAAATATATTGAAATCACAGCTTGTCCTTCAAAATAGTTTCCCTCCAGTCTCACACACTTTTCCATCCTCTTCTTGCACGCTTGAATGCACCTGGAAAGCTTCTTCTGGAATCCTCCGGAGCTCCATCGTCACGGCCCTTTTGATGGCCTCCACATCAGGAAATCAGGTCCCCTTGATCACCCCCTTGAGCTTGGGGAATAGGAAAAAAATCACAAGGGGTCTAGTCTGGCGAATACGGGGGTTGCTCCAGAGTTGACACGTTCCTCTCCACCAGAAACTGTCGCATGCTCAGGGCACTGTGAGCAGGGGCGTTGTCATGGTGGAGCACCGACCCAGGCGTTGTTCTCCCACAGATCCCTCCTCTTGTCCCGGACTGACCTCGTGAGGTGCCGGAGGATCTCCTTGTACACGTATTGATTCACCGTTTGACCCTGTGGTGGAAAAATCGAAGTGGACGATGCCCTTGATGTCAAAAAACGCGATGAGAATCACCTCACCTTGACCTTCGACTTCGACATCCTTGCTTTCTTTGGTCTTCGACATGCCGGACTTCTTCACTGACAACTCTGCAGTTTGGTCTCGGGAGAGTATTCGAATATCCACGATTCATCACCAGTAATGACTCTGCCGAGCAGGTCTGGATCGTCCTCGAGGCGCTCGATAATGTCTTGACAGACAGTGACTCTTTGCTGTTTCTGGTCCTCAGACAACAGCTTGGGGACCATCTTTGTGCACACCTTGCGCATTTCGACATTTTCAGTGATGATGCTCCAGACAGTGTCCTCATTGATAGAAAGTTCCTCAGCAATCATCCGCACCATGAGTCGACGATGTGCGCGCACCATCTGCTTCATACGCTCGATGTTGTCCACCGTTCTGCTCGTTGAAGGTCTTCCAGACCGTGAATCATCTTCAACCCTCCTCCCGTCCCTCTTTGAACCTCTTGTGCCATTCAAATGCACGTGTATGTGACATCGTTTCTTCCCCGTAGACTTGCTGCAGCATTGCGAAGGATTCGGAAGGTGTTTTGCCAAGCTTGGCAAGAAACTTCAGATTGGCTCTCTGCTCACAACTCATAGGGCGACGACTCAGACTAGACAACGTGCAAGGCACGACCTGCAAAAAAAAAAATCACACAATGAGTGAAGTCAACCATCACCAATCATATACATTGCTGGAATGTTGCAAAAGACTGACGCAACCCGTTCATTCAAGTTGTGTAAGTGGAGCACACAGCAGGCTCAGTCCCGTTACTTTTTAGACAGATCTCGTGTATGTATAAATATATATATATATATATATATATATATATATATATATATATATATATATATATATATATTTTTTTTTTTGTCATGGTGTTGGAGGTCCAAGTTAAATCCCAGACCACAAACAGTGCCAGCCCGGATAGCCGAGCGGTTCCGTATTAGGAAGTGGACACGTTGATCCTCGGAGATTATAAAATGCAAGGGAGGGGCAGGGCGCAATGGCGGAGCGACGGGAGCACAGACGGATGCACAGGGGGGGTTTATACTCAAACCCCACGACAAATACATGGACACAGCAACTTAAAATAAACGCAGAATTTAATAAAAATTGACAAATAGTTCCAAGGGACAATAATTCAAAAGGTAATAATAATAACATGAAGTAAATAAATCCTAGAGTCAAGGCACCTCGACACACAGACTTAAATAAGGACAAGGGAAAAACGAAATAAAAGAAAATCCCTCCTTTTATTCTTGTACTTAGCTTGACCCAGAGATGGTCTTTGTGGAACTTGGAAGAGGCGCTTCGATTTGCACGTGTAGACGCGTGCAAAATGGTGCCAAGCCGCTCTCTCACAGCGGGACAAACATACGGCAGGCAATTCGTGAGCGGTATTCAACACCAAGGCTCACCGACCGTCATGTAGCTTAGAATTTATCCCGCCTGCCAATACGCTCTTTGCAGAATGGTGCAGTCCCCTTCGGCGACAGACACAAGGCTCCGTGGTCCGTCTCTCATGACCCAACCAAGAGCCAAAAGCCAGCGTCTTGCTCATTACGCGAGCCAATTCACCTCAGCATGAATACGAGAATCGTGCCGTCTTCTTCATGCGTCGAAGAAAAGCCAGCCATAAAGCCCTGTTCTTATAGGGCATCTCCAAGGTACGTTTTCTCGACCGCGTGCATCCCTCACTCAGCACTTGTACGTTCCTCCTTGCTACGAGCTGCTTCTCCATCCTCTCCAATTGCCTGCCTCCTATGCCCTCCTCTTCTTTCTACCACTCACATCACGCCCATCAATAATCAGCCTTGGGGGCATGATTTCGCTGCCATCACCCTTGGAGGTGAGGCTTCTTGCCCACTTGGTCATGTTATAAAAACGCAATTCTTTCATGATTTGTAATACAAAAACATTGGGAAAAGTCACAAGGGGACAATTACATATGAGGGGAACTTATCCTTAATCCCGATCTAAATGAAACCGCACCACCCCCGTGTCAGGTCAGGTCAAATTAGATCTGTGACTTGCTGCAGGTACCGTATAAAACCGCATGAACCTGTTCAATGGTTGGGTTGTCAGTGACTAAATCATCTCGCCCACCAAGTTTCTTGGTGAGGAGGGTGTATGATATGGACACCCAGCAGGATGAAGAACAAAACCTGTCAAAGGGTAGAGGAGCTCCTTGTGAGCCAAAGGCCATCCATATCTAGTGCCCAACTGTGTCTGCAGATGCCCACCTGCACTTGGGTTACTTTTTAAAAGGAGGTTGGTGGCAGGATTTGCACTCCAGCCACCGTAAAACCCTTCATTCCGCAAAACATACCAAAAGCATTAACAAAAATCTGAAAACCCACTCCGTGGGAGTACCTCCGGTGCAGCTGCCCTTCGCAAGGCAGCTCACTGGATGACGGAATTGGGGCAAAGCTTTCGGGACCCACAATCTTTAAAGATAGGGAAACCACAGGGTAACCTTCCAGGGTCAGATTGCGGAAGTGTGTGTCGGGGTGTTGCTGAGGTGTCGTCCATCAGACGGCGGTCTCCTTGGGTTAACCTGAGGCAGTCCCTTCGGGTGGGTACCTGGAACATCCTATACCAAAGAGAGGATGATCACTTGTCTCTGTTATCATCTGAGCTCAAGCATTTGGAGATCAGTATTGCAGCACCCTCTGAGGTTCGGAGAGCGGATAGTGGCAAGATCATGGCGGGTGGTTACACCTACTATTGGTCTGGTCGCTGCGATGGTTATCATGCCCAATGAGTTGCTGTAGCTGTGTCCAACAAGCTGACTCCAATGATAATTCAGGTAACACCGGTCAATGAGAGCATTATGAAACTAAGGATTCATCACTCCTTGGGTGTCAATTCCCTGGTCTCTGAATATGCTCCACCTGAGGTGAGTGATCTCACCATGAAGGATACATTCCATGCCACGCTTGAGTCTGTGATTAATCAGTGCGCCAGACGAGATACTCTTTTAGTCTTGGCGGATTTCAATGCATCGACTGGAACTGATAGGGATGGTTATGAGACGTGTGTTGGTCCCCATGGGTCTGGAACTGTGAACCAGAATAGCACTAAGTTCCTTGACTTTGCAAGAAGTCATGCACTTCGGGTGGCTGGTATATGGTTTCAGCGTCCACAGGCTCATCACTGGACTTGGCATTCCAATGCTGGTGGTGTGGCAAAGGAGATTTACCATATGCTCGTTGATGGTTGCTGGAGGATAATCCAGAACTGCAGGGTCTACCGGAGTGCTCAGTTCCTCAATACTGATCACTGGCTTGTTGTAGCAACTTTGAAGTTTCAGCTTAAATCCTGGAGAATGGTACCATCCCAGCTGAGGCTGGATGTTGGCAAGTTCAAGGATGAGAGGGGAGCTGAGGAGTTTACGAAAAGGCTGAGGGGAGATTTGGGGGGGGGGTCTGTTTGCTTTGGGGGATCCTGAGGAGTTGTGGAGTGCCTTCAAGACAACCATCCTTGATGCTGCCAGTCAATGTCTTGGTACTTAGCAAAGGGCGAAGAAGAATTTTGTCTCTCAAGGGACACTGGATACCATTGACCAGAGTTGCAGGGCCAGGCTGAATAGCAGAGCTGAGCTGTTCAGGGAGCTGAGGCGTAAAACTGTACGTGCACTTAGGATGGACAAGGAGGCCTATGTGCGAGGAATCTGTGAGGGAGTACAACATCACCTGTGGTCAAGTGATTCTCGTCCTGCTTACAGGGGAATTCGCGCATTACGTTCCTCCAAGCCCGTCCCTCGGTGTACTGCAGTTAGAGCGAAGGGTGGTTTAGTTGGATGTCCGGGGAGTTACTATCCCTATTGCTAACCCTCCAATCAACTGTGGTCCACATTCGTTTGTGGAAACACAGGCTGCGGTGAACAGGTTGAAATGGGGTAAAGCTCCTGGGATCTGTGCTATCCATGTTGAACTTCTCAATGCTGGCGGAAATGCTGTGCTTGTGTCGTTGCATGCAGTTTTGAGCTCTGCCTGGAACACAGGCATCATCCCAACTGACTGAAAGAACAACCTTGTTGTCCCTCTCTGGAAAGGGAAGGGTGATCTCCAAGACTGCAACAACTACCGAGGGGTGACGCTGCTCTCAGTGCTGGGCAAAGTCTTTGCTCGGATAATTCTTGATAGGGTTCGTCACCATCTGCTTGAGCACCAGCGTCAGGCTTTGCACCAAAGAGTTCAACAATTGACCGTATCCTTGCTCTTCGTGTCCTCACCGAACGCAGACGAGAGTTTTGGCAGGGGCTGCTTGCAGCCCATGTTGATCTCTGTAAAGCGTTCGATTCAGAGAATCAGGATGTCCTCTGGAGGATTCTTGGTCTTTGTGGGGTGCCACCAAAACTGATCAATCTGATGCCTGAACTATACACTGGTACTGAGAGTGCTGTGAGATGTGGTGGTACCATCTCTTGACATCTTTCCAGTTGTTAATTGAGTTCATCAGGGGTGTGTACTGGACCCCACACTTTTCAGCATTTGTTTGTACTGGATTCTGGGGATGATATCGGAGAGATCAAGCTGCAGTGCATCGTTTGGGAATGTAAAGATCCCTGACCTTGATTTTGCAGATGATGCAGTCATCTTTGCAGAGACTCTCAATATCATTTTGGGGGCCCTCGAGGTGCTGAATGAGGAGTCGGAGCTGCTGGGATTACGCGTTTCTTGTGTCAAAAACTAAGATCCAGGCTTTCAATGACATCTTGGATGGTGCTATCCTGTCTGTACCTGTTTGTGGCGAGGACGTTGAGATCACGGAGTGATTCACTTACCTTGGGAGTGATATTCATGTCTCTGCTGGCTTTGACTTAGAGGTCAAGAGACGTCTTGGTCGGGCCAGGGGAGTCATGGATTCACTGGATCATGGGGTGTGGCGTTGCCGGTACCTGTGCGGGAGGACGGAAGTCCAAGTCTTCAGGTACTTGGTGATTCCCGTCTTGCTCTTTGGATGTGAAACTTGGACTATGAGATGGAGACTTAATTCGTTGGTACCAGGTCTCTTCGGAGAATTCTTGGCGATCGCTGGTCGGACTTTGTGTCCAACGATCAGTTGCTGAAAGAGATTCAAATGAGATTTGTTACCTGCATAGTCCGTGAGCTTCAGCTGTGGCTGTATGGACATGTGGCTCATTTTCCTGACGCTCATCCTGCTCACCAGATTCTCTCATCTCGGGAGTCTCGTGAGTGAAGGAGGCCAATGGGCCGACCACGTGCCTCGTGGTTGATCAGCATCTCAAGGAGATGGGGATGGGCCAGGCATCTGCCTGGGGGGTTGGCCAGACGGAGGCCCCTGGAGTATCGGCAGAAAGTGGACGCAGCGACGTGCTGCTCTGGCGCATGCTCCCATACCTGACCCCCCCCACCCCTGTGTGGTGACATACAGCACTTAAGCTCACAGTCTCCAAACCTAATTACATCGAGATGTCTCCTACACGTCCACAGATCAAACAACTCTATTCAATCTTAACTTTTCTCTTAAATTCACCCATCTACCTCCACAACCGTAACAATATATATATATATATATATATATATATATATATATATATATATATATATATATATATATATATAAAATCAATTGATAAGGAAAGCAAAATCAGTTTCCATGTTGTTATCGTCGTTATGAAAATTATCAGAATAGCCACAAGGACTATGACAAAACTATTGTAAGAAACATGGTGAAGTAATTTCGGTATCGTTGTTGGTGTGCTCACAAAAGCAAATCACGCACGCACGACGTCATAAAACAAGAAAATACCTCTTGGAACGAATTTTCCGATGTCAATTGTAAAAGCCCGCTAAGCATTAATTTAGACTTCGAACGGGAGAAGCAAATTCATCGTCATAGGTTCAATTTACAATATTATTTAATGTTGGAGATCACATATGGTGACGAGTTACCAAGATGACGAATCACGTGGAAGTTTGGGGGTGTGGCTGGGAGCAGGGGGAGTGGCGTGATGACAATGATTAAAAAAAAAAAATTTTTTTTTTTACTAAAATGAGAAATTCAACTGCTGATTCGACATAATATGAATTATTCACTGTTAAAATTAAGCGAATGAAATTTTTTTAAAAAACCTACACACGAATTAAATAAATTGGCTTCTTTTTTGACCATGTTAAAGAAAGCATAACGAACGATCTCCGCATAAATACTCATTAAACAACTGCGTTTAAATTTAACTCCATAATAAAAAAATAAAAAAACAGAAGGAGAAACGAGCCACACGAACCAAAAAAACCAAATCTATACTCCCGAAAACGCACGTCCATTGCGATCATATTATACAGCAATTGTACCCAATAATCAAAGCAATACTTAAAATAAAAAAGCAAATGAAGTTTAAAATCACTCTTGCAATCATGTTACTGGTCACAGATATTGCATAATACAACTCCGCTATATTTGATAACTTTATATATTTTTTTCCTCGCCCTCTGTCTCAAATAAATTTATAATTAATTGCGAAACAGCTTAAATGTAAGACGACTATTCGCTTTATAGTAGTTTTTACATACAAAGTCGAAGCTCGCAGAAGAACGAGGACGCTCTAATTTTGCAACGCATTCAGAGACGAAATATTTGGATAGTGATCATACACCGCATCAAAATTTCCTAAATCAAACAACGAGGAAAAAGAAGAAGAAAAAAACCCCAGTTAAATTAAGCGAAATTAATTTTTCCATTAAGGAAGAGACAAAATGTGTCAATAAATATAATAAATAACGAGTAATTAATTTGTCAAACCAAAGTGGGCCAGTTCAAAGGAATCCCAAGACTATAATGACGAGTCAATATTTAAATAATATTATAATTTTTTTGATATTTGTGGACAGTGAAGTTTTTTAATTATGGAGAAATCTACACAACGTTGATTTTAGCGATCGTCGTAGTTGCCGTGGTAACCTCAACGATGTCGGACGTTGATTCTGAGGAAGAGGAAGAAGAAGAAGAAGTAGAAGAAACCAAACTTTCGATTGGGGTGTGTGTGGAATGTGACTGAGTGGGGATTTGCGGCTCGAGTCTTGTATATAAATTACGTACTAGATGGTTCCGAAGGATTCTTGAACGAGATACTCGCAATAATCCAAGAAATACTATCTTTTCAAAATACCGATATAATTAACGTTAAAGTATTTCGTACTAATATATATATATATATATATATATATATATATGTGCTGCATATACAATATTCATATGTTGTAAAACAAGATGTTGGAGTTTTATCCACTAAATTGTGCGTCTCTCGATCGAAGGACTTTTGGAACGCTCGGCTCCATCTGTACGTATCCTTCGTGTTTGAATGGTTGAGATGTTTTATTATGATTTATTCTCCTCAGCAAATAGCATTTACACACACTTGGAATGAGATTCATTCAAACAAAGGATCATTTATTTGGGACGTGGCAGTGGCAGCACGTGGGTGCCGGTTACCTGTCAACTCTCGCGAGATTCACGCTTCCGTGCCAAACCACTGAAATCTCACGTTTTCATTCTTTTTACAAACGATATTTGTCTTTTTAACAAGGTCATGAGACGGGTCCCTCGTCAAAACGGTTGAGTTTCCAACCAATGAAAAACGCTGTCACTGTTCGGTACTAGTACCGGATTTAGGGGTGGCCAGGTAGGGCCATGGCCCCTGGGCCCCCCACATTTAGTGCCCCCCCACAATCATTGTGGCCACGGCCCCTCACATGGTAAATCCGGCCCTGTTCGGTACTAGTGCTGGATTTAGGGGTGGCCAGGTAGGGCCATGGCCCTGGGGCCCCCCACATTTAGGGCCTCCCACAATCATTGTGCCCACGGCCCCCCACATCGTAAATCCGGCCCTGTTCGGTACTCGTACTGTATTTAGGGGTGGCCAGGTATGGCCATGGCCCTGGGGCCCCCCAAATTTAGGGGCCCCCCCACAATCATTGTGGCCACGGCCCCTCACATGGTAAATCCAGCCCTGTTCGGTACTCGTGCTGGATTTAGGGGTGGCCAGGTAGGGCCATAGCCCCTGGCACCCCCCACATTTAGGGCCCCCCCCACAATCATTGTGGCCACGGCCCCTCACATGGTAAATCCAGCCCTGTTCGGTACTCGTGCTGGATTTAGGGGTGGCCAGGTATGGCCATGGCCCTGGGGCCCCCCACATTTAGGGCCCCCCCCACAATCATTGTGGCCACGGCCCCTCACATGGTAAATCCAGCCCTGTTCGGTACTCGTGCTGGATTTAGGGGTGGCCAGGTAGGGCCATAGCCCCTGGCACCCCCCACATTTAGGGCCCCCCCCACAATCATTGTGGCCACGGCCCCTCACATGGTAAATCCAGCCCTGTTCGGTACTCGTGCTGGATTTAGGGGTGGCCAGGTAGGGCCATGGCCCCTGGCACCCCCCACATTTAGGGCCCCCCCCCACAATCATTGTGCCCACGGCTCCCCCACATGGTAAATCTGGCCCTGTTTGGTACACTTCAGCGCGCGCCATTTTGTTGTCCTTGTCGCGAACCACGGAGCCAGCAGCATGGACGCTGAATCTGATGGTCTTTCAACATCAAAACAACCAAAGATATTGAGGATCATGATGAATGAAAAACTGAATGTTGTTGAACATGACCATTGTAAATGTGGATTCGTATTGTTTTGGTGAAATTGTTTTTGATTCTCCACTTGAAATACTCCGTTTCACTGTCAATAGTATACGTCTTGAAGTACACATCCCAATATAAGTTTGTAATACTGAGTGACCATTATGAGTTTGAGTTCAGTGTAATTGTGAATATTTTTTTCTTCCTTCTCCTTTGCTACTATAAGAAGATTTATAACCACCAGAATGCTCTACTTGGTTTCTATTTTACTAGATTTGTTCTGGGCAGGGGGGCTGCCCCCCCCAAATCAAGGCATCACCCTGGACCTGACCGGGGCCTGAGGCACTTGGATCCAAGTTACGAAATATTTTCACTTCATCAAGCAAGATTACTTCAATAAGGCTTTAATTCACTCAATCAAAGCCATACCTGAAACAAGCAAGACTAAAAAGCATCTGAAAATGAAAAGCCCGTCTGCTTTTTATTCGGTCTTATCCTTATCCTTATCCCTATCCTTATCCTCTTTCTCCTTCTCCACCAAATTGTTATTTGTCTTCTCCATGTTCTCATATTAACGGTTTGTTGAAAATTTGATAACATAAACTTAAATAGTAAAAAAAGTTACGACCCGGACACACACACACACACACACACACACACACACACACACACACACACACACACACACACACACACACACACACACGATTGCAAAACCCAATCTCCAGCTGCGTGAGGGACAGGCTGATGAACATGAACAATCCTAGTAAGGTAGCAAACGGAACACAAACACTGAATCTTTAGTATTCATATTGAATGTCATCACATTCACCCCGCCTTTAAAATTCAACCAAATATTCTCCAAGATGTCTAGGAGGGCATCTGATGCACTCAGATCGACCTAATGGTGGCCGTGCATCTGATGGCGAAGGTTCATTTACACAAATGTCCTCAGCTGAAGACGTATCAGCAGGGATCTCGGTATTGTCTGCTGTCAGAGAATCGTTCGGTGTCACCTCGCCAGTGTTGGGTCCTGCGGTGTGCTGTTGGGCCATATAGGTATTGCAAAGAGGGGTTTCAGTACCCATGATGCAGTGCTCGGGCACCATATTGGTTGGCAAGCTAAACAAGCGAGAAAAGGTTAACAAGATCGAAAAACGCCAAATAATTAGCATAACAATCCATTGCAGTAAATCATAAATAACGAGACAAACATGCTAGATTGTGTAGCTACTGATACTATCGTTGCCAGGGAAGTGAACACAACCAAAATGGTGGTATGCACAGCATTATGGGATAGCTCTGAAACCCCTGTTATCTCTATCTGTCATGTGCACAGGGGAACATCCCCATGAGGTGACAAATGTCGCACCGAAACAGTGGTGTCCCTGCCATCAGGAAATCTGTGACATGAGCATATTCCGGGTTTGCGTCGATGAGTTCCACTTCGTCTACCAATGGATCACACTTGCTATGGTGACTGGTGCACTAGTCTTCTCATGATCAAGGTACCAGGGGAAGCTAACCATGTGGGTATAGAATGTCTGCTGGTGGGTCGGCGCTGGTATCGATGTAGTCATTCACGTGGAGTGCCATTAGTGGATGTGAAGAGTAGTGAACGAATAGAGTGCAGAGCATCAGTGAGGACAGCCTCCCCACTGCGCAGTCATCAGTTCTCGTGACATCAGAGCCAAGGTCTTGGCTTTCCCGATGATGCCGTCATATCTTTCCACCAGGCCATTCCCTTGTTGGTTTTATGCAGTCGTTCGGCTGGTGGCAATCCCACGGCCATGTGCTGGTGGCAAACTGCTTGAGTTCATCGGACATAAAACAAGGTCCTCGGTCAGAATGTACATAAGAAAGCAAACCAAAGACTGTGAGCAGTTGGCAGAGACATTTCATGACATTTGCCGTAGTCATGTCGGCACATGGAAAAGCAAAGGGAAACCTCAAAAACTCATCAAAAACTGTTAATATGTAGCAATTGTTCATCACTAATGGCAGAGGTCCTTTAAAATCGATGTTTATCCTCTCAAAGAGCAATGTAGCTTTGATCAGTTTACTCGAGGTAGCCTTCCAGAATCTCGGTTTAAGTTCAGCGCAAGCCAGGCAAGAAGCACTCATCATTTGGTTATCTTCGATGGAAAAGGGTACATTTTGACAGCGTACAAAGTGGGTCATCCTTATTATGGAGATCTTGCAAGGTTTTGCCACTAATAGCTGAACAGCAGATCCGTGAAAAGGTGTCAGCAGCAGCATTTTCTTTCCCAAGGTGATAAATGATGCCATAGTTGCCGCATGATCGCATAATTGTGTTTATAACTATATGAGGATGCTTAACCATGCTTAATCTATCAAGGACGCTTCATCTTTGTCAATAAGTGGCTGGAAATCATCCCTCAGCAGAGGAGTATCACAATCTCATAGCCGCGTAGCATTGGTGCTACCACCCGTCACAATGACGTCATCTGGCATGACATAAGAAAAGTCAATTTCAAACTCGACCAAATGGAATAAATATATGAGAGTTGCTTAAATTTTGATGGTGCAAGCAGAATTGTGAGACATTGTTAATTGTGCTTTCGATGTTTGGTCACGATGTGTGAAGTAGTGCGAGAGATGAGACTGAGCACAATGCTACTGAGTCTGGTAGGCATCATGCCCTCTCTCCCAACTACTCCCATACACCACTGGAAGGCATTGTCTACCTCTTTGATGAAAAGGCCCTGATGTCTGAGGCATTGTCTTATCATTGTAAAAAGTGTTGCCACAATCCAAAAACGGAAAATCAATAACCTTGTGGAGTTAAACACACAGTGAGGGCTATCATACGTGCGAAGCAGTATCATTTACATGCAACACATTCTCTAACTTTTGTTGCCAGTTTCGTTAATGTAGGCCACCGGGTTCAATGTAGAATTATTATTTTTCTTTAAATTCAATCTCTCGATGTGTTATTGACAAATATTGAACTGCTGAGATATTTCTGTTTCCAGGAGTATGAGGGAGAGCGCAATGCAGATGGTGAGAGACACGGAGTGGGAAAAGCTGTTTTTCCAAATGGAGACGTCTATGAAGGAAGCTACCAACACGGGCATCGCCATGGAGAGGTACCACTTTTCAAAACTTTTACAGTTCGTGAAAGACGCCGTGGGACCTTTAACGCTTGGTTTAACGTCCATCTGAAGGATGGCACACTTTGTAATGCAACCACACTCCACCTGCGAAGCACAAATCTGATAGTTTATCATGTGGTCGGAAATCAAATATAGACTAGACAGTTCAAAGGTACCTCTGTGGTATGTTTGCCATTTTGCTGCACAAATTTGTTTTAAAAAAATAATAATTCCAGTAACCAACGACTTCAAAATTAACAAAAATACTCATTTATGTTATTGTCAATAATTTACTTTTAATGTCGAACCATACGTTGCACAGGGGTTGTACAAGTTCCAGAATCGTGCAAGGTACAGGGGAAAGTACCTGAATGACAAAAAGCATGGGAATGGCATGTTCAACTACCCAGACGGCTCGGTGTATGAAGGTATGATTTCTGACGATCGTCAATTTGATACTCGGTCTCTTCAGTCTCTCATAGTATAGTGAAGGGTAAGGCATTTAATCATTTGGATTCCTGATTAGTCCACTGTTCAACTTTTACATTCATTTGTTGAGGTTATTAAAACAGATATGACATGGAACTTTATGATGGTGATGACCAAATAAAATGCATGTTTAGAACAAGATAAACAGACCTTTAATAGACATGGCATTCGCTGTTTGGCTGCAGTGGACAACTTCCTTGAATTTGAGGAAAGGAGAATGTAAGATATTTAAAGTATCTTCAAAAATACTTTAGCAGTTGAGCTGATAAATTGGCGTGGCTGTGCTGGAATGTATAAAAAGGAACATTTCGTTCGAGTATACCATTGAAAGCAGAAGTCAAACTTCTGTCAAGGTCAGGAGACACGGAGGATCAGAGAGGTTGACCTTATTTGAAATGAGGATCAAGCTTGTAACTCATAGTTGGATGGCGTATAATGCAGTCTTAGTAAGAAATTGAAAAGATGTCAATGATTATTTTACCAGTGATGATGATTTGATGATTGTGATTGCAGGCGTCAGGTCTTCTCAAAGTCTAAATATGAGCTCATGAGTAAGGACAGGTGTCTCAAGACTGAGTGGCAACATTGAAATGACTCTATTAACTTTGTTGATGGGTTATACTGTGCAAGGAAAATAGTTTTGAAGATTTATTTTTGGGATAAATTGTATCATTTTGATCTGACAGGTCAAAGGAGTATAAGTAGATTGTAGTGAATGAATCAACTGAATAGCGTTTTATCTTCAACAATGTAGGTGTTGAAATGGGTTTGAACAAGGTGCTGTACTCACATTTAATCTGTGCCATTCCCATAGGTGAGTGGTTTGAAGATGAGCGCCACGGGGATGGCACTTACATTTATTCCAACGGTGACAGCTACACGGGGTCTTGGTTCAAAAATAAAAGGTATGACTCGTGTGGAACGTGAGGTGGCGAAATAAAACTTTATTGATGCTCTGGCATATCACTGTTGTGTTCAAGTTTATGAAGATGAAATTTCCACCATTAGTTCAAACATGAGGAATTATTTAATATAGTGACAACACAACTTCATTCCATTGATACATTTCTTTGAAAAAAACTTTGATCTCAGAACATGCCGTCCTTCAAAATGCGGCGTAAAGGCAGCTGTTTAATTCACATTTAGGTTGTACATGTCCATGGTATCTCTCGAAAGAGTAGACCATTGTGTGCTGGTGCTGCCATGGGCAAATTCAAAATTATGTTTGACGTTATAGAGATATAGACATTGAGTTAATGGTAAGAATGACATTCATATTGTAGAGGATAAATATAAACTGATTTATTAAGTTAATAGGGAGTGGATAAAACACAGGTGCGATAGGCCCGATGGTTAACTTCCCTTATATATTTCAACAATTGCATATTTTATACTAAATACTGCATATGATATTAATTTTGTGAGGAGTTAGAGGAACATTATTTTCTTTTTACAGTGCCTGTAGAAAGTCGACACACCCCTTTCAAAAATTTCACCTTTTGTTGCCTTATAGCCTGGGATTAAATTGCATTAAACCAGACTTTTCCACCTTTATTTACACATCGTAACCCACAACTTCCAAGTGAAAAACAAATTCCACAAATTTCAGAAAATTAATTAACAATACAAAACTGCAATATATTGGTTGGAAAAGTAACCATCCCCATTTAATAGCAATTGTAAATTAGCAAATTGTAAATAAATATGTTCAAAATCACACACCAATTTAATTGGCCTCTACTTGTGTTAAATTGCAGTGATTCTGATTATTTCAGAAGAAGATCAGCTGTTCCTGACAGTTTCCTCTGCAGGGTTGTGCATTTCACAGCATAGACTCAACCATGAACACCAAGAAGCTTTCAAAATACCTCCAGGATAAATTGTGGAAAGGCACAGATCAGGGTATGGGTATAAAAATCAGGTATAAAAATCAGGTATAAGTATAATCAGGTATATAAGATCAGGTATAAAAATATTTCAAAGGCCTTGAATATCCCTTGGAGCACAGTCAAGGCAATCAGTAAGAAGTTGAAGGCGCTTGGTACCACCAAGACCCTGCCTAGATCAGGCCGTCCCTCCAAACTGGATAACTAAGCAAGGAGGAGACTGATCAGAGAATCCATCAAGAGGCCAATGGCAACTTTGAAAGAGCTCCATGCCTTTATGGCAAAGACTAGTCACTGTGTACATGTGACAACAATATCCCAAGCACTCCACAAGTCTGGCCTGTATGGTAGGGTGGCAAGAATAAAGCCATTACTCAAAAAAGCCTACCTTGAGTCCCATTTGAGGGATGAAAAAACACTCCGGAGATTCTGAAGCCATGTCGAAAAAAGTTTTGTGGTCTGACAAAACCAAGATGTAAATTTTTGACCTAAATGCAAAACGTTACGTTTGGTGCAAACCCAATAGAGCACATCACCCAAATAACACCATCCTTACTGTGAAGCATGGTGGTGGCAGCATCATGTTATGGAGATGTTTCTCATCAGTAGGGTCTGGGACACTTGCCAGGATAGAAGGGAAAGTGGATGGAGCAAAATACAGAACAATCATGGAGGAAAACCTGCTGCCCTCTGCAAGAAAGCTGAAATTGGGACGGAAGTTCACCTTTCAGCATGACAATGACCCGAAGCACGCAGCCAAAGCTACACTGGAGTGGTTCAGGAACAAAAAGGCAAATGTCCTTGAGTGGCCCAGTCAGAGCCCCGACATAAATCCAATCGAAAATCTGTGGCATGACTTGAAGATTGCTGTCCATCAACGCTCCCCACGCACCTTGACTGAGCTTGAACAGTTTTGTATAGAAGAATGGGCAAATATTGCCCAATCAAGGTGTGTAAAATTGCTTGAGACCAAACCCAACAGACTTACAGCTGTAATTGCTGTCAAAGGTGATTCCACCAAGTATTTACTCAGGGAGGTGGACACTTATACAAGCAATATATTCTAGTTTTGTATTTTTAATTAATTTTCAGAAGTTTGTAGAATTTGTTTTTCACTTGGAAGTTGTGGGTTACGATGTGGGAATAAAGGTGGAAAAAAGCCTCATTTAATGCAATTTAATTCAAAGCTATAAAGCAACAAAAGGTGAAAAATTTGAAAGGGGGTGTAGGCATTATATAGGTACTGCATGCTGTTGCACAAATCCAGACTTCACCAGAACTTGATGACAGACAGCAACCTTGCATGAAAAAATATTCAAAAAGCAACTCCAGTGTGCATGCGTTGTTCCAGTAACCCCCTCCCAGTTAAATTCCCAAAATGAAGAATTTTCTACACACCTACACTCTTTTCTCCAGTTTTGGAACAGAAACCATTCATTTACATCATAGGCATTTGACAGTAACTTTGGAATCAAGTCTAAAAACTATTGATTGACCAAACATGTTTCATTTCATTGCAGACATGGGAAAGGTGTATATACATACAAGGAATGTGGGGCATGTCATATTGGGTTCTGGCAGGATGGACAGCTGCATGGTGGTGGAGAAATCCAGCACACAGCTCTACGTTACCAGGGATTCTTTAAGAATGGCAGAGTAGGTCATTCTTTTTTTTTCTTTTTTGTATACCTTGTCGAGTCTCGTATGAGAGCTAACACACAACACACATCAAGAGGGGCATAAGACAAGAGGGGCAAGAGTGGTAAGGCCAAAACAGTGGGGAACAGTGACATTAGGAGATCTATGAAAGGGAGAGGGATGGGGTTAGGGCCATTCTTCTTGGCCATAACTCAGCCTGTGATTCTTGCCTGCTTGTATGTCATGAAAATTCCTTCCGGTTGCTTGTATGTCATCAAACTTCTGGTTCCGGGTTTTGAGGCGACGGATGGTTCTCTTTGGGGTCTCTGCCGACTTTCTCAAAAATTAAGTTTCCAGTCGTTATTTGTCACATTTTAACTGTTTATTTTCTGACCTACATGTTTACTGTGTGTTCCTAGTTCGGTTTTGTTTCAAAAACTGTGCTATTTTGTGAGTTTTCGTCGATCTTGTCTTATCGGGTTTCCTTGAGGCCCACCCCTCTCTCCCATCAAGGTGTATTATCATTTTTATTTGTATTTTCTCCCTATTACCATCAGTTCCCTTTTCCCTACTTTTCACACTGCCCCCCATCTATCCCTTCAAACTACACCCTCTGTTTCTTGTCTTAAAATTTAAAAAATATGACAAAAAAACCCAAAAACCATTCCTCCTTCCATACCCACGAGTTCTGATCCTCCTCCTCCTCCTCCTCCTCCTCTTCCTCCTCCTCCTCCTCCTCCTCTTCCTCTTCTTCTTCTTCTTCTTTTTCCCGCAACACCATCTTTATATTCCTTCTATTTGAGCTGACCCACTTTCATCATTACCTTCACGATTTCTTCCTACAACTTTCCTTCCATTCCCTAATATTACTTAATCTTAAAAAATCCATCAAAAAAGAATAATTTTCCTTGTATCTTTTCTAACTATACACCTCCCGAAACCATGTGTCTCTCTACCCCTTCCTCTTCCTGTTACTTTTCATCGACTCATCAGTTTCACTCTGTGTTTACCGATCCAAATTCACCATACACCGCCACAATTTGACTTCAACCTTTCCTTTTCCAAATCTTACGCAATCTTTATCAAAAAATCATGATAATAATAATAATAATAATAATAATAATAATAATAATAATAATAATAAAAACGGTCTCTTATAATGCTTCAACTTCTTCTTTCACACGTGTGGTTTTGTTACTGTATCATAATTCACTATTTTTCTATTTCAACATCCATCCATCCATGGGGACCATACTCTGCACAGAGCATTGGTGCTGCCTAAGCAGTCTATTTGGCTATTGGGCACAATCCTGGATGGGTCGCCACTCCGACACAGGATACCAGCATGCTGGCACTCATTTTGCCGACCTCGGAAGGATGACAGGCAGAGTCAACCCCACCTGGTGTTAATTCAACTGCCGAGTAGGGTTTGAACTCAGGATCCTTGGATCCCAAGCCCACCACCCTAACCATTGAGCCAACACCAGGCATATTCCAACACACTGCTCTCAATTTGACCTTTCCTTCATCCCTTGTCGAACAAGTCCAACTGTTACAATGTTTCTTCTCTCTATTCTCTTAATTCGCCTTTATTGCATCCATCAAGAAATGTCTTTAGTCGCATCTTTGACTAAAAAAAAAACAAAACCCAGTTTGCAATGCATGTTCATGTTCGATCAATCGTCCTTTTACTCCAACTTCAATGCCAATTCACCCCTCTCACCCCTGCCTCTCAAAGCAACCATCACACTCTTCCTTCTCCAAGCTTCCCTCTCACCTTTCTCCCTCAACTCTCCCCACTCACCCTTCTCCCTCCAATCATCCTCCTCACTCCCCCTTCTAAAAGTCCCCCCACCTCCCTACATCCACAAAGCTGCCTCTTTCTCCTGCCCTCTCTCCTCCATCTCATCACTCCACCTCCTCAAATCCTCAACTGCCTTCTGCCTCCTCTCTTAATGCTCCCCACTGTACCTCAAACCAGCACCACAGAGCCTTTTCTCCCCCTCATCCGACCCTCTCCCCAAGCTCTTCTGCAATCCCCCACACTCTTTCAACAACTCTCCTTACCTTCTCCCCCTCCTCCCTCGTCCTATCCTCCCTCTCCCCTCCCCTCCCCTGCACCCAAAGCCTCTTCCCCTCCCTCTTCCTTAACAGTGTGGACCTCAAACATCCAGGGCCTTCACTCAAACCTGACAGATCTTTCTATACAGGTTGCCACTGACAAACAAGACATAATCTGCCAAACAGAAATTTTCCTCCCTCAAGACATCTTTGACTCCCTAGTATCTCTCCCTGGTTACTCCCTCCTCTGGTATGACAGACCTGAGCCTCGTCCTGGTGGAGGTGTTGCTCTCTTCATCAAAAACTTCATTCCTCACTCTCCATGCACTGCCCTCACTCCCCCACACCCCCAGGAATACCTCTGGCTATGACTCCCTCTCCACTCCCACTTCATATTTATATGTGTGCTGTACTGTCCACCAAACAGTGATGACTCCATCTATACCTCACTCTCCGAAAACATGGACCAACTTCTATCCTCTCATCTGAACTCTCTCTTCCTCATACGTGGTGACGCCAGTTGGCTGGGTGTGGGTTCCACTCTCACCTGCTGTGGCACTTCAGCAAAAGACTTCTGCGACTCATTGGGACTGACTCAATCTGTCAACTTCCCGACCCGGATCTCAACCAATGGTACTCCATCTCTTCTGGGTCTGATTTTGACAAATTTCCCTGAAAATATCTGCTGTTCTTCGTCCGCTCCAATCGGTTCTTCTGATTACATGCTTGTCAAAGTAGGCATCTCTCTGGCTGTTGTTAGAGAACCACCTCAGCACTGTCGAGTCTTGCATTTCACTCAGGCTGGCTGGCAGGGTCTTCAAACAGCCATCAAACTTCGAGACTGGTCTCCCATCGCTACTTTCTCCAACATAAACTCATCCTGGGAATTCTTTCAAAGAAACTTGCTCTCCCTCATGCACAGAATTATCCCCTCGCATCTTCAGTTGTCCTACCTTTCCTCCCACCCATAGTTCACTGAAGCCAGTGACGAGGCATTTGTCCTGAAACAACTTGCCTTTGCCTCATGGAAAGCAATTCCAATTGAGGGAAATCTCAGTTCCTTCCATAAAGCTCAGAACACATCTGTGTCTACACTCAGGAGAACCAGAAAACAACATCTTTCAAATCTCAAGTCTGAACTTTCAAACCTCTCTCCCTCCTCCAAATCCTGGTGGCGTCTCATCAAATTTATTTCTGGTGTATGTTCCCCCTCCATCCCCTCCCTTACCTCAAATGGCCGCACTGCTGACAACACACGTGAAAAGGCTGAACGCCTAAACTCCGTGTTTGCATAGAAATCTTGTATCCGAAACCCATTGCTTTATGTACCCACCTTACCCGGTCACACCCAGCTGTCCCTGGACTCTGTGTCCTTTTCTTCTGACAAAGTGGAGAGCTGACTGTCAAACCTCGACTCAGATTCTGCAACCTGTCCAGACGGCATCAGCCCACGTCTCCTAAAAACCTGTTCCTCTGCTCTTGCTCATCCTGTCTCTGTTCTATTCACCCTCTCATTTGCTCAAGGTCATCTGCCATCTGCTTGGAAATCAGCAAACATTCCTGCCCTGCATAAAAATGTGCAAAAACAGATCCCTGCAACTACAGACCAATCAGCCTTTTCCCAATCATCAGCAAGGTTATGGAATCCATCATCGCTTCAGACATTAAATCCTTCCTCTTCTCCAATGACTTGATTTCCGATCATCAATTTGGTTTCAGACCAGGTCACTCTACCCTGGATATGCTGCTTCTGCTCTCCCAACAATGAATGGAGGTCCCCAATGCCAGACATTAATTCAGAGCCAGATCCCCAGACATACCGCATGCTTTTGAAATGGTCTGGCTCCCTGCCCTGCTCACCAAACTCTCTTCCTATGGTATCCGAGGCCATCTCCACTCATTACTCACAGACCTCTCCTGTCGCAGCCAACATGTGGCTCTAAATGGAGTTCTCTCATCCCTCTTCCTGTCCAGGCTGGAGTTCCTCAAGGCAGCATTCTGGGCCCTGTTCTTTTTTCTGGTTTTCATAATGATCTCTCCGACTCTCTGGAAAATCCTGTTTATCTCTTTGCTGATGACTCCACCCTTTGCCGTAACATCTGTCATCCCTCAGGCTGGCAAGCAGCAGCTTCTTCTCTCACTGCAGATCTGGATAAAATCACAAACTGGTCTAACACGTGCAACATGTCTTTCATCCTGATAAATCTCACACTCTCACTATGTTTCTGAAAGGACCATTTGGAACGCCCCCCCCCAACACCACCCTCCCCATCTAGTTTCTCTACAATCCTCTGTTTGAAGTGCTTTCATTCAAGCTTCTGGGTCTCACTAACTCCCATGATCTTTTCTGTGTAAGCCACATTTGCAACTTGTCCTCCAAATCCAGTCGCCAACTAGGCATTCTCCGTCATGCAAAGTCCTTCCTCAGCCCACCTGAGCTCCTGACCATGTACAAAGCTTTTGTCCGTAGCCTAATGGAGTACTGCTCTTCCCTCTGGGCTGGTGCTCCTGCCTCTCACCTTTCACAGATTCACTCTGTGGAAACCAAGGCATTTAGGATCATTGGTATCTCCCGCGTTGAGGCTGAGTCTTTGGGCCTCTCACTCTCTCACCGCAGGCAGGTTGGTGGTCTGTCTGTTTCCTACCGTCTCCTCTCCGGTCTTGCCCGCCCCCTGCTGTGTCTGCGACAAATTCAGAAGTGTTATATTCACAATCGCCATGCCTTCCCCATAAGTTTTCTCTTCAGTGTAAAAAGTCCAAAAGCAACTGTTAAAATATCATCAAATGCCGAAAGGTTGCAGCCCATCAGCATCAGGTGTTCTGACGCACACAGTTTCTGTAGGCCCCGGGCTTCAAGCCTTCTGCCCTGTATGATCATTCCTTCATGGCCCAGTGGAACTGGAATCTATCCAAGCTAAAGAAACATGATGTATTATACATGCACATAAGCAATATCCATATTTTGCCTTCATTACATAACCCAAATTTGTTTTTTTTTGAGGCATCGAGCAATCAAGCCGATGTTCTGTGCCAAAACACTGCTCACATTAAAAAAAAGAAAAAATAAAAATTCAGAAGCGAACGAGGCTGTGCATATACACCACATGCGTTATTTTTTATTTTTATTTTGGGAGCAATCGAGGCTGTGCTCATACACCGAATGTTTGTGCATTTTGCATTAACGCCTGAAGCACATCAGGGAAATCACACCTAATGTTTTGACCCGTTCCCATTCCCTAATTGCAAATAATTAATCGGATGTAATCCATAACTTTGTGTGTATTATAATTCTCTGTGTTGTATGGAGTTTAGTGCACCTGTCAATTTGACGGGCTTTTCGCCGAGTTTACATTGGTGCCCTATGGGGCAGATGCAAGTAATTCATGAAAAGAGGAAATCATGCTCTTACACATCCACAGCACGAGACTGACGAGAAGCCATATTTGCACACAATCGACTTTCGTAATAAACCTTTGATTGCAATCCAATCAGGTCCAGACGCATATCGAGGTGTGAGCGGGTTTTGATGTTGAATTTTTTTTTACAGGGAAGAGATGTGATTGGGTCTGATTCAGGAATCTTTGCAGTCCAGTAACATATATTCGATGTACAGCTTATGCAGTGGCCTGCTAAAGTATTCACCCCCTTAAAAGTAATGCCACATTTAGATGAAGTATGTAGAAACAATTTTTCCAAATTTACTTTTTTATTCATAACTGAAGAGATCAAACGAAACATTGTTATAGTTGAAGGAGGTTACATGTCAGGAATACCTGCAAAAAACGTGTACAAATCAAAATTCACTGGTTGAAAGGGTATTCAGCCCCTTGGGTTAGTACTTGGTGGAATCACCTTTTGCAGCAATGACTGCTATCAGTCTTTTTTGGGTCGGTCTCTACCAGCTTTGCACAGTGTGATGGTGAAATATTTACCCATTCTTCACGTGAAAATTGCTCTAGTTCTGCTAAGTTTGATGGGGATCGTCGATGGACTGCATCTCACCATAAATGTTCAGTTGGGTTCAAGTCAGAACTTTGACTGGGCCACTCAAGAACATTAATTTTTTTCTAATTCAGCCACTCCAGTGTGGCTTTAGCTTTGTAATTTGAATCATTGTCCTGCTGAAATGTGAATTTCCTACCCAGTTTCATAGTCATGGTTGACTGAAGCAGGTTTTCATCAAGGATTCTCCTGTACTTTGCACCATTCATTGTCCCTTCTATCCCAAAAAGCTTGCCAGTCCCTGCTGTTTAAAAGCAGCCCCATAACCATGCTTGACCATGCTTGATGAAAACCATGCTGCCACCACCATGTTCGACAGTGGGGATGGTGTTGACTGGGTGATGTGCACTGCAGTGTTATGTTTGTGCCAGATGTAATGCTTCAAATGAATTTGGACGAAAAAGTTCAATTTTTGTCTCGTCTGACCACAAAATGTTTCTCCACCTGCCTGCTGTATCATCAAGTTGTTTTTCTGCAAACTCCATATGAGCCTTTAGATGCATCTTTTTCAGTAATGGCTTCTTTCTTGCCACCTGACCAGAGAGGCCAGCTTTGTGAAAGGAACGTGATATTGTTGATTGATGAACACTGGCCCCCATCTCAGACATAGAGCCTTGCAGATCTTTAAAAGTCATTGTTGGATTTACAGTGACACCCTGAACCAGTTTCCTGCTTGCCCGGCTGCTTAGTTTGGATGGGCGACCTGGGTAGAGGCTGGGTGGAATCACACGTCTTCAATTTCTTAATGATGGATTTCACTGTACTCAAAGGGATAATGAGTGACTTTGATGTCTTCTTTTAACCCTCTCCTGAACCATGCTCCTCTACCACTTTATGCCTGACTCCTATGGAAAGCTCCTTGCTTGGTCTTCATGTTTGCCTTGTTGGTTGACTAAGTGAGTTGCACCTTAAAACTCCTCAGATAAGTGTGGGAGCTTAATTTTTAGCTTATCTGGAATTGGAATTCCAGATAAGGTATTGTCATTGTGCACCGGCCGTCCGTCCGTTTCCTATTTTGACTTCTCCAACAATGGATGGAAGCCCTCAATGCCAGACAGGAAATCTGAGCCGTATCCCTGGACATATCACGTGCTTTTGACAGTCTGGCACCCTGCCCTGCTCACCAAAATCTCTTCCTATGGTATCCAAGGCCATCTCCACTCATGGCTCGCAGACTTCCTCTCCTGTCACAGTCACCGTGTGGCCCTAAATGGAGTTATTTCATACCCTCTTCCTGTCCAGGCTGGAGATCCTCAAGGTAGCATTCTGGACCCTGTTCTTTTTCTGGTTTTCATCAATGATCTCTCCGACTCTCTGGAAAATCCTCTATGTCTCTTTGCTGATGACTCCACCCTCTGCCGTACCATTGCTCATCCCTCAGACTGGCAAGCAGCAGCTTCTTCGCTCACTGCTGATCTGGATAAAATCACAAACTGGTCCAACACATGGAACATGTCTTTCAATCCGGACAAATCTCACACTCTCACTATGTCTCTTCGAAAGGACCGTTTAGAAACCCCCCCCCCCCCCCCATCCACTTTCTCAACAATCCTCTGGAAGAAGTCCTTTCTTTCAAGCTTCTGGGTCTCACTATCTGCCATGACCTTTCCTGGGAAAGCCACATTTCAAACCTCACGTCCAAAGCCAGTCGCCGAGTGGGAATCCTCCGTCGTGCAAAGTCCTTCCTCAGCCCACCTGAGCTCCTGACCACTTACAAAGCTTTTGTCCGCAGCCTGATGGAGTAATGCTCTCCCCTCTGGGTTGGTGCTCCTGCCTCCCACCTTTCTCGGCTTCACGCTGTAGAAACCAAGGCATTTCGGATCATTGGCATCTCCCGCAATGAGGCTAAGTCTTTGGGCCTCTCACTCAATCACCGCAGGTTGGTCGGTGGTCTTTCTGTCTTCTACCGTCTCCTCTCCAGCTTCGCCCCCCTTGCTCTCTCTGCGATTTGTCCCCACCACATTTCCGCAGGGCGCTCAACGTCCGCCAACAACCCCTTTCTGGTAAAACTACCAAAATCACGAATCACTGCTCACCTTCACTGTTTCATTCCTCTTTTTTCCCGCCTTTGCAATAAACTCCCTCACTCTATTCATTCCCATTCTTCCCTCCTGGCCTTCAAAACAGCTGTTCACCACCACCTCTTATCATCCCCCATCCAAATCCTTGATCTTTTCTACCCCCGATAATTCACCCAAGCCCACCTCCTTCAAATTCCCTGCTTTCCTTCCTGAAAGTCCCTGTAATGTCCATCTTCTATTCTCCATGTTCCCTGTCCCATCCCTCTCCCTTCCACAGATCTCCTAATGTCTCTGTTCCCCCACTGTTTTGTCCTTCCCACTCCCTCCCCTCTTGTCTCATGCCCCCCCTTGATGTGCATTGTGTGTTAGCTCTCATACGAGCCTCGACAAGGTATACAAAAAAAAAAAACACTGGGCTGATCCGGCTAAAATTTGGCAGCAAGGTTCCCCTCCTCACTGGTAATGGGGATTGCAAAGCTCGTTCTCATCACGTGACTTTAAATATGTCAAAATGTCAGACTTAGTAAATTCCTTCAAAATTCTTCTCCAGACCCACCAATCAGAATGCTACCAAATTTGAGTTACAACATTAGGCCAGGGTAGGGATGTTAAATTGCGGAGGTCATGCCAATCACGTGACCGGAAGTGTGTCAAAATGGCTGACTTCATCAATTATTATTGATAAAATCACATAAATTCCTTCAAAAATCTTCTCCACACCAAGAAGTCAGAATGCTACCAAATTTAGGTTACACCATTAAGACAGGGTACTGATGTTAATTTGCAGAGGGTATGCCAATCACTTGACCAAAAGTGTGTCAAAACGGCAGACTTATTTATTTTTGGGGAAAATAACGTAAATTCCTTCAAAAATCTTCTTCTGCAGACCGACCAGTCAAAATGTTACCAAATTTGGATTACAGCATAAGGCCAGGGCCCAGATAAGCCCCAGGTCCAGGGGTCCTATTTTTAAGTTAAACCACTGATTACATACAGGTAAAACCTATTTTGTAACCTTTAAAACAAATAATTAATTTGCTTTTGACGTGATTTAGGGTTAATTAGGCAAAGGATTTGAACACATGCAACTGAGAATTATCTGATTTTTTCTGTTCATTTAAATTATTCACATTTTATCTGCAATTTTTTTTTTTAGCTTTATCACTTTAGTCGTTTGTGAAGACTCTATATATTAAATTTGATTTGAAAGCATCATGAAACATGCTTAGGTGGCATGAAAATGTAAAAACTTTGGAGGGCGGTGAATACTTTTGCAGGTCACTTTATTATTGTCGGGGCTCGAACCCTGTACCTTGAATTACAATGCTTCGTTTTGGAGAGACACAATCATCAGCAAATTTAATGGCCTAATCACAGTAAAGATAATGTACCTTCTCTCTCACACACACACACACACACACACACACACACACACACACACACACACACACACACACACACACACACACACACACACACACACACACACACGATGTCAATAACAGATCTATAATTTTATTTTATTCATCAATCAATCAACCCAACATAAGAATCACTTAAACCATACCAAACAAAAGAATCACTTGAACAAATGAATTAAAAGAACTTACAATTAAAGTAACGATTAATCTAACAATTAATTAGACAAACAATAAATTTGCCAACCAGCCAACTAAGCAATTAACCAAACCCTTGTGCACATTCGAACAGATTGCCAGAGCGAATGTAACAATCTGCTCTGCCTATCTTCAGTCACCCCTGCTTATATACTTTTTTTTTGGTGCATTACTCTTTGAGCAAGACCCTTTTTGCGGTGAGTGGCCTGACCTGCTCTTGCACAGAGCGTGCTTCATGGTTTAGCCGATAAGAGTGGCAACAGGGTCCTTGTTCGTGTAACTTTCACAGGACATCTACATCAGCAATCACCAGATCTTTCTTTATCTCAATGCTCCAGAGGAGAGAAGGAAAAGATACATGGGGGATGGGGAAAGGGGAGATGATTTTCCCCCCCTCCCCCACCACCCCTTTCCTGGGTCAACGGTGCTTTTCCACACCACAGCCGTGCTGCGCAGTGTTTCTACTCGGCCCGTCTCTCCAAACACAATTCATTGTTATATTTTAAATCATTCAAAAGGAAAACCCCACATCAGAACATAAACAAAAATTTAACTATATGCAAGCAACAAACAAAGCTTAATAAAAAGGAAAATATTATAAGCAAGTTAGATAAAAACAATAAAAGGAAGCTGAAATCCCCATTCCAGCCCCCACATTCCTCCCTTTTGTTGATGTAAAAACAAATCTGTTTTTGCAAAAACAACAACTCAAGAATCTCAGAATAAAATTTATCCCTGGCTCGCAATGGGATCATCTCTCCACAGAACACTCAGGGTTCGCCCTCCACGAACGCATTGACCGCCACCGCTTCCGGGCAGGCGGTGTCCATGAACCCCATTCGACACCACGATGAAGCTGGATTTTCTCTCTAGAGGTGAGTCCATGCCTGCTGGTCGTGCCCCCTTTCACGACATTACTAAGCAGGTGCCAACCACGTATGCAATCCCTATCACAGAGTGCAATCCCTATATTCAAGTCTCGAAGGCATGGCTCTTTGACAGTATGTGGGGCTCCACCCGCACCCTTTTCCTCCTTCGAGAACACCAGCTCATCTCAGCATCAATGGGAATCATGTCCTAAGACAGGTTGCCTAAAGAGCCTGCAAGAGAGGATCCCACACACACACACACTGGTGACATCCAATTAGGTAATCCCCTTTTCTTCCAACAAAGTACTTTTCTCAGTTTAAATTGTTCGTCGGTATGTTTCTATTGTCTCGTATGAACCCCCCTGAACATGTGTTTCCTCAGCAAGCTCATCCAACATTTTCTGATTTTCCCGAATTACTTGTTGGATTTCCTGCAATGCTTTGTCATTGATTCTTTCTGGTGTTAATTTCGGTGGTTGGAAGTGCTCCATTAGTCCTTCCTTTTTATTGATTACTTGGGCACTTGTTTGTACGTGTGTAATTCACAATATTGAGGGTAAGCATGATCGTGAAGGGACCACTGATGATGTGAGGACTACAATGATGGGAGAAGGGAGTAAGAAATTGGGTCTGGCAGACTCAAAGGTTGGTAAAAGAATGAGAGGAGAAATAACCCTGCATAAAGAGTTGACCTTGACCTGAAGCCTGGTGTTGGCTTAGTGGTTAGGGTGGTGGCTTGGGATCCCAGGGTCCTGAGTTCAAGCCCTGTTGGCTGCTGAATTAACACCAGGGGTTGACTCAGCCCGTCATCCTTCCGAGGTTGGCGAAATGAGTACCAGTGTACTGGTCCCGGTGTATGCCCCGGTTAGAATAGGTGTACCATATCCCTGTGTGGTAAGAGGCGACCAGGATTGGTGTCAGGAAGGGCATCCGACCCTAAAACATTGCCTCAAGAAAAAGCCAACCCCTGCATAGCAGGGTAAAATGGTTGTAAAAACAGGTTTTTATATATATGTATGTATATATATATATATATATATATATATATATATATATATATATATATATATATGTGTATGTATATATATGTATGTATATATATATATATATATATATATATATATATATATATATATATATATATATATATGTGTATGTATATATATATATATATATATATATATATATATATATATATATATATATATATATATATATATATATATATGTGTATGTATATATATGTATGTATATATATATATATATGTATGTATATATATATATATATATATATATATATATATATATATATATATATATATATATATATATATATATAGTTGACCTATCATCAATTGAACACCTATTTGGCACTATCCTTACAGTACACCAGGGCGATGGACAAAAGTAAATGTTGAGTGTGTTCACACCTCCCACACTCCTCAAAACATGGATTGCCCTTGTTCACAATCCCATTTAAGGGAGAGGACATGTGTGGATACTTAGTCCGTAGACAAGATAGACCAACTTTAACTAAAGTAAGAAAGACACCAGCATCAGTGCGAGGGAGAATAGCAGAGATAAGGAGAAATTGGGAAAAAGGGGGGGGGGGTACAATTGTACGGACTATGAGCATTGGTATTACCCTAAGTACAGGACTCTTAAGATGCATGTCGTGATTGAGGCACAAAAAGGTGAACCAAGTGGAGACCTGTGGAAGTAAAGTTGACAGACTATGAGAGATTGAAAAAGGGGGAGGGATTAGAAAGGTCGCTCCACATTTTCAACTTATGCACAAACAAGTTGGACTAATTTGCCCCTTTAGAAGATGGGGGTAAGGGACTTTACTTGGGAAATTCAACATGTCAATATTATGGTGAACATGGTAACGAGATCATAACGGTTAAAGGACGAATTAACGGGACAACCATACCTGTAAAAATACGAGTGAATAACCTTTTGGAACCTCAGGCACCTTAGAATGGTACTTATTGTGTGTGCGGATACAGGGCATACTCATGGCTGCCAGTGGGATGGACAGGATCATGCTATTTATGATATGTAATACCCAGAATTCGCATCACTAACCAAACACCATTGATGCCACAGGACAGACCGAAAAGAGCCATTTCAGAAGTTGAGAGGTTTTTCATGATTGCATTCCCTCCTTTTGGAGCCGCCAAAAGTGCAAGGAAAATTATCAACATGGCAGCATCATTGGAGAAACTTGCCAACACCACGAGCGAGGGATTTCACAAGACAAGTGCAGAACTGGTAGCTATGCGGACGACAGTTATGCAAAACCGTATCGCTCTTGATATGAAACCTCCTGGATCGGTGTTAACCTGGGCTAGACCTCCCAGTGACAAAGTTGTAGTGGTAGTTGTTGCTGTGCCAAAAGCACTGGGGATGGAGAATGGGACAGCAGATGCCATTGGCTTTAAACCAATGGTTGCTGTGTTGCCAAAAAGACTAGGGGTGCTGTCAAATGATGTGGCAGTGTTCGCAATAGGGTTGGAAGCAGCAGCAGTAGCTCCTCCAAAATAAAATGCAGGAATGGAAGCCGTTGTGGTCCCTCCAGTTCCGAAGCCAAAGGTGTTTGTACCCCCAACCCGAAGCTTGGTGCAGCCATGGTGACTGACTCCTCGGCCTATGAGAGGGACTCACTTCAGGACTACCAGCGGACTCAGTTCTTCACACAAGACGAGGAAGTGGAGCTTCGAGACTGCTCCCTAACTGGCAAATTTTTAAAGCCGAAGCAGTAATGTCCGCAGAACTTTCGTCCTGCTCTGGAATTGTCAACCAGTCACTTGGATTCCTTCACTCGGTATTTTCCATTCGTCCATTAAATTCTCTTGACGAACTCAATTTCTTACACAGGAATGCCATTCCATGCCTCACGAACCTCTTCCACCAGAAAAGATGACAAATCAATGGGAGGTCGCCCCGAGAATGGAAAAGCACTGAAGGAGCAAGTCTTACGTCCTGAAATCCTTAAGGATGTTGAGGAATTCCAAAAGTTTGTTAAGGAGCAAAAGCAAGTGCAGGAAGAGATTGGTCCAGCATCTCTGAGGAACGTGCAGAAGGATTTGGAGGATGTCCGGGCGCTGCGACAATTGCTCGGCATAGTGGCGGCGGGGCTACAGCGCAACTCCCTTGCTGCCAACAAACTGAAAGCTGACACTTCCCAGGAGCTTAAGAATGCAGAGATAGCTGTGAGGACAGAGGAGATCCCTCTCAGTCTCCAGCTTGAAAATGGAGCACCGACCGAGTACTTTCAGCGATTGGCAGAGCGTTTTGAGGGCCAGATGCAGCAGTACAAGAAGCAAATTGAGGAGATGGAGAGTCATATCGCTCTCCAAGCCAACTCTCAGCGTATGACTCCACAGGATTTCTCCCAGGCATTGAAGAAGCTCTATGAGACCTTTGTGGCTCTGGCTGGGAATCTGCAGGTCATCCACGAGTCAGTCAAGAGACAGAAGGGGCAATTCCTGAGCCTACGTAAGGCGCACTTCGGCGATTCCACCGATATTTTTGCCACTCGACAGCAAGCGGAGAAGCAGGGTTGCTCCGTTCCCAGTGTCCTCACAGGCCCTATGCCCTTCAGTGATATCCACAACCCAGCCGCACTCGCCCTTGCGGCCTCGCTTGCCCAGCAGCAAGTCCCTTTAGCTTCTCAGGCATAAGGTTCTTTGCTTGGCTCTTCCTTGGGTATTGGATCCACCATTGAAACTGGGTTTGGTGGGTTTGGAGCTGCAAAGCCCGTTGGCAGTCTGAGCGCAGGGTTTGGGGCTACAAGCGGAACCTCAACTGGTTTTAGTTTTGGCAACCCAGGCATGGCACAGTCTGCTGGCCTGACGTTCAATACAACGTTCAACACCCCTTCCCTCAGCCTTGCGTCCGTACAACCTCTGCAGCTTAAAAAGCCACCACCAGGTAACAAGCGAGGGAAGAAGTGATCCGGTTGTAGCAGCATGGAGGACGGCGGTTTGGGAGCGACGGTGTAAAACCTTTTAAGATTCATTCTCACAACAAGGAGTTGCAATGCCGTTTAATGTCAGACCGAAGAAAATAACGTGTACCATTTTTGCACAAATGTTCTCGATTGCCCACATTATAAACGGAATCTAAGTCGAGTAAGATTCTATGTATATCCTTGTGTTATTATGAGCTGTTAATGAACTGACCTCACAGGCAAAATCTTTTCTTTCTTCTTGCCACAGCCACTGGGTAAAGGAAAGTTTGTCTTTGATGTTGGCTGTGAGCTAAATGGAGAGTATGTCATTCAAAAACAGGTAAGCATAATTCTAAACCTTCAAAGGCTTTCATAACTCAATTACTAGTTAGATAGGCAATTCATGGTTTTTTTTTTAATTGATTTAGTATTGAATATTTTTATGCCTCTGCGAACGAAGTCGCCGGAGACAAAATGTTTTCGGGTTGTCCGTCCATCCGTATGTGCAAATTTTCTCTGTTTTCTCTGCAAATGCTGAAACTAAATTTTCACCATAGGTGCGACTACTCATTGCGAATGTTTCAATGATAATTATGATGTCATAGGTCACGTGGTGTGGCAGCCATGTTGGGAAAACGGAAAAAATTTTGACCTCTGTATCTCTGAAACCACACCATGGAAAAAATTGAAACTTGGCACATGTGAATTAGTCCCCATGGGAAATAAGTGTGATTTTTGATGATGTTAGAGGTGGATTTGTTATGACGTCATAATTGCATACGTCAAACACTTTATCCGATCAGTATGAAAATTTGTGAATTTTATGGGGGGGGGGGGTTGATGACGCCATCAGTCATGTGGTTCGGCAGCCATATTTTCTCTTTAACATTAAAGAAAAAACCTCCAAAAACCTTCTTCTCAAAATGGCTGAACAGATCGAGGAAAAACTTTACAAGTATGATCACCTATCCATGAGGAACAAAAAGTTATCCACCTATGACGTCATAGGTCACATGCTTTGGCAGCTATGATTTTTTTTTTTGAGGAATAAACCTTTGAAAATCTTATGGGGACTTATTGGGAATCTTATAAGAATAATCCGTGGAACAGCTTGACAGATTGAGGGTAAGCTTCACACACATGTTCCCAAAAGTCTTGGTGATACCAGGGTGTTCATGAATAACTAATTGGTCACCTGGTCTGGCAGCCATATATATTGAACTAAAATATTTTTTTAATCTTTCTCTTGAACCACTTCATCAATGATCATGAAACTTGGCAATTATGATCTTGTTGTCATGGTAAATATGTTGTTATTGTTTTGGAAAACTTATCCCAGGGGAAGAGCATACATGGACTCGTAGGTGACCTGAGGATCAGGTATTTCATTAGTCTTTGTAAAAATAGTCCTTGATCCCTTGTCAACGGGCTTTTTTGGGGGGGGGGCATGTGTTGGCTAGGTTGTTTGTCCCGTGTAATGTCTTCCCCCCTCCCCTTCTGTTACTTTCAATATTTCTTCCTTCACACCATCGTTCTGTTCATTCCCTCTGTTACTTTCAATCATCCCTCCGTTACCCCATCGGTCCATTTCAATGGTCCACCAATAATCTCCCCTCCATCAAACATCCTTTCAAAAGTCCCTCCTTCACCCCATCGGACTTACCTTCAATCCCGCAGCAGTTTGGTCATCCCTCGGTCGTGCAGGGTTCCTTTCCATGTTCCCTCCATCCACGTATTGCTTGGAAACCCATCGGATGCTCTCGCATGCATGCTCATGTCACGTTTCGCATGTGTATTCGTGACGCTTGGTGTTCAGCATGGCCTGCAAGGCGCGGCCCTTCTCACTGGTATGGTACAGGGCAAAACAGTGCGATTGGGCGTTTTCCGTGTGAAGGAGGGGGCTGGGGGCTCTCGTTTCATCTTTGGGCGCGTGAGAGACGGGACAGGGGCTTCGTTGAAACATCCCTTAGAATGATGTGGCAATTTCCACAAGTGACGTTATGCACCCGTCCCCATCGGCTGCGGACCAATGGGAAGGGGAGAAGGCTTGTGGGAGGAGGGAAAGAAAGCTGATGTGAAGAAGAAGCAGAAAGGTGAAGAGAAGGATTTGTGACAAGCTTGCGTGAGCAGGGATGAAGAGCGTTCCTGAGCAGACGGCTCAGAAAGCAGAAAGGGGAGAAGCAAAAGGCAGAAGGCTGAGGGAGGCAGAAGGCTGAGGGAGGCAGAAAGGAGACACAAATGGGACAAGCTCCCCTGAGCAGAAGACTAAAAGACTGAGAAGGCTCATGAGGGAAGGAACAAAATTGTGTGAGGGAAAATAAAGGAAAGTTTCACAAGCAGTTGGTGTCGAGCTTCTGTGGAAAAACAGCACTCTTTCCACAAGCGTCATCCTGCCCTCTCAGCCCTGTCAGCCACGGATGAGGAGGGTGAATGGTGGCACCTCATCGACGGGGGCCTGAGGAGGAAGGATCTGAAGTAGGGGAGGGCGAATCGCACATCGAGCTCACATATCTAGAACGCCAGAGAGGACTTGCCTACTGGGTCTGGGCACCTTCGGGACACGGCCCCCCATCACTTCACATCACCACTGCCCATCTACCCCATCCTTTTCCCTCTGCATTTTCCTGTATATTTGTGCGAGGTGAGGGAGAGAAGGAAAGACTGCTCTCCTTTTCTCCATTCATTACTTCTATTTTGTTTTCAATCCTTGTTTTATTCTTTGCACCTGATTGAATGATGGACAAGTCTTTTGTTTAAGTAAGATTGAAGAAGAATACATGTTATGGTTAAATCTGCTCTTATGTGCCTTTTTGCTTTCTTGCTCATAAATACTTGTTTTTATATGGTTTCTTGCTTGTGTGTTTGTAATAACGAATTGATTGTTCCTATTTCCAATCTGTCTCGGTTGTCTTTTCCTTTATTGGTCCGCCGCAGTGCACAAGTGAGGTTAAACGGGACGTTCTACCCCAATAATTTGCTTCGTCAGCCAGTGCACACTCACTGTAACGCTCGGCAGTAATCCGAGTGTGCGCTGAGGGCACTGACCTTGATTAGCCGGCCATCTACAGGTATGGTATCACGAGAAGTAGTGTAACCATGCCTGGATTGGCCTTGCCAATTGGTGTTCGTGGTTGCTTTGCAATCTGCCGGTGCATGGAGTTATCTGTGCCCGACGGCGTCAGGACCGGGCGTTTGGGAGGGACCCAAGTACTTCCCCTCATGGCAAGCCTCGAACCCCGGATCCGCGACAATATGTTTTAAATTTCAATCTGATCGGATGCATGGTCTGGCAGCCATAATTATTTAATATTTTGAATGTGGGTTCAGGGAGTTGCACTTTATAATGTGAATATAAATCAAACTTGGAAACAAGTATGTATATAATGATGTAATAATCTGGGCAGAAGCATATCTGATGACGTCGCAAAGTCAAAGAGTGCCCTTCTAGTTTTTAACATAGTTTAAGGTTACTGGAAAAAATTGTTTATGTTTATGTATCTATTGGGGCTGGCAGGAGTTCCTTGAGGTACTCGTCTCTAGGCTGTCTAGCCCGGGTTAGAATCCCGACCCAGCTATAAACTGTCATCACGGTGTCTCGCAGGCATGGTGATCCATCAATGTGTGTGCCGTCCCTGGGATGGACGTTAAACAATATTTCCCGTCTGCCTGCATTAGTTGGTTGACGTTAAAGATCCGACATTGTCCTTTACAAACAGTATGTGAGCTATCGCCGGCACCCTGAACAAATGATGAATGCCTGCCCTGAAGGCAATGGCAAACCACCCAGTATAACCCTAGCCAAGAACCTGTTTTGGCAGCTCCGACGCTCTACAACAGATTATGGTACTGTATATCAGAATCAGAATATATCACATGTAATGACAAAGATATTAGAGGACATTGTACTTTTACATGAATCATAAGGACATTAGTAAGCAGTGCACAAAACCACACAGTGTATAGAATTTGAAGCTGGGGTACCAGTATTGTAACCTATCGGATCACCAAACAAGCCAACCATAATACAAATGGTACATGAAAGACAAGCATAATGACATAATGGATAAATAAATCCATGAAACCTATAAAAAAAATTATTATTATTATTTTCCTTCATCCTGACCTACACAATGTTCTGCATTTCCTACTTCCATTGCCCCAATCTAAAATTCTGCTCAGGAAACTTTTTATGAGGAAGAAGATGCGATCGAGAATCTTCCTACCAAATGGAAACCATCTAAGCTCACCATGCTGACTTTGTGGGACCCAAATGCAGATGGAGAGTCTTAAAAGGTGATTTTGCCACTCTCCCCCAACACCTCATTTTATTTGTTTGATGTCAGCAGCCTTCATTTGTGACAAACTGTTAAGCAAGTAGCATGGCATGGTGGCATGGAAAAGGACTTAAAGACATGTCGATGTGAAACATTCCACGTGACATTAGACTCATAGGTAATAGCTCAAACTTTAATCTCATTTATCCAGTCCCAACACACTCTTGATCATAGGTACCCAGCCACCTTGAGAAAGATTATACAGGCAATAAGCAACTTCTGAGCTTGCACATTTAAAATATGGACCAGAGTTTACACTTGTTCGTAATTTGAATGTAAATGCTACTGTAGCATGTTGTTCTCTTCCACCGAAGGTGATGTACTCTCTTGTTGGATCACTCTGAAAAGAGTTGATTCTAGTCTCATTAATTGATAATTTTCGAAAATATAACCACACGATTCCCTTGAAATAGAAAATGTTGACACGATATGCAGAATTTTCATCACAATAAAAATGTCTCGCTCGATACCCTCGCCGAAGGAGAGAATATTGCATTTGGGTCCGTTTGTTTGTTTGTTACTTACAAAATCGAAGATTTTTCAAGTATATTGGTCAGTCGATTTTTACTTGGCAAAAATTTTTGTTTTGCCAAGTATGTTGGTCTGTAGGATTTGTCTGTGTTTGTTTGTCTGTCTGTCTGTCTGTTTGGATGTCTGTTTGTCACACGATTTTTAGCCACAGTTTTCAAGCAATCGTTTTGAATTTTTTTTTACGTTTGTAGGTGACAGGTCAAGGACGGCAATGCTAAATTTCGGTGAAGATCCGACTCCACATCTGGATACGATAATTATTAAATTTTTAACTGATTCTTCACCATTGAGAGATGGGGCTAAAAACGATATTGCATGACATGTCAAAAGGTTGAGGACGGATTCGGATGAAACTTGATGGACAAGTTGGTTGTGTGACAAGGACGAATTGATTCGATTTTGGTGAAGATCTGAATCCAGATTTGGATTCGAGAATTTTTCAGGTGATTCTTCACCATTGAGAGATGGGGCCAAAGACTATGTAAAGCATGTTATCTCTAAAAGTTGTGGACTTGTGACAAAAGAAGGTGGAAGAATTGGTTAGGTGACAAGAACAAGCCGATTCGATTTTGGTTGAGGTCTGGAATTAGATCCAACCTATCAGTGGCATACAAAATGTCAACCATTCAACCTGGCGGAGATATGTTCTCTACGGAGAGCCGTTCTGTTTCGCCAAGCTGCCACTCTATGAGTGATATTTCATGTTATTCTGTCTGTTTGTCACCTTCAGGACACAATTTTAAACTGATCTTCGCAATGCTTCACCACATCGTAGAGTTTGTCATAAGGAAGAAGCCTATTGTTTTTGAGGTCAAAAGGTCAACATAGGCCAAAGGGCAACAACTTAGGTGGGATTTCTAAAATCCTCAATTTTCATCCGATTAAGTTGAAATTTGAAGAGGGTATATATTTCAGGTCATTGAATTCAACTAGCCAATTATTTTTGAGGTCAACTTGGACCACAAGGTCAACATAGGCCAAAGGTCAACAACTAAGGTGAGATTTCTAAAATCCTTAATTTTCATCCGATTGACTTGAAATTTGAAGAGGATTTATATTTCAGGTCACTGGATTCAACCACCAATACGCCAAAAAGTCAACATAAGCCAAAATTCTAAAATTGTCAATTTTCTTCCGATTCACTTGAAATTTGAAGAGTTGCATGCTTCACCATATAATTCAACCAGCAATTATTTTTGAGGTCAAATTGTTTTATGTATTTTACAAGTATCAAGTTCTGCACGACGTCTTCTTCTTGCTAGTTTGTTTGTCCGCACAGAACTTTCGTGTTTTTCTCTGCAACCGCTGGTCGGATTGAGACAAAATTTTCACCATTGGTGCGACTACTCATGTAGAATGTCTTCCTGATAATTATGACGTCATAGGCCACGTGTTGTGGCAGCCATGTTGGAAAAATGGAAAAACTTTGGACCTTTGTATATCTGAAACCGTACCCAGGAAAAAATTGAAACTTGGCACATAACAAGTTCTCCTCATGTGGAATGAGATTGATATTTTTATGATGTCATAGGCGCCTTTGTTATGACATCATACTTGCATATGTAGAACACTACATCCGATCAGTTTGAAGATTTTTGACGGTCATCTAGGGATAAAATAGTCCACAAAATATTTTGATGATGCCATCGGTCACATGATTTGGCAGCCTTTAAAAAAAAATTTTTAACCTTCAAAAATCTTCTTCTCTGAAATGGCTGAACAGATCAAGATGAACCTTTTTTACACATATGACCACCTATCCATGAGGAACAAAAGGGTCACACATATGACATCATAAGTCACATTGTTTGGCAGCCATATTGGATTTACCCACAAACCAATATCTGCTGCTCTTCCTTCGCTCCAATTGGTTCTTCTGACCACGTCCTTGTTAAAGTGGACATCTCTCTGGCTGTCATCAGAGAACCACCTCACCGCCGTCGAGTCTGGCATTTCACTCAAGCCGACTGGCAGGGTCTCCGAGCAGCCATCAAACTTACAGACTGGTCTCCTATCACTACTTTCTCAAACATCAACTCATCCTGGGAATTCTTTCAAAGAAACTTGCTCTCTCTCATGCACAGATTTATCCCCTCTCGTGTTCAGTTGTCTTACCCTTCCTCCCGCCCTTGGTTTACTGAAGCTTGTGGTGAGGCAGTTGTCTTGAAACAACTTGCCTTTGCCTCATGGAAAGCAAACCCAACTGAGGGCAATCTCAGTTCTTTCCACAAAGCTCGGAACAAGTGTGTATCTACCCTCAGGAGAGCCAGAAAACAACATCTTTCTCATCTCAAGTCTGAACTCTCAAACCTCTCTCCCTCCTCAAAATCCTGGTGGCGTTTAATCAAATCTGTTTCTGGTGTATGTTCCCCCTCCATCCCCTCCCTTACCTCAAATGGCCGCACTGCTGATTCCACACGTGATAAAGCTGAATGTTTAAACTCGGTGTTTGCAGCTAAATCTTGTGTCCTAAACCCATCACTATCTCTACCCACTTTACCCAGTCGCACCCAACTGTCCCTGGACTCTGTATCCTTTTCTCCTGACAAGGTGGAGAGCTTGCTTTCAAACCTCGAGTCAGATTCTGCAACCGGTCCAGACGGCATCAGCCCACGTGTCCTCAAAGCCTGCTCTTCTGCTCTTGCTCACCCTCTCTCTGTTCTATTCACCCTCTCATTTTCCCAAGGTCATCTGCCATCTGCTTGGAAATCTGCTAACATCACTGCCCTGCATAAAAAAGGTGCAAAAACAGATCCCTGTAACTACAGACCAATCAGCCTTCTCCCAATCATCAGCAAGGTTATGGAATCCATCATTGCTTCAGACATGAAATCCTTCCTCTTCTCCAATGGCTTGATTTCCAATCATCAATTTGGTTTCAGACCAGGTCACTCTACCCTGGATATGCTGCTACTGCTCTCCCATCAATGGATGGAGGTCCTCAATGCCAGACAGGAAATCCGAGCCGTATCCCTGGACATATCACGTGCTTTTGACACAGTCTGGCACCCTGCCCTACTCACCAAACTCTCTTCCCATGGTATTCAAGGCCATCTCCACTCATGGCTCGCAGACTTCCTCTCCTGTCGCAGTCAACGTGTGGCCCTAAATGGAGTTCTTTCATCCCCTCTTCCTGTGCAGGCTGGAGTTCCTCAAGGTAGCGTTCTGGGCCCTGTTCTTTTTCTGGTTTTCATCAATGATCTCTCGGACTCTCTGCAAAATCCTCTATTTCTCTTTGCCGACGACTCCACCCTCTGCCGTACCATCTGTCATCCCTCAGACCGGCAAGCAGCAGCTTCTTCGCTCACTGCAGATCTGGATAAAATCACAAACTGGTCCAACACGTGGAACATGTCTTTCAATCCACACAAATCTCACACTCTCACTATGTCTCTTCGAAAGGACCGTTTACAAAACCCCCCCATCCACTTTCTCAACAATCCTCTGGAAGAAGTCTTTTCTTTCAAGCTTCTGGGTCTCACTATCTGCCATGACCTTTCCTGGGAAAGTCACATTTCCAACCTTGCCTCAAAAGCCAGTCGCCGACTGGGAATCCTCCGTCGTGCAAAGTCCTTCCTCGGCCCTCTTGAGCTCCTGACTACTTACAAAGCTTTTGTCCGTAGCCTGATGTTGTACTGCTCTCCCCTCTGGGCTGGTGCTCCTGCCTCCCACCTTTCTCGACTTCACGCTGTCGAAACCAGGGCTTTTAAGATCATTGGCATCTCCCGCAATGAAGCTGAGTCTTTGGGCCTCTCACTCAATCACCGCAGGTTGGTCGGTGGTCTTTCTGTCTTCTACCGACTCCTCTCCAGCCTTGCCCCCCCTGCTCTCTCTGCGTTTTGTCCCAACCACATTTCCACAGGGCGCTCAAGGTCCGCCAACAACCCCCTTCTGGTAAAACTACCAAAATCACGAATCACTGCTCATCTTCACTCTTTCATTCCTCTTTTTTCCCGCCTTTGGAATAAACTTCCTCACTCTATTCTTTCCCATTCTTCCCTCCAGGCTTTCAAAACAGCTGTTCACCACCACCTCTTATCTTCCCCCATCCAAATCCTCGATCTTTTCTACCCCTGATAATCCACCCAAGCCCACTTCCTTCAATTCTCCTGCTTTCCTTCCTGAAAGTCCCTGTAATGTCCATCTTCTCCTCGCCATGTTCCCCGTCCCATCCCCATCCCTCTCCCTTCCACAGTTCACCTGTGTCTGTTCCCCAATGTTTTGTCCCTTCCACTCCCACCCCTCTTGTCTCATGCCTCCTTGCTGTGAGTTGTGTGTTAGCTCTCATACGAGCCTCGACCAAGGTATACAAAAAAAAAAAAAAAAAAAAAAAAAAAAACCTGTAGTAATACACCACTCAAAAGAAGTCCTGGCGAGGGTCTGCAATCTCTGATTGCTCTTTTTCTTGTTACAGTATACGAATTGAACTTGAACGATGTTGTCGTATTCATGATTGTAGGTTCTTGTGCAGTGGAAGAGAAAATAATATGCACTTCAAAATGTGCTTCGTTCAAGTAAATCAGATAAGCTGCTGGAATTTGATTTACACAATATCACTATTTTAGACATCATGGACAAGCAGCATAATACGTTTTCAAAAAAAAGGACAAACAGGCATATTAAACAGAACATGACAACACGGTGAATTATATGCACAACTAAACAGCTCACACTCGCCTCGAAGTTTAGCCTAGGTTTGAATCTTGACCCAGCTATAAACTGTCACCCACTGTTTCACACGCAGAATGATTCAAGTGTGCCATCCCTTCAATGAACGTTAAACTTGGTGTCTCGTCTTGAGGCATTTGGCGATGGATGTTAAAGATCCCATGGTGTCCTTTGTGAAGTGTGGGTGAGCTATCGCCGGCACCATGAGCAAATTCCTGCCCTAACCAGCAGAGGGCATTGCATCAATAGCACAACCACGCCCTCAGCCAATGATACTACCCCACAGTCATGTGCTGCATATGAAGGAGGAAGAACGAAACAGCTTTTAGAAACACTGCAACCATGATAAAAATACATTTAAAAAATGAAAATGGTGCAAAGCAACTTCAAAATTACGATTAAAGAGTGATGAGTGAAAAAAAAAATGGAAGGGAGAGACAGACAACAAAGAAGAGAAGAAAAGTGCATGATAAAAGAATCTTGAAGATGCAAGACAGTTCATTCGTCCGTTTGTGTCATGTTCTTCCCAGAAGGTTGACTGCCATGGATCTCCACCTCTGTCTACCCTGTACTGCCCTTACACATTCCACATAGGTCAACTGCATCCAGTCTGTTATATCCGTCATCCGTTTTATCTTCTGCCTCCCTCTCCTACGTTTTCCATCGATATTCCCCTCCAACAACCGTCTCTATCTACCATCTGCTTTGGTGATGTGACCAAAGTACAGTACTGTATTGTATCTTTCTCTATTTGATATTCTGCACGAGTTTTCTCTTTTCCCCAGCCATTTTGAATACTTCCTTCCTATAAAGTCTTCCTGTAAGCTTAGGATCTTCGGGTCTTGAGTTTGAGCCCCTGTTGTGCTGTTGAAATAACACCAGCTGGGTTAACTCAGCCTGTCATCCTTCCGAGGTCGGCAAAATGAGTACCAGCTTACTGGAAACAGGGGGCACTGCATCAGCAGCACAGCTGCGCTTCCAGAAAATGCTGCAACCAACAACTACATGCTGCATACGAAACACAGTCCTCCTGTGTGTGTAGGGTATGCGGAACATCCTCCTGTATGTCCACATCTCGAATGCATTCAAATTATCAGTAGTCTCCTTGTTTGTTGTGCATGTCTCCACCACATTTAACAAAGATAATAAATGTAGCACCTCAACATTCTTTTCCGACGATTTAGCTTCAGCTTCCTTGATGTTAACATGACCTTCATTCCAACAAAGCTGGTCTTGGCGATCTCAATTCTCCTTCGGATCTCACCATCATATCTCCCATTGACTGTGATAATGTGCCCCAGTTGTGTGAACCTTTTTACTTGTTCGAGGACTTGTCCATATACTTCAATTTTCACTTCTGGGGTAAGGGCTCCACTTATAATCATCGGAGCAGTGGCGGCCTGTCCACAAGAGTGTCTTCCCTCCTCCCCCCCCCCCCCCCCCGTGGGGGTGACAATCCCATGACCGCTATTATTAATACAAATACAAATGAACAGGCAAACAGAGATCATATGTATTACGTGGGAAAATTATGCGCCTAGACCAGGAATCGAACCCAGGTCCTCTGGTGAACCATACCAGTGCTCGACCATTTAATTTCATTAAATCTCTAATTAACCATGTTAACCATGACATGTAATGTTGTTAAACAATGTTAACGACAACACTTAATGCTAATTAGTACAAACAGGGTGCCCAGTGGTCCCACATTTCCCACATTTTGCAAAATGTGTCCCACATTTTTGAAAAAATCCCAAATTTCCCACATTTCCCACATTTTTGTCAAACCTTTAAAATTGTAATGGCTACAGCAGATTTTTTAGCATTGTTAAGCCCAAAAATCTGATAGGGTTTTGCACCCCTGGCCTCTGGAGCATTTTTTTAGGTGTTATTTAATGCACTTTCAATCTTTCTGCTGTGGTAATAAATATAAATAATTGATGGATATCATGGTTATTATAAAATAACACATTTCTCTTCATCATCATGTTCACTGTGTCTGTGATGGTTTTTTAATGCTGAAAGTGTAAGACAACACCATATTGTGATTGCGTATTTATAAATGGCTATTAAAAGATGTACCATTTGAGGTACTTATTTGGAATACTGGTAATACTGGTACATGTAATGTTAACATTCACAACAATTTAACTTGCATATAAGGTGTTTTTTTCCCTTTCATGATACATGTATATTGGATTGTTGCTTGGCATATACATGTATATACAATTCCTTAACCTATTTGCTTTCCTGCTTACAGGTGTAGTTGTAGAATCTGTTTTACAAGCAAGAGAACATATTATTAATTCATCAAAATGCCATGACATACAACAAAATTTAAGGAAAATTCGATGAATAGTGTGGACAAGAATGGGCATGCGCTTCGCCAGTGGGTACAAAATAAATCAGACCAGGAAGCTCATTGTGCGTTTTGCAAGAAAGACATTGATATTAGCAATGGTGGTGTTTATCAACTGCAAAGACATGCTGAAGGAACAAAGCATATTAGAGTGGCTAAAACTGCAATAGCATCTGGACAGTCAAAGCTGAAAATTGGGTCAGGTGGGGTATATTTGTCACAAGCATCAACCTCTGGAGCATCCCAAAAATGAACTCTTTCACACCAGGACAAAGTTACAAAAGCAGAAGCTATATGGGTCATGAAAGTTGCACAAGACAATTTATCTTTCAGATCATGTGATAAGATAGCTGAAACATTTCAAGAAATGTTCGCCGACAGTGATGTTGCAAGGGATATGAAACTTAACTGAAGTAAAGTCTCATATGTAGTCTCACATGGACTTGGTTCTTTCTTTCATGAAGATCTTGTTACAAAGATTAGGAACACTTCTACATTTTATGCCATCTTGTTAGATGAAACTACTCATGACCAGATGAAAAAGCAACTAGATATCCATATTCGTTTTTGGAATGATGGATTGATTGACACACGCTACCTGAAGTCAAAGATGTTGGGTCATGCAACAGCTCAAATTCTGAGGGAGACCCTTTCAGACGCATTGGAAGAAGATGGTCTTGATTTAAAAAACATGATTATGCTGGGAATGGATGCACCTAATGTAAACAAAGCATTATGGGAAAAAATGGATGCAGACTGCAAGGCTGCAGGTTCCCATGGGCTTGTTGATGTAGGATCATGCAACATACACACAGTACACAATGCATTTGGAAAAGCAATGGGTGTTCTAGAATCGTGGGGCATGGACAGTTTTCTTGATCAGCTATTAAAGTTCTTCCATCAAACAGCATCACGTAAAGATGACTACTCCCAAATTCAAGCTTTGATGGAGGTGGAGAACCATGTTCTTCAACGCTATGTTAGCAATCGATGGTTGAGCATTGGCCCTGTATTGGAAAGAGTGATAGAGCAATGGAAAAGTTTGGTTGAGTACTTCACTGTCTTCCTCCCAAAAGAAAATGTGAAGCTGCTTATTTCTAGTCAGAGATACAACGACGTTAGAAAACAGCTGTGTGACCTGACCCTGCTCAGATTGCACTTCCTGCAGTACCTTACCAGTGAATTTAATGGGTTCCTCAATCTTTTCCAGTCTCAAGAGCCACTCATACTTGTCCTTTATTCAGAGCTCTCAGATCTCTTGAAGAACATACTTTAGAAATTTCTGAAATGTGAAGTCATAAAAGACAAAGAAGGCCAAGATTTGCTTGATACTGACATTATGAAGAAGGACCTGATGTTATCCAATGACTGCATTGCCATTGGTGAATCAACAAGATGGCTTCTGCCAAAGAAGAACATCACTCCATTGGATAAAGTTGGTTTCTTCTCAGATGTCAAGGATGCATATGCTGCTGTAGCAAAGCATTTGATTAATCGCCTTCCACTGGACAATTCTTTGCTGAGGCGATTACGTTTCTTACATCCACTGATGAGACAGCAGGAGAAATCAATGGATTCTATCAAAGCAGCTGCCCATGAAATTTCCTCATATCTTTTCTGATAAATACATAGATCAAATTGGTGATGAATGGAAGCTTTACCAGGCTGAGAATGAAATCAATGAATCCTGGTTCATGGAGGAATGAGGCTCATATCAGGGAGTTGATAGATATTGGGCCAGAGTGTTGGATGTGAAGACCTCTACTGGCAAAGAGAAGTACCCCATTCTTGGACAGCTTGTGAAAGTTGTTTTGGCCATATCACATGGACAGGCTGATGTTGAAAGGGGTTTTTCACTGAACAAATATACAGTCACTTCACAGAGAACCCATCTGAGTGAAAATGCTGTGAATGGTTTGAGAACCATAAAAGATGCAGTGACCCAAAATGGAAAGGGTGAACCATGCCAAGTTACAGTTACCAAATCGATGCTGGAGAGTGTGCACCAAGCACATAGGAAATACAAAGCAGATAGAGATGCAAAACAGGAGATGGAGAAACAGAAGCTAAAAAAAGAAGCTGAAGAAAAAGAGCAGCAAAAAGCAAAGGATCAGATGGAGCTCCAAAAGACTGAGGAAAAAAAACTCAGGGAACAAAAGGACAGACTTCTACTAGACCTGAAAACAGCTGATAAACTTGTGCCTGAAGTGAATGAACGTCTGAAGAAAGCTCTGGCATCAAAATCTCAAAGAATGGTAGAAATTTGTGCAGCTCAGACCCTCCTTGAATCAGGACATAATAAGCTGTCACAAACCAATTCCAGCTTGGAAAAATTGGAAAAAAAAACTGTCTCAGTGCAGAAAAAGAAAATTGTAATGTGGGTGATCAGTGTGATCTGCCTCTCAGGTCAGGGTGATGGTGTTAGTGGTGTTGGGAAATAAATGGAAACAGTCCTAATGTATTATATGTTTGAAGGAGTTAATCTGTTAAATCATAAACCATGTAAATAAGTTTCATTGTAATAAAGTTTTTTCATGGGTGCTATGATGACTTTGCTTTGTTCAGCCATTGAACCTGGCATCATGTATGGTATCACATTTATATATTATGTTCTTTTGCATATGAATAGGGCTATTTTCACTTTGTAGCATTAAAGCCCTCACCGAAGTAAGACAGATTTATTTTCACATGTTATTTATAATTCAATGCTCGAGAAATGATTTTATGATTTTTTTCTCCATAATAGTCATACTGTTTATATTTTATGTTCTAAAGCCCACTTGGCACTGATAGTTGTACTCCAGAATGTAACCAGTTTGAGTAATAACATCTTAAATAAAAAACTAAAGTGTTTTGAAAGTCCAATATTAATATGTGTTATATTTGCATTGTGTACACTCCTGAATTTGTGCATTTTAATTAAGATTACATATACTGTTATATACTGAAACATGTACAATAGTATAAAGGCTTTCATCAATGCTAACCTAATCATGAGGAATACATGATATTTATGCAACCATAGGCCATACATGTACTAAGTAAGATGATGTAACCATACAGACACTGTATTGCTTCATGTAGTAGTTATTATGTATATTTTTTAATTGAAATAGGTGGATATAGGATGTTTACTGCTTATAATGTTGATACCATACAATCTGAGCACCCTAATTAGTTTGATAGCTTTAACTGCATTCAAATTTTGAAATCCCACATTTTCCCACAAAAAAATCCCACATTTTTTTTTGGCAGCCACCTGGTACACTGTACAAATGAATAAATAAACAAACTTACATGACAGACACGCAAGTGACATGTTTACTCACAAGCAACTTTTCCAGGACGTTCTTGATTTGTCATAAATGATCTATAGATGTTTCCATGATGATTTATGTATTTTTACGAGTTATACCCAGCTACCAACTACCATTTTGATTACAGCACCACACATAAATGCACACACACGGGGACTACAACTTACCTGGCACAGAAACCACCCTGAAATTGGTTTCCATCTCAGACGACGAACTTTATTTTCCCATTTGTTTATTTATTTTGGGTATCTGCAGGGAATCGATACATTTAAAAACCCTTCTCTGATCGATTGGTACATCCAACGGCACAGCATCTTGTCGTTTTTATAAAAGAATGATGGGTTATCGTGTACTTATGCAATGAGATGTATCGATGGATACGAAATGGGATACCCATGACCCACGTGACGAAAATTTCTGGGTTATGCCATGTCGCTACCCTGAGTACATGGAGATTCTACTCAAGGGTACCTAAACCTTTGTAGCGACATGAAAGGTAATAGCAAATGATCCCCAACCCCATTCCTTATAGTGTGTGTGTAGGGAGGTGCTCTAGACCCGCCCAATAAACAACAACAAAAAAATCAACAATTTGATTTCTTCAAAATGCCAACAGGGGTGTTTCATTACCGATCAGCTTGCTATCACTTACCAAATCAAGCGTTCCGTTGGAGCGCTTGCTTGAGTGCTTAAGCCACTTGGCGAGGGCTCTACCAGCTATGATTGATAAAGTAACACACCCCTGGATTAGAACAGCAACGGGTAACACTGGGCACCCCAGCTCATGATCGATAGAGTTTCACACACCTTCCTTTGATATTCCGTCAAAGGGCGGAGGAGCTCCTTGTGAGCCAACGGCCATCCATATCTAGTGCCCAACTGTGTCTGCGGACGTCCTCCTGCAGTTGGGTCACTTCTTATTAGGAGGTTGGTGGCAGGATTTGCACTCCGGCCACCGTAAAACCCTTCATTCCGCAAAACGCAAAAACGCAAAAAAATCTGAAAACCCACTCCGTGGGAGTACCTCTTGTGCAGCTTCCCTTCGCAGGGCAGCTCACTGGATGACGGGATTAGGGCAAAGCCTTCGGGATCCCCAATCTTTGATAGGAGGGAAACCACGGGGTAACATCCCTGCGTCAGATTGCGGGAGAGTGTGTCAGAGTGGTGCTGAGGTGTCGTCCACCAGACGGCGGTCTCCTTGGGTTAACCTGAGGCGGTCCCTTCGGGTGGGTGCCTGGAATGTCCTATCCCTAAGAGAGGATGATCACCTGTCTCTGTTATCATCTGAGCTCAAGCGTTTGGACATCGGGATTGCAGCTCTCTCTGAGGTTTGGAGACCGGATTGCGGCGAGATAATGGTGGGTGGTTACACCTACTATTGGTCTGGTCGCTCTGATGGTTACCATACCCAAGGAGTTGCTGTAGCTGTGTCCAATAAGCTGACCCCAATGATAATTGAGGTAACACCGGTCAACGAGCGTATTATGAGATTAAGGATTCGTCACTCCTTAGGTGTCATTTCCCTGGTCTCTGTTTATGCTCCGACTGAGGCGAGTGATCTCACCGTGAAGGATGCATTCTACGCCACACTCGAGTCTGTGGTTGATCAGTGCCCCAGACGAGATACACTTCTAGTCTTGGGGGATTTCAATGCATCGACTGGAACTGATAGGGACGGTTATGAGATGTGTGTTGGTCCCCATGGGTCAGGAACTATGAACCAGAATGGCACTAAGTTCCTTGACTTTGCAAGAAGTCATGGACTTAGGGTGGCTGGTTCATGGTTTCAGCGCCCACAAGCTCATCGCTGGACTTGGTATTCCAACGCTGGCGGTGTGGCAAAGGAGATTGACCATGTCCTCATTGACAGTCGTTGGAGGATGATCCAGAACTGCAGGGTCTACCGGAGTGCTCAGTTCCTCAATACTGACCACAGGCTTGTTGTAGCAACTCTAAAGCTGCACCTTAAATCCTGGAGAATGGTACCATCCCAGCCGAGGCTGGATGTTGCCAAGCTCAGGGATGAGAGAGCAGCTGAGGAGTTTGCGAACAGGCTGAGTGGACACTTGGGGGGTCTGGGTGCTTTGGGGGGTCCTGAAGAGTTGTGGAGCGCCTTCAAGACCACCGTCCTTGATGTTGCCGGTGGATGCCTTGGAGCTCACCGCAGGGCAAAGAAGAATTTTATCTCTCAAGGGACACTGGATACCATTGACCAGAGTCGCAGGGCCAGGCTGAATGGCAGAGCTGAGCTGTTCAGGGAGCTGAGGCGTAAAACTGTACGTGCACTGAGGGTGGACAAGGAGGCCTATGTGCGAGGAATCTGTGAGGGGGTAGAGCATCACCTGTGGACAGGTGATTCTCGTCCCGCTTACAGGGGAATTCGCGCATTACGTTCATCCAAGCCCATCCCTCGGAGCACTACAGTTCGAGCAGAGAGTGGTAGGCTCTTGACAGAGGAGTCTGAAGTGAAGGCCCGCTGGGCCGGTTACTTTGAGCGGTTGTACCAGGCTGATCCCCCAACTGTCGAGTTGGACGTCAAGGGTGTTACAATCCCTGTTGCTGACCCTCGAATCAACTGTGGTCCACCTACGCTTGTGGAAACACGGGCTGCGGTGAACCAGTTGAAACGGGGCAAAGCTCCAGGGATCTGTGGCATCCATGCCGAACTTCTCAAGGCTGGTGGAAATGCTGCACTCGTGTCGTTGCATGCAGTTTTGTGCTCTGCCTGGAACACAGGCATCATCCCAACTGACTGGAAGAGGGGCCTTGTTCTCCCTCTCTGGAAAGGGAAGGGTGATCGCCAAGACTGCAACAACTACCGAGGGGTGACGCTGCTCTCAGTGCCGGGCAAGGTCTTTGCTCGGATAATTCTCGATAGGGTTCGCCACCATCTGCTTGAGCACCAGCGTCCAGAGCAGTCAGGCTTTACACCAAAGAGGTCAACGATTGACCGTATCCTTGCCCTTCGTGTCCTCACCGAACGCAGACGAGAGTTTCGGCAGGGGCTGCTTGCAGCCTATGTTGATCTCTGTAAAGCGTTCGATTCAGTGAATCGGGATGTCCTCTGGAGGATTCTTGGTCTTCGTGGGGTGCCACCAAAACTGATCGATCTGATGTCTGAACTCTACTCTGGTACTGAGAGTGCTGTGAAGTGTGGTGGTACCATCTCTGACTTATTTCCAGTTGTTACTGGAGTTCGTCAGGGATGTGTACTTGCCCCCACACTTTTCAGCACTTGTATGGACTGGATTCTAGGGAGGATGTCGGAGAGATCAAGTTGCGGTGCGTCATTTGGGAATGTCAAGATCTCGGACCTTGACTTTGCAGATGATGCAGTCATCTTTGCGGAGACTTTAGACATCCTCTTGGGGGGCCTTCGAGGTGCTGAATGAGGAGTCGGAGCCGTTGGGATTACGGGTTTCTTTGGTCAAAACTAAGATCCAGGCTTTCGGTGACATCTTGGATGCTGCTGTCCTGTCTGTGTCTGTTTGTGGTGAGGATGTTGAGGTCGTGGAGAGATTCACTTACCTTGGCAGTGATATTCATGTCTCTGCTGGCTGCGAGTCAGAGGTCAATAGACGTCTGGGTCGGGCCTGGGGAGTCATGGATTCACTGGATCATGGGGTGTGGCGCTGCCGGTACCTGTGCGGGAGGACGAAAGTCCGAGTCTTCAGGTCCTTGGTACTTCCAGTCTTGCTCTATGGGTGCGAGACTTGGACTCTGACCAAGGATCTGAGACGGAGACTTAATTCCTTTGGTACCAGGTCTCTTCGGAGAATCCTTGGCTATCGCTGGTCGGATTTTGTGTCCAACGAGCGGTTGCTGAGAGAGACTCGGATGAGATTTGTTACCTGCATAGTCCGTGAGCGTCAGTTGCGGCTGTATGGACATGTGGCTCGTTTTCCTGACTCTGATCCTGCTCACCAGATTCTCTCAGCGAGGGAGTCTCATGAGTGGAGGAGGCCAGTGGGTCGACCACGTGCCTCATGGTTGCAACAGGTTGACCATCATCTCAAGGAGATGGGGATGGGCCTGGCATCTGCCTGGGGGATGGCCAGACGGAGGCCCCTGGAGTACTGGCGGAAAGTGGACGCAGCGACATGCTGTTCTGGCACATGCTCCCACACCTGACCTGACCTTTGATATTCCCAGGTTGCTTTTCTTATGACCCACCTCGGATTTGCCATTTGATCTCAGGTTCCTCTCCATCTTCTGAAACCTGCTTGCTCAATCTCAACCAGATTATGTATTCCAAGATCTTTAGTGATACCTTGCTTGCATGTGGAATCAAGGCAATGGTTCTGGTTCGGTTATTTGAACACCCTGCTCCAGATATGTGTCCAGATAGCTGTTGATATTTTGATTGCCTCCTTCTCAACTACCTTAAAGAGCTCTATTGGAATTTAACCAGCACGGAGTGTATGTTAAGTTACGAAACAGCGAGCTGGCGATTGCCAAGCCAGCTGTTCCTTTTCAACGGTTTGGCGAGTGTTTAAGTTTTAAGGAGAGTGCTTAAGCCACTTGGCGAGCGCTCTACAAGAAACTTGGTAACTGAATGCACTCCTGATGCTTTTCCATTTGCCAGCTCTTTAAAGGCTCTTCCTTTTTCTTTTTATTGGTACCATACTCTGTACAGAGCGTCGGTGCTGCGGAAGCAGTTTACTTGGCTATTGGGCACAATCCTGGACGGGTCGCCACTCCGACACAGGACACTCGAATGACTCGATCATCCCCAGCAAGCTGGTATTCTTCCTTTCTCACATTCTATCACTGTTGGTTCATGCTATGCCTGGTGTTGGCTTAATGGTTAGGGTGGTAGGCTTAGGATCCTCGGATCCTGAGTTGAAATCCCACTGGGCTGTTGAATTAATACCAGGTGGGGTTGACTCTGCCTGTCATCCTTCCGAGGTCGGGAAAACGAGTGCCAGTTTGCTGGTATCCTATGTCGGAGTGGTGACCCATCTAGGATTGTGTCCAATAGCCAAGGAGACTGCTTAGGCAGCACCAACGCTCTGCACAGAGTATGGTCCCAATGGATGGCTGGATGGTTCATGCTCAAATTCTCTTTCTTCAAAGGTTGCCTTCATGTTGCTGTGTCGTTTGCATCATTTTTCTTTATATAGTTATTCCGTCTTTCTTTCACTTGTGTTTCTTCTCTCAGACTGTTCTACTCTTAAGGACTCCCAATCCTGTGATCTCTCTGCTATTTGAAAAAAAATCTGTGTTCTCCACTTTTATTGTCATTTTCTATCTCTATGCATCCCTTTTTGAAATGTTTCGTTAGCTTGTCGTTACAAATCGTCATTTCGTCGTTTTATGCTCTCTCTTGATACACCTTCCCCGAGAGGAACTGCCTACCAAGGTTAACCAGCCCCACGTGCCCGAAGCAACTGGTTTTAAGGCGCCCGCAGCGATTCTCCTTTCATCTCTACACCCGTTAGTGAGAACAACCCTGCCACGAGGAGGCTGGTACGAGGCCACACTGTCAGAGACTGAGACGCTGACCAGTTGGAGTATTTCATGCACCTTGAGAGCTTATGCTCAATGACACTCCGCTGCATCACAGTCCGTGGCATTCATAAACATTCATTTGATTTCTTAATTTATGCACACGAGCACAACACCCACAGGGTGATTGCGTCACGCCCCCCCCCTCCACCACAATGACACACACACACACACACACACACACACACACGTGGCCAATTACATTTTTACTGTGAGTAAACTGACACGTGCTATTCTGAAAACTCAACCCCTCCCCCACCGAAAGTCCTCCCCTCTAAAGCCTCAACCACTCCCTCCCGACTCTGTCCCATTTTTGTTCTTTTTTTAATGTCAATTCCCGAGTCTGGGAAAGCTGCGTTGAGCAAGATTTTTCCCTCTTCCAGCCCTTATAAAGTCACGAGAACAATGGGAATGTCATGTGACCAATTGTTCGATTGTTTGGCACGTGGTCCAGTGCTTGCTATATCCCCGCTGACTGTGACATCACAACAGATCATGTGGTTGGGATGTAAACGTAGATTATGACCTCATTTGTAGATCTGGTTCTCTTGCGGGAGTGCGAATGCGGATTAGGATGTCACTGTAGATCTGGTTCTCTTGCTGGAGTGAGAAGGATTGTCATTCGGCTTTAGCGTTCGCTGCGTGAGATGTCCAGAGAGAGAGAGAGAGAGAGAGAGAGAGAGAGAGAGAGAGAGAGAGAGAGATAGATAGATATAGAGAGAGATTCGCCTTCGAGTTATGTTCCTGAGAGTTTGTATTGTTCCGGCCACGGTTACCAAGTGTATTATGAGGGGGTTTAATCCCTGTTTGTTCTCGGAAGAGCCGGACCTGGGGCCACCGCTCACGATTAACTTCGTGGTACGGTGGGTTGCTTCAGAACCACGAACGCCACTCAGTCAACCACGAGTTCCAGTGTCCACCGTCTAATTTTGCCATTTCACTCAAGGTCACGTGGTTTCCTGAATGGGGAGCGTGCCCTCGGCAAAGCACCAATCTTATCTTGATTACATCAAAATTAGGGTGGCCGAGTGTTTTAACCACTGGTGCATGCCGACTATTACAGGACAAGTCCTGTGGTAATTACTTCCCAGTCTATCTAGGTTCGGACAATGCTGGATCAATGGAAGGAAAGGACAAGCAAGGACAGGTTGGAATTTCAACAAAGCAATTTATTAATAAGGAAAATAAATAAATAAAAATCAACCAAAATAATCGTAAGCAAATAAATAATCAACCAGGCACTGAGAGAAAAAGGGACAAAGGGCAGATGCTTATCTCTATGCCTTACTTAACAATTAAACATAGACAAGGGTACCCAGCAGATTATTCAGGGGGAAGAGAAATCGTCTTGCTCACCAAAGAGAAGTCGTCCATCAAACAAAAACGTCCTGAAATGAGTGAGCATGCCTCATCCGTTGCCAGTGCCCAGCCTTGCCGTGCACCCACTCGCGAGCAGGCTTGAACACCAATCGATGTCCCCCCCATGAATCAGGCACGCCAAGAGCAGAACAAGCACCAACAGCTCGAGCGTCACCCACCACCAGGAGCCACAACAGACAGACAGCTGTTAGGAGCTGTGAGGGACTGTGAAGTGCTGAGGTGCTGAGGCTGTCACCAATTCACTGGCGCCGACTGACTGGAAAAGCCGTCTGACTGACTGGACTCCAACTGACTGGTAAAGCCATCTGACTGACACCGACTCACTGACTGGTAAAGTCGTCTGACTGACTGGACTCCGACTGACTGGTAAAGTTGTCTGACTGATTGGACTCCGACTAACTGGTAAAGCCATCTGACTGACTGGACTCCGACTGACTGGTAAAGCCATTCTGACTGATAGACTCATTGACGCCAACTGACTCACAAACTGACTTGTTATCGACTGACCCGCCAAGAACGGACCTCTCGTCCTCCTTTTATAGGCGGCCCATCTGGTCGGGCGCAGACTCCAGCCAAATCCACTCTGCCTCATTTGCAAATCATTGCCGTGACAACCTGCCTGTCCCGCGATCACTCCTGGCCCACAACGCCATGCCTGTGGTGCTGGACGAACGATAAAAGCAGCCCTTTGTCAGAATTACCGAGTGAAAACGTGAATCTCTCATTAGCTGTCAACAACAATTATCACCTCAATGTTCAGCCCGATATGAAAAAGAGCCAGTTAGCGTCCATAGAGCTGCTGAACGGAATGTCAAACGTCGGTGGTAAAAGGTGGGTGTCGAGCCTCCGTGCATGAATGTGTCTGTCGTAAAGAGAAAAAGGAGCTTTCCATAAGAGAAGGAATCTAAGGCATCATATTTAGAATCCCACCAGACATGGGGATGGGTCTATCCTGAACATGTATTTCAGGAAATAACTGTCTGAGTACATAGTTGTTTGTATGCATTCGTCGGATCGGATTCTGAAATCCATAGCAGTATTAAGTGTATTATCTTTTTTCACGTCAAGTGCAAACCAGGACCAGAGTGTTTCTTTCTTGGGAGTGTGTGTGTGTGTGTGTGTGTGTGTGTGTGTGTGTGTGTGTGTGTGTGTGTGTGTGTGTGTGTGTGTGTGTGTGTGTGTGTGTGTGTGTGTGTGTGTGTGTGTGTGTGTGTGTGTCGTTGATCGTTATCTCCATAATTCAGGTTTCAGAAGGTGGAACAGTCCTCTCAGGACTTGAAGTATCCACATTTGTTTCGATGAAGGATCATGATTCATGGGCAAAGTTGTGTTGTTCTCAGAGTTTTGTTCTGAGGGCTCTTTTCAGGATAGTCCTCGAACCTCCAACTATAGCTCCTTTGTAGTAATGTTCTCAGGGATGGTTTTTAATACCCCTGTGAGGTTCTTCTTTATCACTCCTGTTGCTCCGATCATCACTGGAACAATTTTGGCAGTCTTCAGCTTCCAAGATATTTTCACTTCATTTTTGATTTCCTGATACAGTATTTGGTCATTTTGTTGGTGTGTGTGTTTGTGTGTGTGTGTGTGTGTGTGTGTGTGTGTGTGTGTGTGTGTGTGTGTGTGTGTGTGTGTGTGTGTGTGTGTGTGTGTGTGTGTGTGTGTGTGTGTGTGTGTGTGTGTGTGTGTGTGTGTGTGCGCGCGCGCGCGCTGAAGAGGTGGAAATCTCTATGATCGGAGTCCAGGTGACGCCATCAGCTGTCGGAAACTCTATCAATTGCTAATAAGTTAGTAATGTTAAATTTACTTTGTAAACAACCACATGCATATGTATTATGTCCAAGAGACGGTTAATGTTGTTTTATAAAGTGTATAGTCTCTTCACCATATGTCTGTGCTTCTGTGTGTAACTCAGAGTTGTATGTCGTCGTCGTCGTCGTTATCATCTTTCAAAAGATTATTATTACCTTTGCCACCAAAGATGGACTGCGACTATGCTTTCACCCCTGTCTGTTTGTCTGGTTGTCTGTGAGCAGGATATCTCAAAAAGTTTGGATGAATTCAGATGACATTTGGTGGACAGATTGGGAATGTGACAAGGACAAATTCATTAGATTTTGGGGAAGATCCTTATCCAGAAACTAGAATTTTAAAAGTGATTCTTCATCAATAAGTGATTGGGTCAAAAACCATATATAGCATGATATCTCAAAACGTTATGGACGGATTTGGCTGAAACTTGGTGAAGGACGAAGTGAATATATTTTGGTGAAGATCTGGATCTGGATACAAGAATTTTTTAAGTGATTCTTCACCATTGAGAGATGGGGCCAAAAATGATGTATAGCGTGATATTTCAAAACGTTGTGGATGGATTAAAATGAAACTTTGTGGACAGATTGGGTGTGTGCCAAGGATAAATTGATTCGATTTTCTTGAAGATTCGGATCCGGATCTGGCCTATCAGTGGGATAGAAAATGTAAACTGTTCAGCCCGGTGGACGTATGTGCTCTACTGACTGCTGTTTTGCTATTACCCCACACATGTGAAGCAAAAAGCAATTGGTTAATGTCCGTCCATCCATCTTACAGTTTGTGATGGAAGAACAACTTATTTGAATTGAATGTTATATTTTGAACATGAATAGAAAGACAAGTTTGCCGTTTTACTGTACTACAGCTCTGAATTCATCCCTATTGCACATGTGCAGAAAGGATTGAGATATGGTCATATTTTTACTTTGTCTGCCTGTCAGGCAGTCAAACAAAATTTTATATAATTGCAAACAGGAAAGTTTTTTGTTTTTAATGACGTTATAAAGGACACAAACAACAGGCACAAATAACTAATGAAACGTGTTAGCTAGCTAGGGTGGTGCAACAGACACTGGGTAAAATGGTGGTAAAACCTGGATTAATTTATTTACGTGCCTTAAAACCTCTTAAACCTTGATTTTAATTTAATTAGAAACTTGAACACTGTAGAACACAAATTGCCTTCATAATACTTCCAAGAACCTCCAGTTTTGCAGTACTTGGATCAGTTATTTTAGGTGGTGTATGTAATTGGAGCCGTCAAGCACAGCCCCTGGGAAGTGGGCGTGGCATGTGAGAGGGTGCAGTATTGGGGTGAAGAAGAGGCCGCCGATACGGCTATGTACGATCCCAATTGACCCTGCGTTCTATGGTGGTCAATAAGGCTTCCATCTCCGAAACTGACTCAACGTTGTCTTATTACAACATGTATAAGGGTGGTGTACAAGACTGTTTCAGTAGCGCTAAACTTCCAGATTTTTTAAAAACAATCTTTACAATCATTTTTATTAAAATTTAAGTATGTACTCGAACACCGCACAGGGTTTCATGTTCTATAAACTCTCTCGTTATTATTATTCTGCCCCTCTCATCTTTGGGGATGAGATGGAGCCAAAGGGCCATACTTTTACCTCTCTTCCTCATAAAGGTTTGTTTGTGTGTGACAGGTATCATGCTAATGCTAGTAATCTACAAAGTTCACATACACAAGTTCCTGCACTTCCAGGTATCTTTCAATGACTACTCGGGTTAAAGATGCCCTCTTGCATTCCTTTCTTTATGGTCTAAATCCTGACTGGCTATCATCTATCTCTGCTTCTATAGTTTCATCATTTCTTTCCAAAATTGATTCTTAAAATCATTTTCATCACATGACTCATGAGGCTTATTGTCCTTTGCTCGGAACATTATAGGGCTTTTGGTGTCTTTGGGATCTTAATAAACACTGACAACATAAGATCATCAGCTTGGATTCCTGTTCTGTAAATTTTGTTGCAGAGGTCTGTTAGTATCCCAATGCTAATATCATTCAGGGCTTTCAGACATTCTCTTAGTATCTCATCAATTACAGATCTTTCCTTTTTTTCATCTTTTTGATCACCACACTGACTTCTACCTCAATTATCTCTGGCCCTTCTCTTCCCTCAGAAGATGCTAATAAAGGAAAGCATAAAAAAGTTTTCCTTTATTTATTTTCCCAGATTCCATCCATCCAACTTCTGCCAATCCTAAAATGTCGATATCGAGTCAACATCTCTTTCATGCAGTTGTCTATTTTGCCACTCTGGTAGAGTCTCCTCACATTCCAAGTTCACATTTTCAAGAGTTCTTGTCTCGGTTTGAGAATAGCATCATCAGATGGTAGTCTTTCTTTGGAGTTTGGGCTACCTAAATCATTCACATGGCTACTCCTACTTCCTAGCAAGTCCTCTTCTTCCCTATTCCTTTTTTACAGTTGACATTACTGCAGGGGGCCCATGTCTGCCTATATCACCACTACTATCTATGCTATGAGCTCCATGTTGCAAAATTCCATGACTAATCACAGGTAATACTTGGTGAGTACCCAGACTCTTCAAGGTGACTGGCAATTTGTCCTTAAGCATCATGACTTTGCCCGAGACATGTCACCCATCTTACTGCTGTGCCTTCTGAGCCATTGACTCTGAGTCGTGAGTTATTCTCCCCCATCCACCGGTCCAGTCTTCATGCACTTAATAGCTCTCATACGAGCCTCGACAATGTATACAAAAAGGGTAACGTCTTTTGTATAGCAGCTTACAAAGTTGATGCTGTGCAAGGGGCATCAACCTTATTACGAACCAGTGGGGAATGCTTGCACATTGCGAGCAACTACTCGGGTGCATCCTATGTGCAGACATAATAAATACAAACTTTATATATTTGATGAAGTGGATTGTGAGAGAAATTTATATTCAAGATCATTAGGTTGCAATGACATGCAAGCCAAAAGCCAAACTAAAAATGTTGCATATTCATAATTAGCTTAATTAAATAATGAGCAAAAATCTTTTTCTTTTTTTTTTAGCAATCAAGTTTTGGGCAAGTCATGTGACCCAAAATGCAATATGATTAAATATGCAATATTTGAAGTGTGCTATCTTTACTACAGTTAATAGTAATTATCAATTTGTTAATTACTGAGTACTACTAAGTAATTATTAATATTTAAAACATAGCAATACTTAAGAACATCATAGATCAGAGACAAAGACATAGGAATTACTTGTAATTGCATCCTTTCTAATGTATAAAGTCCAGTCTCCTTCGACTGTTTTAAAAGCCCATTGTGCGTGTTTTCTGCCAACAGCTAAATAACGCAAATAAATCAACAATTAGTGATTAGAATGAGCTCTTCATTTAAAAGTTTACAGCTATAGTACTTTTTAATGTAAACATGGCAAAATTTATAAAAGAAGGGGCAGAAGCTGTGCTTGTCATCGTTGCCTCGTAACCAGTTCCAGTGTCAGCTCCATTGAATACCAGCAGTGAGCAGACAGAGCCTACACCGGCTGACTCTTATTCACGGAAATTTCAGTGTACGGACAGTGTCCGACGGTTTTGTGATTTTTCCTGGGATATTGGCTTCGAGTTGCAGCAGTATGCAAAATATCAGCTTTCTACGCCACCTCGAAGGTACTAAATATTTATATCAGTGTCAGTCAGTGGTTAGGAAGAGCTTTATACATGAGATAAATGAAAATGATCCAACGCAATTAAACAATTATGATTAAATAGTGATGAGGAAGAAAAAAAAGGAAGAGACAGACAACAAAGGAGAGAAGAAAAGTGGATGATAAAATAATCCACAATATAGAATGCATGAAGATGCAAAGCAGTAGGGATCTTTAACTAGGATGACAGTTATAGCAATCTATTCCCCTTTTCAAATGAATGGAGTATTGGTACATAATGGGTTGAATGTAGAGAGGTGCAGAAATGATACTGAAACATGATGTGTGACACAGTTGTGCAACTAGCTTCTCCATATTCAGAGCTGAATGAATCTTTTAACTCTGAAGTGCCGCATATATAACTCAGGAATAAATTACTATGAAGTGTGGGGTATAAAGAAGTTACTGTATCACCGATTCTTGGCAAGATATTGATTTGAGATGGTTCAGCATCAAGAACTAGCTTCCCATCTCACAGGCCCTGACTGCATTTTCAAACCAGTAGCCTCTACTCCACTTTGAGTGGCCAGGTCCAAAGATCTTGTGGGTTGGTGGGCCAACCAGCAAGTATGGAATAACAAATCTCAATTAGGTACTGAACAACGGAACAAAAGTAGAAAAACAAATAAATTAAACAATTATTTGACAAGTTTCATCTTCACTTAAGGAAAAGATCGCCTTACAGTCTTTACCTCACTGAAAATGCTGAAATGATTCTCATGATTGTGTGATTGCAAAGACTTCCCTTGTAAAAAAAGAAAAATTCCAATGATTTTAATTGACATGGAATGGAAATCTCATGAGAATTTCTTTATACGTCTTTAGATTCAACAAAATTTTTAAAATGCCTTCACATCTAGTTTATTGATGTAAATACTGTTATGTGTTTGCCGATGGCAATAACAACTTTTATAATTTTTAAATGAGTGAAGTTGAATAACATCAACTATTTGCAAACAATTACAAATGCTGTCATGATGATGGATAAACAATGAGGATCTTGTTTGAAGATCATACAATTACCAGTTTTAAAAGAAACACAAAATGGACATGCAAAACAGACACACGACTACAAATCAGACAGTGAATGGCAAGATGAAGTCCAGTTTCCTGGCTCAACAGCAATGCATGACAACTGTTTGTGGTGCATATCTGCCTGGAGAAATCGTGGCCTTTTAACCACACTGCGTGTCTCTATGTAGTGCTCCCACGACAAACTCGCCTTTGCTGAGATCGTCTTCAATCCTTATGGAGACAAAAACAAAAGGTGCAAAGCCAGTATTTCAACGGCCATTTAAAGTTGCAACCACAAAGTATGGATTGGTACTAAATGTAGATCAGATCAGGTGGGACAGGCAGATTGCCCCCTCCCTGAAGGTCATGAGTGAGTTAGGTGGGGTTTTAATCATAATACTAGTAACATAATAATTGTCCGGAGACTATGTGGATTGTCCAATAATCTCGATGATGTTCTTTCCTTTGAGAAATAACAGTGGGTACCTCTCCTATTATGGAATTCTGACAGAATGTTCACTCACTGTGCTTACCCGCTGACGGACCTCTGGTAGCTTGTACTCATTGCCGTGTTTGAGCCTGGAGAATAACTGTATATGTATATGTATGTGTATGTATGTATGTATGTATATATATATATATATATATATATATATATATATATATATATATATATATATATATATATATATATCCAAGTTCTTCCTGAAATCTTCATTCTTTGCTCCTTTCATACTTCTTTCGACTTTTTCACATTTCTCTTTATTCATTCTAAGTCTTGATTTTTCTTTATTTCTCTCTATCTCTCTGCATAAGGAGAAGTGAATTCTTGCAGAATTTTTTTTGAATAAGGCTCACTTGACTGCACCTGGATGGGTTTGAGGGTTCAGAGTAGTGGCTGAAACCAGAATGCTATTCAGGTTCGAGCTGATGACTCCATCTTTACTTTTTGGTTATTCGA
>NC_140969.1:68066784-68269284 GCF_056783735.1 Eptatretus burgeri
TATATATATATATATATATATATATATATATATATATATATATATATATATATATATATATATATATATATATATATATATATATATATGTATATATACATATATATATATATACATATATACACATATACATATATATATATATATATACACATATATACATATATATATATATATATATATATATATATATATATATATATATATATATATATATATATATATATATATATATATATATATATATATATATATATATATATATATATATATATATATATATATATATATATATATATATACACACATATATATATACACATATATATATATATATATATATATATATATATATATATATATATATATATATATATATATATATATATATATATATATATATATATATATATATATATATATATATATATATATATATATATATATATATATATATATATATATATATATATATATATATATATATATATATATATATATATATATATATATATATATATATATATATATATATATATATACATATATATATATATATATATATATATATATATATATATATATATATATATATATACATATAGATATATATATATATTTATATATATATATATATATATATATATATATATATATATATATATATATATATACATATACATATATACATATACATATATATATATATATATATATATATATATATATATATATATATATATATATATATATATATACATATACATATATATATATACATATACATATATATATATATATATATATATATATATATATATATATATATATATATATATATATACATATACATATATATATATATATATATATATATATATATATACATATATATATACATATACATATATATATATACATATATATATACATATATATATATATACATATATATATATATATATATATATATATATATATATATATTGTTGTAGATTCCCGCCCGTCGGCGTGCGAGCGACCGCGTCTAACCAATAGCAGTCGCTTCACCCACCGAACGGACAATCCAGTCGCGGCTTTCCGGATCAACGCCGGAAACTAGCCACGGGTGTGTTTTTAACCACACCACAACCTTGTCCGCACTCGATCCGCGCTACAGGGTCCGATCGCCAAATCTTCGATTTACCTAATTATTTGCGTGGGTAGGTTACCGAGAGATTATACCTCAATGGACACGCTTGGAAACGAGCGGCTTAAGCAGCTCGCTCTCTTTTGGGATAACCGAGCAGGGTATTATCGCGCAGTCCCATTGGACTATTATCACTTTACCGGCTATTTAAAAACCAACTATATTCCGAGTGCAAGATGGGCCAGTTCAATCAGGGAATGGACGCAATGAACAGGTTTACATTCACACAAGGACATTTATTATAATAAAGCACGTATGCAATTAAACAAGGCAAAACACAATGCAATTATACAAGCAACAAAAGCACGACAAAAGAACTACAACCGTCTACTTATTATGTACAGTCACTTGCACTTAACAGCAGTTCCTACTTATTAGACGGGCCCACGAACACACGTACGCACACACACACCCAAGAAATGGTGGCAGAGGCCTTTAATAACGGGCTCCAGCTCGGAGGAGAGGTGAGCTGAAACTCAGAACCTATCTCGAACCTCTCCACCTCATGTGGTCTTTAAGTTGTTCGGACCCGGGCTCCAGCGAGAGCGAGCTGGACCCAATCGCCGTGAGCTGCGATCCTTCCCGAGCTCCCGCGAATCCTCCCGCACTTCTCAACACATGCTGGCGAGAAGAGGCGCCCATCCTTCCCGTCGATGCGTTGCTTCCCCGAGGAACCACGTCCAAGAAGAGGTCGATGAGTCGCACCAAGCCGGGAACCAAAATGGAGAACAAAGAGCTCCACGAACCAAGAAGAGGAAGCCACCACTCGCAGCTCGAGCCGAGCGACCGGCTCAACATCCTTCCAAGCAAAGCAGCTCGAAGCAAAAAGCTTTCCCGAGCCAAGCAGAAGCCGAAGCTCATGGAACCATCAAAGCAAAAAGCCTCCTCTCGAGCCAGGCCACAGCCGAAGCTCACTGAGCCAGCAAAAAGCTTCCGAAGGCCTCAACCCTAACGCAAGCCAAGCAGGACCCGACGGTCTGCTGAACGACTCCCCTCAACTCCCTTCTCCAACTCTGCCCTTCCAACTCTGCCCCGACACGAACAAAGAAAAGATCTCTTCCTTATCCTCTTCCGCCCTCCCCCCGCTCCTGGCTTGAATCATGACTCATGCCCTCGTGCTCCATCCCCCGCTCAGCTACGGGTGGGAGGGAGTTGTTGATATCATGAGTCAGGGGACGGCAGGGTGGTTCTTCCTCTTTGCAGAAGAGGGGGAGGGATGTCTCCATTGTTTGTTCCCTAACTATTAAATCGATCCGCAGCGCATCTAATCAATTTCTGAACATTTAAACAATGAAAGGTGAGCTATCTAGGGAACAAGCACTTATCGACATCGCTGACTAAAGGAACCTGTATGTTGTGTGCAATCAAATTCCAAATTCGTAACTATATATATATATATATATATATATATATATATATATATATATATATATATATATATACAGTGGGGAGAACAAGTATTTGATACACTGCCGATTTTGCAGGTTTCCCACTTACAAAGCACGTAGAGGTGTGTAATTTTAATCATAGGTACACTTCAACTGTGAAAGACGGAATCTAAAACAAAAATCCTGAAAATCACATTGTATGATTTTTAAATAATTAATTTGCATTTTATTGCATGAAATAAGTATTTGATACATCAGAAAAACAGAACTTAATCTTTGGTACAGAAACCTTTGTTTGCAATTACAGAGATCAGACATTTCCTATAGTTCTTAACCAGGTTTGCACAGCTTGCAGCAGTGATTTTGGCCCACTCCATACAGATCTTCTCCAGATCCTTCAGGTTTCGGGGCTGTCGCTGGGCAACACAGACTTTCAGCTCCCTCCAAGGATTTTCTATTGGGTTCAGGTCTGGAGACTGGCTCGGCCACTCCAGGACCTTGAGATGCTTCTTACGGAGCCACTCCTTAGTTGCCCTGGCTTTGTGTTTCAGGTCGTTGTCATGCTGGAAGACCCAACCACACCCCATCTTCAATGCTCTTGTTGAGGGAGGGAGGTTGTTGGCCAAGATCTCGTGATACATGGCCCCATTCATATTCCCCTCAATACGGTGCAGTCGTCCTGTCCCCTTTGCAGAAAAGCATCCCCAAAGAATGTTTCCACCTCCATGCTTCACGGTTGGGATGGTGTTCTTGGGGTTGTACTCATCCTTCTTCTTCCTCCAAACACGGCGAGGGGAGTTTAAACCAAAAAGCTCTATTTTGGTCTCATCAGACCACATGACCTTCTCCCATTCCTCCTCTGGATCATCCAGATGGTCATTGGAAAACTTCAGACGGGCCTGGACATGCGCTGGCTTGAGCAGAGGGACCTTGCGTGCGCTGCAGGATTTTAATCCATGATGGCGTAGTGTGTTACTTATGGTTTTCTTTGATACTGTGGTCCCAGCTCTCTTCAGGTCATTGACCAGGTCCTGCCATGTAGTTCTGGGCTGATCCCTCACCTTTCTCATGATCATTGAGGTTCCACGAGGTGAGATCTTGCATGGAGCGCCAGACCGAGGGAGATTGACTGTTATCTTGAACTTCTTCCATTTTCTAATAATTGTGCCAACAGTTGTTGCCTTCTCATCAAGCTGCTTGCCTATTGTCCTGTAGCCCATCCCAGCCTTGTGCAAGTCTACAATTTTGTCCCTGATGTCCTTAGACAGCTCTCTGGTCTTGCCCATTGTGGAGAGGTTGGAGTCTGATTGATTGAGTGTGGACAGCTGTCTTTTTTGCAGATAACGAGTTCAAACAGGTGCAGTTAATACAGGTAATGAGTGGAGAATGGGAGGGCTTCTTAAAGATAAAACTAACAGGTCTATGAGAGCCGGAATTCTTACTGGTTGGTAGGTGATCAAATACTTATTTCATGCAATAAAATGCAAATGAATTATTTAAAAATCATACAATGTGCTTTTCAGGATTTTTGTTTTAGATTCCGTCTTTCACAGTTGAAGTGTACCTGTGATAAAAATTACAGACCTCTACGTGCTTTGTAAGTGGGATAACCTGCAAAATCGGCAGTGTATCAGATACATATATATATATATATATATATATATATATATATATATATATATATATATATATATATATATATATGTGTGTGTATATATATGTATATATATATATATATATATATATATATATATATATATATATATATATATATATATATATATATATATATATATATATATTTATTGTCCCAAAAAAATGTACTCATTCTTTAAATGATAACAAATGCGTTGTTTATTGACTTAGAAACAAGATTAATGGTTAAATGTATAAATCGATAAATGAATGTTTACAAATGCTCAAACTTACGACCATCACATTCCAAACACAGCCGATAATGCGGACCAATGGATTCAACAGCGTTACAAATCATTTCATTTGGAACTGCAAGACATTGTCTTTCAATTTCCTCTTTCAGCTCATCGACTGTTGCTGATTTTGAGCCCTAAACCTTATCTTTGAGATATCCCCATAAAAAGAAGTCCATTGGAGTGAGGTCTGGGGAACGCGCAGGGAATTCAACACTACCTCTTCGCCCAATCCATCTGTTTGGAAAAGTTGCTTCGAGATCGGCCCTTACATCATGGTGGTAGTGGGGAGGTGCTCCATCTTGCTGAAAGTAAATCTCTTCGTCATCAAATATCTCTTCGACACGTGGACCGACAGATTCCTGCAGCAAGTTTAAGTGAACAATCCCAGTGACAATTTGGTCAAAAAAGAATGGCCCTAGGATGCCCAATGCTGATATCCCACACCATACAATAACCCCTCGTAAGTTTAAATGGTGTTCCATAGTAACATGCGGATTTTCAGGAGCCCAGTAGGTGCAATTGTGTCGGTTAATTGAGCCATTTAACTTGAAGCTGGCCTCATCGCTCCAAACAATTTTTGATGGAAATGCTGCATCTTCTTCGTATTTGCCCAGGTACCACTCGCAAAATTCAGCTCTCCGGTCAGGATCTTCCTCATTTAGAGCGTGGATTAATTTTGGAATGTAACTTTTCCAATTAATTTGCTTCAAAATGCGATGGGCGCTTGATTCTGGGATTCCTGTCTCACGAGCCATTTGTTGTACAGATTTCCATGGGGATCGGTGGAGGGTTTCCAGCAATTGATTTTTCTTTGCGGGGGTGGTTGATGACCTTGGTCTTCCTGAATACTCCTTATGGACGTCATGCACAGTTCCATCTGTTTGAAACTTATCTCGGATGCGAGCAATGGTGTGTCACATTGGTGGATCTTTGTGAAAATGTCTTCTAAATTGTCTTTGCACTTCCATGATGTTTTCGTGCTTCCAGTAGCACTTTATGATAAATTTTCTTTCTTCAAAACCTAGTCATATTTCTACCATTATTAGGGTCAATTTGATCTGAAAAGAAATGAAAAATTCAATGAGTTATGAAGAGCCAAAATGTGAGTACAATTTTTTGGAACACCCTGTATATACATTATATATACACACATATACATGTATATGTATATGTATGTGTATATATATATATATATATATATATATATATATATATATATATATATATATATATATATATATATATATATATATATATATATATATATACATACATACATACATACATACATACATACATACATACATACATACATACATACATACATACATACATACATACATACATACATACATCAGATGCACCTCCTGACTGTTATGGTGAGCATCGCCATGGATTATGTCTCACACGGTAAAACCACACATAATATGCACAGAACAACCATCCATCTGCCACCCGGATGATTGTTCCTGCTAATGCAAACCATTCATCAAGAGGGCACCTGAGGTGATCGGCAGGAAATTCTGAAACATGTGGAATGTGACGAGCACTCCGCCGATCCCCATTGGACACAGTCCAATATTTTCCCCATTTAGTCCAGGAGCCCAGAAGGTTTATTCAAGTGAAAAGCGCCGGAACATTTGACCTCATGGGCTGATGGGGTCATCCACCGACATCACAAAAATGTATTGCTTCCGGTCTGGCCCATGGCTTTCCCCCCGAAATTCATAAATTAGTGACACCATTACCGAAAAACCTAATTTCCTCAATATCTAGCCAACTATGCATGATAATATCACAAATAAGGTGTCCATACCTATGTTTTCATGGTCAATAATTACCCTGATGCTATGCATATTGCTAGAAAATGTACAGTTTACCATGTAAATGCATGGTTATTCCACTAAATTAGCGACGCCATTACCGAAACCTCACTATGTGAAAAACTTTGCGTGATAATATCACAAGGTGTCTATACCGATATTTTTATGGTCAATCATTACCGTGACACCTGTGTTATTACTGGGCAATGTGTAGTTTACCATGTAAATGTGTAGCCCACCCACTCATTAAGCGACACCATTACCGAACAACGATACATGGAAAACTTGCAAATGTGCAGTTCACATAATTAACTTGATGTCCTCTTGGCATTACAAGTCCTCTCTATCACTTTCGTCACTCTCATCACTGTCCTCACTCCAAGCATTATCTGACTCTTCCTCATCTACTGAATTATCTTCCATGCTATCCCCATTATCCTCATGTGGGCCTGTAAGGGACTCTGGAACTGAACTTCCTGGATACCAGTCTGGTTCAAAGCAGTTTTGAGACAACTTCCATCCATAGTCTGACGGACTCACCCCACCAGTTGGATCTGTCTGATCAGCTCTCTTCCAGATTCCTGCCACATAGTGCGCCCTTTTCATATGATTACCAAGTGTCGGCGCACGGGAGAAGAGAGGCACAGTTTATCTTCTTTATTCTGGCAAGGGGCTCCTTTTCATCACCAACACCCATTCGCATGAACGCCTTGTATCTGGCTTCATTAATGTCAGAGGTTTTGAAGCCATACAGCACACAGACAAAGGATGTAACAGCTTGGACGTCCACCTCCTCAGCTGTTAGAGATCTCAATGTCATCACATGAGCTGCATCTGACTCCATCCGCTGGAAGGGCTTCACTTTGCCCTTTCTGTAGAAACACGATGTGAAATCACAACCAGTCAAGGCATGAAGGCCGATTAGTGCTTCAGTGATACCAGTCTGTTTCTTCTCAAGAATGTCAGCTAGTTTAGTGACATCAATGTACCTTCGGTGGTTGCCAGATCCATAGTCCACGATGATGTTGATCCCTTCCAACCTTCCGGAAAGCCCAAGCAGAATGGTGAAGACGTCCGTATCAGTGAACCTTACTAGAATGTTACCATTGGAAATGTTTGCATGAAAGGCAATGAGTGTGTCAGCTTCTTCATGTCGAAATTGGAGGTGATTCGGTTCCTCTATTTGCAGCACTTCATCGTCGTTGTTCTTCATCTCCAAACACACACACCACCATGTGAAACATTCTGTTTTTCTTCTAAGAATTGAACCATATTGGAGGTTCTTCCATTCCTTCATTACAAACCAGGCAAACTCTTCCTTGAATGATCCACTTTTGAGTAACTCTGTGCCACTCTGTCACAGCCTGATCAGGTCCGGTTATGATGAATGATTGAGGAGTAGTTGAACGATGCAGGTTTCGCTCGGTATCTTTGATTGATGGTGATTGGTACTTGTCGAGCACTAAATGGATTTGCTCCCCACGATACAAACATACTTTTGCCAAAAGATCCTTTGCCATGGTTGCATATGTGGACTTGCTGTGCTGCAGCACGGTTTCATGGAGGATAATACAGCCATCAATCACTGCGGCTCTTATTGGGGGAAGACTGTTGTCATCGAGAAACACTTCCTGTCTGCTTTCAAGTTTCTTTGTGAGAGATGCCTTGTCTGTCTTCAGGGCACATTTCTCTTCTCCTCTTTCTTTGCAAATCATACAAACGAGGGCGTCATTTGCCATGATCTGTAAATAACAAAAATTACCCCCGTGTTGGGGTGACGGTCATCTCTATAATGTTTTTACTATCATAATTGATGAACCGTTGCCAGATATCTCCGAAAATGACAGACGACATAGGTTTTGAAAATGGCGACTTTCACAACTTTCGTGACCTCGTGACCTTGACCCTGACCTCGAATCCGGGAAAAAATATGTCGTTGGGTATCGCTCATCGACCTCTACCCACATACCAAATTTCATCAAGATCGGAAGTAAAAAGTTTTCTTTGTACCGGGGGGGGGCGGGGGGGGCTGTTTTTGACCATCTTCCAGGTTACGTGGCGGCCAAACGGGATGGAAATTCAAAAATCTGTCTGGTTAGATACAAGATAATATTTTTTACTATCATAATCAATAAACAGTTGCCGAATATCTTGTAGAATGGCAAACTTGATAGGTTTTGAAAATGGCGATTTTTATAACTTACGTGACCTCGTCACCTTGACCCTGGCGTTGAACCCGGACAAAAGTTATGTCGTTGTGTAACACTCGTCGACCTCAACCCACATACTAAGTTTCATCAACACCGGAAAGAAAAATTGTTGACGGACGGACGGACATTTGGTCCGGCTTTATTAGGTCATCTCGGTAGAGATGACCTAAAAAGGGACAGAGACCAATGCATTATTTGCCACATTGTAAAACTAGAACGGGCACTCAGTAGAGCGCATACCTTTGCCGCCACAACTTTTTTCCGGGCACATTTGAAAAACGTCCATGACGTCACAACCGTCAGTCCGATTGACGTCAAATTTGGTGTGTAACCTCCTTGAAGGCCGTCCAACAAAATGGAATGATAAACACTGAAAAATTAAAAAGTTGAAAAATTACGTCATCTTTTGACGTCATTTTGACGCACTTCCGGAGACGTCACGTCCAATCGGGGACTACCATTCTGAAAGCTCGTAGTTCACTGAACGTTTTAACGTTGGTTTCATGTCAATAGCTCTATTAGATCTGAAGCTATGCCTACAAGTATATTTTGACCTTGAGTGTGACCTTGACTACAGAGTTAATTGGCAAAACCTGTACATCAATAAACAGCTATTTTGGCACTGATCCTAATGCCTGGATTTGGGAGACTTTGCTTTATAAATTATGTATATATTTGAATGTAAAATATCAGGAAATTTTAGCCACAATTGAAAAACGTCATGTTCAAACGTCAATGACGTCATAACGGTCAGTCCGATCGAAGTCAAATTTGGTGTGTGACGTCCTTAAGGTAAGTCCTACAAAATGGTATGATCAAAACTGATGAGATCGAAAATTGAAAATTTACGTCATCTTGTGACGTCATTTAGACGCACTTCCGATGAAGTTACATCAAATCCGACACTACATATCCGAAAGGTATCTCGTCATCGAACAATATGGCGGTAGTTGCATGTCGACAGCTGTATTATGAAGGAAGTTATGCTCAAAAGAGTGTTTTTGACCTTTTCATGACCTTGACCTTTGACCCGATCGCTTGCAAAATCTAATCAAATCGTCTTTAGATACTCACGAATCATCCCACCAAATTTCATGCAATTCGGTTTAATACTTTCAGAGTTATGTGAATAACAAACAAACACACATATTCACAAATAAATAAATACACAGCGACCAAAACATAACCTTTTGCAGAATGCGAAGGTAAAAAGACAGAGATGGTACGACTCCAGTAGGCAACTTTCAGGGTGAACTCAACATTTTCAAGCACTAGAGTTGGCATTGTAATATTTCACCATAAAAATCTGGGTATAGACACCTTATTTGTGATATTATCATGCAGTGTTTTTCAGATATGAATGAAAATGGGTTTTTCCGCAATGGCGTTACTAACTGAGTGGGTGAACTAAACATTTACACTGTAAACTATACATTTTCTCGCAATAATGCGGGTGTCAGTGTAATGATTGACCATGAAAACATAGGTGTAGACACCTTATTCGTGATATTATCATGCATATTTTTCCAGATATTGAGCAAAATAGGTTTATCGGGAATGGTGTAACTAATTGAGTGATTTCGGGGGGAAAGCCATGGGTCAGACCCGGCAGCAATGCATTTTTGTAAGGTCGAACACCCCATGAGGTCTGTCCTGTCCATCAGCCCATGAGGTCAAACGTTCCGGCGCTTTTCACTTGAATAAACCTTCTGGGTTCCTGGAGCAATTGGACACAGTCCAACACACACACATGGCTATTAAGACCCAATCACATCTCACCTGTAATTGGAAGAAATAACCAATCAGCTCTCACCAAACAATTACCCCAGGCAGCTAAGATTTCTTAAATTAACCCCCATGCTCTTCTTGCTAAAGAAAGCTGCATAAAGCAACCAAGAAAAGCTACACAAGGTAAGCCGTTTTCTGTTTTAAACCGTACCCGGTTCCTTAACAGCTGCAAAACATTCAAAGTAGCATAAACAATACATGAGAATCCTCATGCTACATGCCCCCCTCAGCTGCCAGACTAGTTTCATCACTTATTGGTGAATCATAAGCGATGGCCCAGATAGAAACTCTCACCAATGAGGCTCCCAAGCTTGTACCACGTGCAAGACCCAAACAACCACATAACACATCAAGTTAATGAAGATAGGTTTCAGAAACATTCAAAGCATTAACACATCAATTCTGCATGACAGTCATTTCCCAAATTCACAATTAAATATAAAAATCTGCAATAAAACAGAGAAGCTCAGCAGAGATTTGTTTGTCAACAAATGGATGACGAGAGGCGATCAAGGCAGACACAAAATCGTCTCCAGCATTAGAGAAGGTGGCATTCAGCTCTGCTGTGTGTGTGTGTGTGTGTGTGTGTGTGTGTGTGTGTGTGTGTGTGTGTGTGTGTGTGTGTGTGTGTGTGTGTTAAAATCCCATGTCTGATAAAGCTGCCAAAACTTACACTGACAACTTTTCATTTAAGCGCGCGCGCGCACACACACACACACACACACACACACACACACACACACACACACACACACACACACACACACACACACACACACACACACACACACACACACACACACACACACACACACACACACACACACACACACACACACACACACACACACACACACACACTTCAATTTCATGCCCCAGGTGGCTAGGATTATAAATAAATTAACCACCATGCATTTATAGCCAAGGAAGACTGCATGAAGCAACCAGGATAACCACAAGGTAAGCCCTTTACTGTTGCAAACCTTTACCTGTGAAACTCCTAATCCAGTAGCTAGGTCTGCCAGGAAAGCATCCTCGGTTCCTTCTGGACCTCTCATCAATGCCACAGAAGAGCTTTTCCCTACCCTGGACACAAATCATTGGTTAATTATTATAAGTAAATAGGATGCACCAACAGTATTCAACTTCATATCTTCCTTTCTTGAGAGCTGCGATAATTAAATCCCTAGGTCCTTCAATCGACCTGTTTTGTACACATTGTGAAACGATACAATGAACATGACACTGTGGTTTTCTGTTAGCTCTGTGAGATTAGACTGGAATCGCAAATGAAAATTTGCTATGAGTTCAAAAAAAGGTAGGAAAGATACAAATGTTACATCATTTCCAAACATACATAAAAGGTGATCATTTACTGATTGTAATTTGCACTTAGCAAAAATTGATAAGATGAAACTATCGATTTAAATTGTCAATTTATTGTCAAGTGGGTGGTTCATCAAAAAGTTTGTAACCTCAAAACCATTGATGGTGGAATGGCAGTTGTACAACTATTTCTCGGGGAACAATTTATTCTTTGAATAATTAATAGCAAACTATATTTGCCCTCAGATAAGCTAGATCTTAAAAATAATAATTTATAAAATTCAGTATTTATTTCACACCCTTTACTCTAGAAAATTACATTGTCCCTCGTAATTAAAAATACATTTCAAAAATCACTTTACACGCACATGTCAATAGCATCCGTGACAGTGGGTAGGGCTCCAGGCCTTGTCCAGAGTGGCTGCAATTGCCCATCTTCCAGCGGACCACCTCGCCACTCAGTGTGCAACTGCACTGGTCCAGCCAGGCTTCGAAGGTCACCGGTATTTTGTGCAGGTGAAGCAAGATGTGTATAGATAACCCCCACTGCACCCACGTGCAAAATAACATGTTTTCAATATTTCCCTTTTACGTGCCTTTGATACAAAGTTTTACTCATGATAAGTACAGCATTGCCTTTGTAAGGCTATTCCACATTAGTTGCATGTTGAGAGGTTGAGGCTATTGCTTGAGTGAGATAAATACTTTTAGTTTACTTGTTGCATACACTGAAGTGTGTGTGTGTGTGTGTGTGAGAGAGAGAGAGAGAGAGAGAGAGAGAGAGAGAGAGAGAGAGAGAGAGAGAGAGAGAGAGAGAGAGAGAGAGAGAGAGAGAGAGAGAGAGACAGAGACAGAGACAGAGACAGAGACAGAGACAGAGACAGAGACAGAGACAGAGACAGAGTGAGAGAGAGACACAGACACAGACACACACTGCCTCCCTGAGCCTTAGACCCTGTTAAAAAATGAAAAGGTCTTGGGAGTGGATTTCAATTGCTGAGTGAGATGTGGCACAACTCATGTGATGGTGAAGGTTCCAGGTAAGGAAGGAGCAGGGAGTGAAAACCATTTGAAAGGTGGGATTGGCTGTTTTCATATGAAAATGTTTCTCAAAGTTTGTGATCTATGACTCCTCTAATATCAACTTATTTACTGGATGTTTATCTCCACTTCCTTTCATCCTCTGTATTTATGCCGATGCTACAAAAATTGTTCGTACTGGATAAGAAAAGTACAAAAGTGATAATCATAAAAAAAACATTTGTAGAAACAACTCATAATAATATAAAAGATAAAAGATATGAGTCTAAACAAATGGATTATATTAGAAGGGCACTTGGTAGAGAGCAAATCTCTGCCAGGCTGATTAGTATACGGTTTGGATCCCACTGATAGGCCGGATCTGAACTAAAATTTAATCGTTTTGTTCTTGTCACCTAACCAATTCATCCACCAGGTTTTGTGTGAATCGGTGCACAACTTTTTGAGATATCCTGCTATATGTCGTTTTTGGCTGTCTGGCTCTCTGTCTGTCTGGCTCTCTGTCTGTCTGGCTCTCTGTTTGTCTGTCTGTCTGTCTGTCTGTCTGTCTGTCTGTCTCTCTCTAAAATTCTCGGATTTAGATCCGGATTTCGGATCTTCACCAAAATCTAATCATTTCATCCTTGTCACATACCCAATCTCTCCACCAAATTTTGTCCAGATCTGTCCACAACGTTTTGAGATATTTTATTCACAAATAAACAAACAAACAGACAGACGGGGGGGGGGGGGGTGAAAACATAAGCTCGATTTCGACAGAAGAGCAGAACAAATGTTGTGTAAAGAACAACGTGATCCTCACCTGGAAACTCACGAATGATTGAGTGCAGAGATTCTAACCAGGGGCCGGCACACGGGTTTGTCTCAGTGGTTGCAGCGGCAATTAACACGTGACTTGCATGGCCCGCATGCTTGATTGCTGTAACTAGGCTAAGAAACACTGTAGGACAAGCATCAAAACATGAGATGGGTGTGAGAAAGGCAATGCAGAGAGAAGTGAAAGGGGATCAAGATGGGGGAAAAGGATACAAACTGAAAAAAGGAATAAATAAATAAAAACAGGAGTGCAGCAAATGCCATGAAGCTTCGGGAAATCTGGAGTGCTTTGAAGGAGAACAAGAAGAACTTTTCATTGATCTTTCCTCGATGAAGCAGTCAGTGGGTTCGGGTAGGATTTCAAACAATATTATTTGCAACTTCACCACTCAATCATACCTTCACGTTCAGACGTGTCCGTTAGGGCAAAACCACCGTCTTGGCTGACATTTGTTCCAGACAGACCATGTGCATCACGTAAAAGTGCACGTAGAGCTGCGACGCAGTCTGCCACCATGGTCAGAGCCTCCTTGATGTTGGTGGCTGATTTTGGCACAAAGTAGTACGAGTGGAACATCTTCTCTGGATTATCACAAGTCACAGCCAGGATGACCTGCGAGGAGGACGACGAGTATGGTGGATTGAAGTATCCACTTTGATCTGCAATGTTGTTCGTTATTATTGTAGTTTTTATTTGTTTTTGTTTTTTACCGGCATAGGAAGAACCATGCTAGTCCCAGCGAGATGAGCGATGTATGCCGACAGAGGCATGTCTCTCGTCACAGCTCCGGCACGGCATATCGCCCGAGAGATGGCAAGAAGTGCCGGACAACCCAAATCGGCTGTGTGGACGAGTGTGCCAGGGTGTGGAGGTGGGAGATTGAAAAATGGAGGGCAGTCTGTAAGTAATCCATCAACATCAGAAAGCACAGCGTACTTAATTATGTATTATACTTTATACACAGCATACTTTATTAAAATTAACTTTGGGAAAAAAATAATTGAATAAATAAACAATCACTTCTGGTCAAGAATAAAAGAAAATATAAGTTCTGGAAAGAGTTTCAAAATCACTCCCGGTAATGTTAAATACAAAATAAACACTTCCTGTCATGAAAAAAATCACTTTCGGAAGGATAAAATTAACTTTGGGAAAAAATAATTGAATAATTAAATAAACACTTCCGGTCATGTTCTCCCGGCATGCATCATTCCCCACGACAAAAACCGGAAACAAAAAAAATCCAGAAACAAAACAAAAACGGAAGCAAAAGGGTCATAGCCAATGACACGGATTCACAATTGCCAGGGTATTGTGTTGTTTTTGTTGTTTCCTATTCTCTCATGTGCACGCGTAAAGTAATATTCACAAGATAGAAATAAAACCCAATCGAGTTTATACACCGCACAGCGTTTAAAAACAACCGGAAGCAAAAGGTCATATCCAATGACACGGATTCCAAATAGCCAGGGGTATTGTGTTGTTGTTGTTGTTGTTGTTGTTTCCTATTCTCTCACATGCACGTGTTAAGTATGAAGCTCACTGCGTTCGCTAATATGGAATAGGCAAAGCCTAGAAGCGAACATAGAATTCTTCTTACATTCGCTTCTTAAATATATCAAATTAAACCGTCTTTTTGCTATGAAAAAATAAATATTACCTTAACATTACCTTCACAACAACAACTACACCGCCGAGAACAGGATCTCATCTGCAAAAATAAATATTACCTCAACATTACCTTCACAACAACAACTACACCGCCTAGAACAGGATTTCATCTGAAAAAAAAAAATACTAGAAGTGAACGTTGTATTCTTCTTACATTCGCTTATGACTACCTACACGCAATTTCCGGTTACTTCGGAATCAGCGATCAAATAACGTAAATCACGATTAAAAATTATTTTTTGATGATGCGGGAGATATCTTTATTAAAATCAGTGGAAGAAATATACACCATGTCTGATATTATTTGGGTCTTTCATGTCTCCGACGATGCCTTTATCTCCCAGCATGCATCATTCCCCATGACAAAAACCGGAAACAAAAAAAAAAACAGAAACAAAAAAAAACGGAAGCAAAAGGGTCATAGCCAACAACACGGATTCACAATTGCCATGGTATTGTGTTGTTTTTGTTGTTTCCTATTCTCTCATGTGCACACGTCAAGTAATATTCACAAGATAGAAATAAAACCCAATCGTGTTTATACACCGCACAGCGTTTAAAAAACAACCGGAAGCAAAAGGTCATAGCTAACGACACGGATTCGAAATAGCTTGGGGTATTGTGTTGTTGTTTCCTATTCTCTCATGTGCGTGCGTTAAGTATGAAGCTCACTGCGTTCGCTAATATGGAATAGGCAAAGCCGAGAAGCGAACGAAGAATTATTCTTACATTCGCTTCACACTTTACATAAAACTTGTTCACAACTGTATACTTGCCAACTATACCGTGGTACATGTAAGCGCCACACAGCTGATGATTTTGACGCAATTTCCGGTTACTTCGGCCTGGATTCGGGATCAGCGAACAAATAATGTAAATCACGATTAAAAAATATTTTTTGATGATGCGGGAGATATCTTTATTAAAATTAACTTTGGGAAAAAATAATTGAATAAATAATAAATAAACGATCACTTCTGGTCAAGAATAAAAGAAATTAAAAGTTCCGGAAAGAGTTTCAAAATCACTCCCGGTTATGTTAAATACAAAATGAACACTTCCTGGCATGAAAAATATCACTTTTGGATCTATAAAATTAACTTTGGGAAAAAAAAATTGAATAAATAAATAAACACTTCCGGTCATGATCTCCCGGCATGCATCATTCTTTATGAAAAAAAACTGGAAACAAAAAAAAACGAGAAGCAAAGAAAAAACGGAAGCAAAAGGGTCATAGCCAACGACACGGATTCACAATTGCCAGGGTATTGTGTTGTTTTTGTTGTTTCCTATTCTCTCATGTGCACGCGTTAAGTAATATTCACAAGATAGAAATAAAACCCAATCGTGTTTATACACCGCACAGCGTTTTAAAATAACCGGAAGCAAAAGATCATATCCAATGACACGGATTCCAAAGAGCCAGTGGTATTCTGTTGTTGTTGTTGTTGTTGTTGTTGTTGTTGTTGTTGTTGTTGTTGTTTCCTATTCTCTCACGTGCACTCGTTAAGTATTAGGCTCACTTCGTTCGCTATTAATCAAACCGTAGAAGTGTAGAACAATGACGGAACCAGTGGGGGTTCATCGGGTGCATGTGAACCCCCCCCCTCCCCTCCCCTCCCCTTCGCTCCGCCTTCTCACACGACGATCATGTGACAATGACGTCACATGATCGTTGTGTGAGATATCACTGGACAATCGACAATTCATCCGAGCCGCAATACTTCGCCCCTGGTTCTGTATTAATCCCTGCGACTCAGTGTTTAGTTCCGGCTCAGAAGAGAAAGGTAACAATTTCAGGATCGTGTCCTACGGCAAAGCGCAATACAATCCTGAACTATTTCATCAGGTAATTCAGTTTCAGTGGTTGCATCGTCCATTATTTTCATCAATGATCTGATCCACGATGGTGGATTTAGGTTTTAGTGCTCGGGGTAATTTTGTGCTTGTCCGTTCGATATTTTCATTGATTTGTTTGGGAAACATTTTGTGTTATTTACATTGTTGTTGTGAAGATCCGTCGCAAAGTTTCCAAAATCTTCAGCTTTTCTTTAGAATCAGTTTGTGACAGGCCTGAGGCCTTTTTCTCGAATAGCTCGATATTCCCAAATTTTCCTGTGGAGAAAGTAAATTTACGGTCAGACACTGCGAGCTCTGGATAAATTAACCGTTTTTTCCTCAATGATTACATTAACTTGAATAAGGCTTGGTGGTATATTTCACAACATGAGAACATCTCAACCTTAAGTGAACCCCCCCCCCCTTCCCTAAAAAATATCTGGATGCACCCCTCGTACAGGAGATAATAATAATAAAAAACTGATTGCTCCTTATTAGACAAGCAAAGGGCTTACTGTGATGGTTCATCTCATGCAGGAAGGAGTCCAGCTTTGCCTGTTCTGTTACAAGAAGACACTGACACACACACACACACACACACACACACACACACACACACACACACACACACACACACACACACACACACACACACACACACACACACACACACACACTGGATCTCAAAAGAAGGTTCCAGAATATACATCAATGACACCTAATTGCTTGCATTATGCTTTGCTGGTGAATTGACCACATAAGGTGATTTGTAATGTAAAACTTCAGTTTAAAATTCAATAACTGGAATTTGGTTATTGTTATATGGATAACTTTGAAGACACGAGTATGATAAAAAAAAATACCTGATTGCAAAGTGAAGGGCCGATGAATTCATTGACATGTTTCACAGCTCGCATCACACCTTTCAGGTAGGGTGGATGGGTGACAACACACAAGGATCACTCACTTCCTGACTCTTTCGTCATCGATTCAAGGGAGCAAGCATATATATATATATATATATATATATATATATATATATATATATATATATATATATATATATATATATATATATATATATATATATATATATATATTGTTGTGGTTACCAAATTCGCAAACCACCATTCAGGTCCCTTAGGTGAGATATCTCGGTAAGTATATGTGTAGTTAGGCCCAAACCCGTTGTCTAGTGGGAATACGTCATTTATGCGTGCTGCGACTCTTCAGGATAGCCGTTTTTCTTTTTCTATCTTTATTTTGGACCAACCGCCATTGTTACCACCACCAGTCACAACATCAACCACCAACCACAACGCCGCTTCACCACAACCGCCACGACCTTCACGTCGCACCTCGCAACCGTCGCATCGCCACCGTTCTTGCGCCGCTTGTGGGTACCGGTGTTGGACTCGTGCAGGGCGCGCGCCGAACAGCGTGTACAGAACCACGGATTTTCCACTTCAAAAACGGATCAAAAACGACACACGCCCACTTTTGTTCCGTCCAATCGGTGGGCGAGGGGCGATTTGGCCCCGCCTCCAGGGCGTTGGAGGGCGATCGCTATATGCAAATTTATGGATCAAAAAGCATTCACGCCCACTTTTTCTCGGGCCAATGGGGAGCGAGGTGAAAGGTCGAAGGGAGGGGGTCAAAGATGAGAGAGCGAAGCCACGGGGCTTATATAAGCGACCGCGTTCGTCAGTCAAGTGAATATAGAGAGTTAAGACTTCGCGGGCGGTGGAGTTGGGAAGAAGAAGTAAGAAGGAGTTGGTCGTCGTCGTGTGCGTTGGAGTCGGAGCAAAAGGGGACGGAGCTGTGGAGAGGCGGCGAGGCAGACGAGGGGGTGCTCGCGTCGTGCAGGGAGCTGCACACCAGGGAGGCCGACGGCGCGACCTGGCCGAGGTGGAGACGCTCGTCGCGGGACTCGAGGCAGAGTGGAAATCCTCTATACCCCGAGCATCAGCAACCCCCTCCTGTTTCCCCCCCGCGCTGAGATAGTGCGACCAAGGGGGCCCCTTTCCCACCCCCTACCAGACCCTGCCCGCGAGGCCCGCGGAGTTGAGGCACCATCGCCGCTCCGCGTCTCATCACCAGACGGGTAGGCCCGACCCGGTCTCGGCCTCAGGCCCGCCTCATCTTTGAGGGTGTTCTTTTCCTTGGTTTTGGGTATGTGTTGTCGGCGCCGTCTGTGAAGTAAAATTGCATAAGTGTTGCCGTGTGCTCGCGTAATCGGTATTAGATCTGCATTGTCGCATTTGCTTTTTGTGTAAATTGCATTGTGTTTTTCTTTTCTATGTGCTTTTGGTGGAATTGTATATGTGCGCTTTCCGTTCATCGCGAATAAATGTGCTTTGTGTTGAACTGTTTCCCGCTTCGCTTCGTCATTTCTTTCATTGAATCCTCATCTTGCTTCACGTAAAGGGTTGGTAGTGGGCTGAATACGCCCGATAATTAATCGAACCGTCGAGGTCGACGAATAACACCGCTCGGTTATCCCGATAGTACGGAACGGGTCGCTTAAGTGGCCCGTGTCCGAAGTCGACCTGCGGCGAGGTGCGATCGCCCGGTCTACCCTCCGTGTGGGTACTTAGGTAGGTCGAATTTGGCGAGCAACCCTATCCCACGCGGGGGCTGATTGGCTCGATCGCGGTGAGACCGAAAGGTCCACCCGTGACTGGTTCCCGGCGTTAGTCCGAGAGGGTCACGACTGGATTGTCCGTCCGGTGGGCGACGTGCCGCGATTCGAGTTACGTGGCCGTCAGCACGCCGGCGGGCGCGAATCCGTAACAATATATATATATATATATATATATATATATATATATATATATATATATATATATATATATATATATATATATATATATATATATATATATATATATATATATATATATATATATATATATATATATATATATATATATATATATATATATATATATATATATATATATATATATATCCTGGTGTTGGCGCAGTGGTTAGGGCAGCGGCTTGGGATCCAAAAGGTCCTGAGTTCAAGCCCCGTTGGGCCACTGAATTAATACACCAGAGGGTTGACTCAGCCTGTCATCCTTCCGAGGTCGGCGAAATGAGTACCAGTGTACTGGGCCGGTGCATACCCCGGTTAAATAGGTGTACCATATCCCTGTGTCGTAAGAGGCGACCAGGGTTGCATCCGGCGTAAAACGTGTGCCAAATCGCTATGCGGATCATATGGATGATCCGCTGTGGCGACCCCTAACGGGAGCAGCCGAAAGAAGAATAAGCAAGCATATATATATATATATATATATATATATATATATATATATATATATATATATATATATATATATATATATATATATATATATATATATATTTATTCGCAGGTGAGAGATGTGGATGGGTATTTGTACACACACACACACACACACACACACACACACACACACACACACACACCACATGCGCAACAAAAATGAATATCGATATTTCTAAACCTCCGCATGCACTGTCCAGACCCAAGAGCTCTTAAATGAGTTATCATTCTGCATTGTACTTGCTGTCTTTATGATGTTTACCCCGTTCAGACACAATCATGCAACTTGCATTTACTGTAGCCTGTAACTCCAGTAGAAAGTAGATACATAGATAGATAATATTGTTGTGGTTCTACAAAACCGCATGTTTCTAAGGCATTAGCAATGGCACCCAACATACAGTGATCCCCAGGCAGTTATTTTGTCAGTTTCCGTGCAGTTAAACCTACCCCTCATGCCTTGTGGGTTAACGGGACGAAGTGCATTGCGTGGGTCTGATAGCTTGGTCTATTAACTATATCTCAATCTTCTATTCTGATTTCTATTCCAACCCTTTCCTTTTAGCCATTAGTTTGAGAGCTCGGTGGATCTTAATCATAAAGTTGAGTACAAAAGGTTTGAATTTTTAATCCTATTGCAATTGGCCTACCAATGAAGGAATCGGGCATCTTAAGTATCGCAGTCCTGGGGTTTGGTCCCTGGGGGTCCCAAAATAAGACCCCAAAATCCATTTTAAATAAAAAAATCGAGTACAACATTTGTTTCAAGTCAGTTTCATTTGGATGACCCCTCAAAGTATAACGATGCAACTTAAGACGCAAAATTGTCTGGGGTAACTAATTAAGACGCATACTAAATAGGGACCAATTAATGATTTATTCACACTTTTGAGTACATTCAAAATTCTTTTTACATATGGTCATATAGTCACTCCTGACATTATATCAACAACCTAAGACGTGATTTTTCCTGGGGTTCACAGAGAAGACAGGGGCGTTTGGAGCCAGAGGGGTGTCTGGACGCCGAAAATCGAATTTATAAAAAAATGGAGTACATCAATTATGATTGGAGCTATGGATAAAACATTTCTCCCAGTGAACAAAAATGTAACTTAAGACACAAAATTGTCTGGGGTTACTAATTAAGACGAATACTAATTCGGGGTCAATTTTAATGATTTATTCACACTTTCGAGTACATTCAAATTTTTTTTTACATATGGACATTTATTCACTCCTGACACTATATCAACAACTTAAGACGTCATTTTTCCTGGGGTTTGCATATAAGATGGGGGCCTTTTAACCCTGATGTAGGCCTACTTTGTCGGTGTTTAGTAATAAAATGAAAAAAAAATTATTTCAGTTTCGAAGTTTTCAATAAAAATTCAGAATTTCTGGATTGATTTTGTTTGACAATTTTCATTTTGTTGCAGTTACAAATATGCTGTCGGGACATTCACTTTCAAAGACTACATTACTGTCCAACTGTTCGCCCTCATCAATGTCGTGGTTAATTTGTTTCGTAAGTAGATGCGGGTAGGCCTATACTGTCACCTTCTCCATGTTCACCTTCCGCAGTAGGCCGAGGCTCTAAGACATCGGTATTCTGGAGGCCATCTAGTTCTACTGTACCTATGTGAGCTTCGCCTTCAGTCCCATCTCTAAGCTGTAATCATTCCGAGGCCAACACTAGAGTAATCCTTCACATGATTGAGGCTGACAAGTCCACACCTGGAGACATTGTTATAAGAGCTTCAGACACCGACATTCTTGTGTTGCTCTTGCACCATCTTCATCGTGTGTCATCCATTGTCTGGATGGAGGTTGGTACCAGAGGACACAGCAATCTTCGTTATGTAAATGTAACCAAGATTGCTGCTACTATAGGACAAGAGATGTGCGCCGCACTTCCTGCACTACACGCATTCATTGGCTGTGACTGTACTTCTTCCTTTGCCAGAAAAGGAAAGAGCAGGCCATATGAGATTGTAGCAAAAAGTGACAAGTTCCAGAAAGCTTTCGCTTCAATGAGCCGCGTTGTCCCAACAGAGGAAATCACCAAAGTCTTGCAAGATTTTGTCTGTGTCTTGTACGGAGGACGGAAAAATGTTCCACTCAACAAACACCGCTTCAACGTGGTCGACAAAACCTACAATCAAAAGTCAAATGCCGGGCATCCATTCGACAAGCTCAAAAGCATTTCAGGCAGCGCCATCCCACCGTGTGAAGCGGAACTAGCTCCGCACATCGATAGGAGTGCATTTGTTGCTCGACTGTGGGGCCGTGCTCATCAACAATACCTGGACAAAACACCTCCAAACGGATGGGAAAATGTCGATGGCGAATTTTGCGTTATTTGGTTCGATGGAGAACAGCTGCCCCCTGCACTCATTCCAGCGATACAGGTTCAGACAGAGGCAAATTATAATGCTGACGATACTCAGGGCGATGGTGATATGGATGACGATGTCGATGAAGATCATGATCCTTTGCCAATGGAAATGGAGTCATCCGATGAAGACAGCGATGATGATTACGAGTGAGATGATCACAGTTCTTATAAGGACATTTGGATTTGGTTTGATTGGACTGGTCAATTTCTGTAATCTTGTAATATCTGTAATTTCTGTAAGTGATTGTATCAACACTTGTCGATAAGAGAATTAAGACATTTGGATTTGGTTTCATTGGACTGGTCAATTTCTGCAATCTTTTAATTTCTGTTATTTCTGTAATTTCTGTAAGTGATTGTATCAACACTTGCCTTGAATCGTTTGCAATAAATGTTTTGTATGCATTGACATACCTTGATCTTTGATTCAATGAGTCATTCAATGTAGATACCCCTCAGGGTTAAAAGAACGGTCCGGGATGTTTTGAAGTGACATTCAGATTATGCAGGATTTCATGCCGATTCCAAATATATTTGTGTTTATTTTGTAAGGTCAGTTTCGGCCACGTAGATTATTCCTGGGCATGATGACGTCACGCCAAGTCTGAGTCAATTCTAAAGCCTTCCCTGGGCCATTTCCAACATTTACTATCGGGTTGTTTTCTAAAACCAAATTAATATTTGTATCTGGGGTACATTGGTATAGTAGCAATCGGGACACGGTTTGAGTATTTTTCACATGTTATGACGTCATCGTGTCCAGTAATATTCAAAATGGCTCAAAATGACCTCCATAGATTGCAAAACTTTAATTGACATTTCCTCGGTAAATATTATTGTTACAAAATAAACGAAAATATATTTGGAATCAGCACGAAATTGTCTTTAATCTGAACATCACTTCAAAATACCGCGGACTGTTCTTTTAAAAGGCCCCCGTCTTTCTGCAAACCCAAGGAGAAATGACGTCTTAAGTTGTCAATATAATGTCAGGAGTAATTAAAGGACCATCTGCAAAGATAATTTTGAATGGACTCGAAAGTGTGAAGAAATCATTAATTGATCCCGAATGCGTATTCGTCTTAATTAGTAACCCCAGACAATTTTGTGTCTTAAGTTACATTTTGGTTCACTGGGAGAAATGTTTTATCCATAGCTCCAATCATAATTGATGTACTCCATTTTTTTTTATAAATTCGATTTTTGGCGTCCAGACACCCCTCTGGGTCCAAACGCCCCAGTCTTATTTGTGAACCCCAGGAAAAATCACGTCTTAAGTTGTTGATATAATGTCAGGAGTGACGAAATGACAATATGTAAAAATAATTTTGAATGTACTCGAAAGTGTGAATAAATCATTAATTGGTCCCAAATTAGAATGCGTCTTAATTAGTTACCCCAGACAATTTGGCGTCTTAAGTTGCATCGTTATACTTTGAGGGGTCATCCAAATCAAACTGACTTGAAACAAATGTTGTACTCGATTTTTTTTATTGAAATGGATTTTGGGATCTTATTTTGGAACCCCCAGGGACAAAACCCCAGGACTGCGATACTTAAGATTCCCGATTCTTTCATTGGTAGGCCAATTGCAATAGAATTAAAAATTCAAACCTTTTGTACTCAACTTTATGATTAAGATCCACCTTGCTCTCAAACTACATGGGACAAATCAAGCAAGCAAGCATACACGCCACAATATGAATAGCAAACACACCATGCAGCCTCCCGTGGCTGAGAATCAACATGAGCACAAACACACTATTCAGCGCGTGCATGGCGTGCCATTTCATTCAAATCTGCGCCCCAATTTCCAACAGCATCTCACCTTGCTCACCCCACGCTCACCAAAACTTCACCACCACACCACTATTCAGCAATTATACTGCACTTAGAGCACGCTCGGGGCCAGGTTGCCAGCTTATACACTATGTTGAGTCAGGTCCGTGTCACGCCAGATGTGCGAATGAGACCGCTTCTGGTCCCAGGAGCCTGGCAGGGCATGGCTCAGGCCGCTGTGGCCCAATAGAGAAACGGAATTCGGGTCACAGCGTGTCACTTCGGGTCGTCACCCCACCCTTCGCCCGGGGCTCATAAATGGTGGAGCGTGGAGCCGCTTGACCTCTTCTTCGCCTCCCTTCTTCGGCACCTTTTTCTTTGCTTGTCTCAGCTCTGTGTTGGCTGCTCCTCGTTGCCTCTGCCCTTCGCTGGCTCCTCACTCGTGGTTGGTGTGTGACTGAGACATACTTATTCCGGAGGACCAGTGCAGAGCGCACGTTACCATGAGCCCCGGCAAAGTGACTAAGCCGGAGATAACGCGCCAACTCTCGAGGTAGGAACGCTCAAGTGGAGCGTCCCACGGAGGTACATGCAACATGAGCAGACCTATGCACGACTAGGTTAGGGATCTGTCGCCTCATGCATCTTCTCTCCTCTCTCTCTTTCCACCCCTTTATCTCATCCCCTTTGGAGCACAAAAGAGCATCATTACTGACTCGCAATCACATTTTCCTCTGGCACGACACTGCACCCCCCAAATTGCACTCCACCACACCTCCCACTCCCACACCTTAGACACCAGTATTCCTCCCCCGAAGCGTACTGGGTTGCGTTGGTCAGCCGACTTGCGCCAGGTATTGCGAGGCCGTTTATCCTCATCTGCTCTCTTTCTTTCTGGTTATCTAATCGTGTGTGTGTGTGTGTGTGTGTGTGTGTGTGTGTGTGTGTGTGTGTGTGTGTGTGTGTGTGTGTGTGTGTGTGTGTGTGTGTGTGTGTGTGTGTGTGTGTGAGATTGTGCTCGTCGTAGCATAACTTAAGATTGTGGAAGTTTTAACAGGATGTCTGCTCTGATTATGTGTGTGTGTGTATATATATATACATATATATATATATATATATATATATATATATATATATATATATATATATATATATATATATATATTGTTACGAATTCACGCCCGCCGGCGTGCGATCGGCCACATTTCTCCAATAGCAGCCGCATCCCCCACCGGACAGACAATTCAGTCGTGACCCTCCTGGAACTATCGCCAGGAACCAGTCACGGGTGGGGGTTTAACCTCACCACAGCCCAGTCCGCATTCTACCCGCGCGAGATAGGGTGAATCGCCGAATGTCGATCGATATACCTAAGTACTCGCGCGGATAACCTACCGAGGGGCTGCACCGCGCCGCAGGTCGGCCTGAGACACGAACCGCTTAAGCGGTCAGTTCCGTTCTAAAGCGATAACCGAGCGGTGTTATCGCCGACCTCGACAGATCCGATTCTCTTTACCGGGCGTTCAAAACCCACTACTCATTCCACGATGCAAGATGGCTTTTTAAAAGGGAAATGGGACACGACGAACGGGATACATTTCACACAAGGACATTTATTAACAAGCGCACATCACAAGCAAGGCAGTCATGCACGTATTTACAAGCAAGGCAAATAGAAAGCAATACAACTGACTACAATGAGAATGTACATGCACTTAACAGTTTTACTTAACAGATGGCGCCATGACAACATTCATTCAAAACCCCAAAAGAAACACAAGAAAAGACCCCCTCACCGACAAGGGGGTCAGGCTGGATCACTTAGGTCTTTATGACACGGGACCTGGGAGACCGAACGGGTCCCGCGAGACCATAGCAGGTTACCTGCACCCTCGAGGTGCGACGGTCGGTGAGCTCTCTCCGGCACTCTCCTCTCGTGCGCTCCTCGACCCTGGACCATCGCTCACAACCCTCACGACTTGGCTCCGAGGGAAGGCACCCGGATCTCGAACACCACGGAGCAGCAGCAATCCCGAATGCCACTAAGAGACGAAGCTCCCCCGAAGAAACAATACGACTCGACGACCAACAAAACCCCCGAACCTGGCGCCTCGTGCGCCCTTTTATTCCTCAGTTTCCAACGCCTGACTCTTCCCCGTTTTCGGCTCCGCCTCCCCTTCCAGCTCCTGCGGGAAGCTTCTAAAAAGGGGCGTGCCCTCTCGTGCCCCTCCCCGTACGCCACCCGGGGGGGGGGCAGAGAAATCATTCTTGGCTCAGGTCCAAGGAAATAATTCCCCCAAAAAGAGGCCCCTCCTTTACATGACCTCTGACCTTTGACCCGCATCGCACTTCCCCCACACCAAAGCGCGGGAAAACAGGCGGGAAAATCCGCGCACCATTGGAACTCCTCTGGTTTCCTTCATGTTGCAATGGCTTTCGCAGATGCTATTCGTTGGTGCGTGGGATTGTGGTTTGGTTGCTTGTAGTTGTGGCGTGGCTGGTGGTTGGCGTTGTGGTTGCGAAGGTGATTAGGTGATTGGGTGGAGAAGGTGGTGAGGCGATGTTGGTGGTTGGGAGTAAAGTGGTGAGGATGGTGTGGTTTGTTGAGATGCGCGTGTGGTTGTGGTGGAGGGGTAATGGTAGAGGTTGCTGTGAAGCGGTTGTTGAGAGCAACGTTGGTGGTGGTGGTTCGGTTGTGGTTGATGGTTGAGGCGATCATGGTTGTTGTGATGGTGGCGTGGTTGGCGTTGTGGTTAAGGTGGTTGTTGCAATGGTGGTTGAGACATGGTTGGTTCAAAATAACGATAGAAAAAGAAAAACACTACCTCAAAGGATCACAGCCCTGTGACACAAAAAATTCCCATTAAACAACGGTGGGGAAATCTAACTGAACACAGACTTATCGATCTAACTGAACTACAGACCCTTTATGATGTTCTGCGAATTTCCACAGCCGTAATGATGATAGGCTCGGATGATAGGGTAAGGGTTAAAATAGTACTATATGGCATTAACTCCAAAATGGCCGATGTGTCCGTTACATCACTCGTCCTCGCGGTGCCTCATATATGTGTATATACTGTATATATTGTGTATATATATATATATATATATATATATATATATATATATATATATATATATATATATATTAAAAAGTGCTGTGAAAGGAACTGCTCTCACACTTTGAAGTTTAAATCCTAAAATAAATCTGGGAACCTTCTGACTGCAACTGGTACAACATTAGGTTGATGATGGAAACATCACATTGTGTTGAACATCTTTCTCTCACCTTGGCCATGGAAGCGTGTTGGGTCACAATCCAGAATCTCTTGCTGTTCTTCAAAGGCCTTGTGTCCAGCTCCAGTTGCTGCAGCTCTAAACATTCCTGAATAGCAGGATCAGCAGCAATGAGTGTTTGGTTCTAGTTCTCTTAAATCCACCTGTGATCATTCTGTCCTCATCTTTCATCCTGGCCATTTATCGACACCATCTGTCAAGTCTAATTCTTACATGAACCTTGAATACTTTTCTAATCACCTTGTGTGAATGTTCTTTGGTGTGATAAGGGTTGGTAATGTTGTATTACCGTCTTTTGTAATGAGTTCCACTTCAAAAGCAGGTAGTCCCACTGCATTGTATATTGACCGCGCATGTAGCTTGAGGATAGACATCTGTGCCAAAAGGATGTTGATAATACACCATGTGATGACTGTCGAAAAAGTGGAATCTCAAGCATGAATTTTAAAAGCTTTTTTCAAACACAGCAAATCTTTCTGTTTTTTTTTACACAGAAGCACGGATAAATCAAGCAGATATAACTGTTAATCTTATGTCACATTACACTAAGTAAAATCCGTTTAATCAAGCATCGTCTGTATACTATACAGTAATATTTGATGTGTCGTCACCTTCCGTTTTCATATTCGCTGAAGTTTCTCATCAAGGTAGACGTCATCAGTCACTAATAGGTTATCCTCTTGATTTATTGTTTGTGGTGAATATGTTTATATCCCCATGTTTTATATATTTTGTGAATGTGTCTTGCAATGCCGACTTGGTGAGCCATGGTTTATCCATCCATCCTATTTTGGAGCCATTGCTGCCTGTATTTTTAGCACATCTCTGTTACCGTGCTAAATCTATCTTCCCTCTCCTGCTACTTCATGCAATAGGCACTTTAGTCGTCACAAGTCTATACAACTAGGTTACAGATAATCCAGCCAGCATTATTTCAATTTACATTATATTTATTTTGGTTTGCATTTCCTTGAAAACTCTATTTCAATGTGTGCTGTTATTTCTTTGTGATGATCCTCCACTTATTCCAATTAGATGCCTTTGCAGTTCATAAAATAAAAGTGTTAATTACCACAATGGCTTACAGTATTAAATAATCCTGGAAAATATGTTTTGCTTATTATTGAACTCCATTTTTCAATGCGAAATCATGAAAATACTGTCATCTCAATTGTTCTAAAATACCGTGAAAAGTTGACAACATGTGCAGTGTATGACTTACGATGTGACGATCTCGTTTGAAGTCCTCAGTGTTGAGCTCCACTATGAATGGCGAAGTGCAACAGTGTGGAGCTGGAGGCAGAGGCAGTGGAAATGCTTTGGGGAGAGGGAGAACGAGTGATTTCTCCAACCCCCGCCCCTGACATCACTTATTACCATATGTACTAGATGTGAAGTTCCAGCAAAAGCATCACTTGGTTCAAACAATATCTCAGCAAATGCACGATGTAGCCAGCACTCAGGAATTGGTGGATCTTTGATTAATTACCAGACCAAGTAAGACAAAGTTAGATATTTAAAACCCAAATAGTCTAAGTTATTAGATCAGGCAAAAATCAACATCAAAAGTCAATGACAAGGTAAAGTGAATTTTTTTGTATACATAAGACTCATGGAAGAGCTAGAACACAGAACGGATCAGGATGCAACATAACAAAAGGAACAGCAGTAAAAAAGGGAGGGGATGGGGGTGGTGAATAGATGGAGACAGCCAAACATGGGATGCAGGTAATGATGAGGGGTAGGGGAGAATGTAAGGTGTGGACCAGATGGATACAGAAGCAAAATTTTGGGCGGGGTACACGTTGTGGGGTGGTTTAACAGGTGTAGAAAAGATCATGGTTTTGGATGGGGGATGATTTGAGATGGTGGTGGGCAGCAGTCTTGAAGACCCAGAGGGAAGAATGATATTGAAGAGTGTGGAAGTTTGTTCCACAGGTGGGAAAAAAAGAGGAACAAATGAATGGAGGTGAGCAGTGGTTCTGGATTTAGGCAGTTTCATGAGAAGGGGATTGCTGGTGGATCACATGCATCTTGCAGATACCGGGGGTGGGGAGAGGTGGAGAGGGAAAAAGCATAGAAAGGGGAGAGGGTGCAATACTAGAAAGATGCAAGACCAGAAAGGAGGTGGAAGAAGACAGAGAGACCACTGACCTGTCAGTGATGGCAAAGTGATATGCCCATAGACTCAGCTTCATCGTGAGAGATTTCAATGATCTTTGAAAACCTTGGTTTCCATGGCCTCAAGCTCAGCAATGTGTGAGGCAGCAGTCAGTCCAAAGGGGAGAGCAGTATGACATCAAGCTGTGGATGAAAGCCTTGTAGGTAGATAGGAGCTCAGGTGTGCCAAGGAAGGACTTTGCACGACGGAGGATGCCCACTCGGCATCTGGCTTTGCCGGCCAACTTTGAAATGTGGCTTGCCCAAGAAAGATCATGGCTTATCGTGAGACCTAAGAGTTTGAGTAAATCAAAAGCATGAACAGGTAAGCCAAATTTAAGGTAAAATCAAAGATAAGGTAAATCAATGGTTAAATGGAAAGTAAAAGATGAGGTAAATTCAAAGGTAAATGAAAAGATGATGTAAATTCAAAGTTTAAATGTAAAGTAAAATCAAGTAAATTTAAAGGCAAAGTAAAATATAGGGTAAATTCAAAGGTAAAAGGCAAAGTAAAAGATAAGGTAAATTCAAAGATAATGTCAAGTAAAACAAAAAAGGTAAAGTAAAAAGATAAATTCAAAGGTTAAAGGTAAAATAAAAGATAAGGTAAATTTATTGGTAAAATAAAAGATAAGATAGAATTAAAGGTGGTAAAGTAAAAGAGAAGATAAATTCAAAGGTTATAGGTCGAATAAAAGGTGAGGTGAATTTAAGGGTAAAGTAAAAGATAAGATAAATTCAAAGGTTAAAGGTAAAATAAGATAAGGTCAACTTAAAGGTAAATTAAAATATAAGGTAAATTCAAAGGTAAAGTAAAAGATAAGGTAAATTCAAAGATAATGTCAAGTAAAACAAAAAAGGTAAAGTAAAAAGATAAATTCAAAGGTTAAAGGTAAAATAAAAGATAAGGTAAATTTATTGGTAAAATAAAAGATAAGATAGAATTAAAGGTGGTAAAGTAAAAGAGAAGATAAATTCAAAGGTTATAGGTCGAATAAAAGGTGAGGTGAATTTAAGGGTAAAGTAAAAGATAAGATAAATTCAAAGGTTAAAGGTAAAATAAGATAAGGTCAACTTAAAGGTAAATTAAAATATAAGGTAAATTCAAAGGTAAAGTAAAAGATAAGACAAAATTCAAAGGTTAAAGGTAAAATAAAAGTTAAGATAAAATTAAAGGTAAAGTAAAAGATAAGATAAATTCAAACGTTAAAGGTAGAATAAAAGTTGAGGTGAATTTAAAGGTAAACTAAAAGATAAGATAAATTCAAAGGTTAAAGGTAAAATATAAGATAAGGTAAATTTAAAGGTAAAGTAAAAGATATGATTAATTCAAAGGTTAAAGGTAAAATAATAGATAAGATAAATTCAAAGGTAAAATAAAAGATAAGGTAAATTTAAAGGTAAAGTAAAAGATAAGGTAAAATAATTGATAAGATAAAATTAAAGGTAAAGTAAAAGATAAGATAAATTCAAAGGTTAAAGGTAAAATAAAAGGTGAGGTGAATTTAAGGGTAAACTAAAAGATAAGATAAAATAAAAGATAAGGTAAAGTAAAAGATAAGGTAAAATAAAGAATAGGTAAAATAAAAGATATGATAAAATTAAAGATAAAGTAAAAGATAAGATAAATTCAAAGGTTAAAGGTAGAATAAAAGATTAGGTGAATTTAAGGGTAAAGTAAAAGATAAGGTAAATTCACAGGTTAAAGATAAATTATAAGATAAGGTAAAGTAAAAGAGAAGGTAAATTCACAAGTTAAAGGTTAAAAAAAGATATGGTAAATTTAAAGGTAAGGTAAATTCATGGGTTAAAGGTAAAATAAAAGATAAGGGAAAGTAAAAGATATTAAATTTGATAAAATAAAATAAATTCAAAGGTAAAATAAAAGATGAGGTAAATTTGAAGGTAAAATCAAAAGGTGCGGTAAATTCAAAGGTTCCATTAAAAGAAAAAAATTGTATGCAGCCTGTGGCTGTTGGTTGCATAATTATTGGGAGTGCAGCTGTGCCACTGATGCAGTGCCCCCTGTTCTCAGTAAGCTGGTACTCATTTTGATGACTGGAAGAATGACAGACTGGGTCAACCCACTCAGTGTTTTTTAAGGGAAAGACAGGGGCTCGAACTCAAGATCCTAATCTTAAGCCAGCCACCTTAACCATTAAGCCAACACCCAGTTTAATAGTTTGGTGTTGGCTTAGTGGTTCGGGTGGCTGACTTGGGATGTTCGGGTCCTGAGTTTAAGCCTCATTTGCCACTGAATTATCACCAGGTGGGGTTGACTCCGCTTATCAACCTGTCGTCCTTCTGAGGTCAGCAAAATGAGTATAAGTGGCATAGTCATGACCCAACAAAATGATAGCAACCTGGTAGCCAAACTGGTGGTCAACCTGCCATACTCAAGATGAAGAAGACCAGGTTTAATAAAGGTAAAGTAAAAGACAAGATAAACTCTGTATCTATCTTGTCCTCCCCTTTCCCTCATTCTCCCCACATCCCTTATTTTATCCCTCAACAGTCAACCCTGCTGTTTGTGTATCCCTCAAGGTAAAGTCAAAGATAAGGCTTTTGGACATTTATCTTCTTGGCACGATCTCGACAGTGACGTCGTGACCCCTGTCGCTTCATTGTGTGGAATCTTTTTATTGTGTAGTTTCAATATTTATTCATTATTTTGAAAAAAGACGCTAATATTCCGATGTTGATGGGATGTACAATCAATGTTGATACAAACAATACTTCCAAAAGGATGCTGTTTAAAAAAAAATTGTAATTATCAAAGAAGACCAAGTTACCAGCCCGTCCAACAATATTGTAAAGACCCGAACCAAATAAACAACCGAAGGAATGTAAATGATACTTAACATATTTATACTTCCGGGTTATTTAGGAACGTATACGCATTTCCGGTTTGGGAGTAACGCGCGTATGTTTACGCAGTGCGATGACGTGAATTCTGAGGAAGAGTGAGTTCTCTCTCGGTATGAATTTTTTGCATTAGCCGACGGTGAGATTTGCACGGAGTTTGAAAGAATTCAAGGTTTGATGTCGAGACAAATGCAAGAACGTTTTATTTCGTGCGGACGAGGAAAAGCCGTACAGGGTTTCGCTAATGTGCGCAGTTAAACCATTTCGTCCTGGATTGACATCAATTAATCACCTGTGTTCGATTGTTTGTTTTTTTCAAAAAAAGGAACGTTTAATAGATGTGGGGGCGACATTACATTTTCAACTTGATTGAAAGATTTTTTAGAACAGTGCGCTGATGTTTCGACCCTTCATAATCATGATCATGAAACTTAAAAACAAATGGGTGGGGGAATTGAATCCGGATCTGATTAACCTTGGGTTCGGTAAAGAGATTTGAGATTTCTATCGTGTTTATTGGGATGTGAATGTGCAAATCCTGACAAACTCTGTCTCTGTCTCTGTCTGTCTGTGTCTCTCTGTCTCTGTGTCTCTGTCTGTCCCTCTCTGTCTGACACACACACACACACACACACGGTACTTTGCACCCCCCTCCATCCCACCACCCATTGTTAACGAGCCTCTTGAGGAAATTAATTAATTCAAACGCCTACGTCTCACCATCAGCCATGATCTTTCCTGTGGAAACTACATTTCAAAGTTGGCCTCCAAGCTAGCCGCCGACTGGGCATCTTCCGTTGGACAAAGTCCTCCCTTGGCACACCTGAACTCCTATCCAGCTACAAGGCCTTCATCCGCAGCTTGATGAGATTAACCTTGCATTTCACCTCTGGGCTGCCTCCCCTACCTCACATTTTGCTCAGCTTGACGCCGTGGAAACCAAGGCCTTCAGGATTATTGGAATCTCCAGCAGTGAAGCTGAGTCTACGGGTCTATCACTTCGCCATCACAGACAGGTCGGTGGCCTCTCGGTGTCAGGTCAGACTGGTCGGTGGCCTCATCACAGACAGGTCGGTGGTCAGGTGAGACAGGTCGGTGGCCTCTTTTTCTTCCACACTCTTTGCTGGTCTTGCACCCTCTGCTCTTTCCATGCTTTGTCCCCACCAAGGTTTCTGCTCACACGGTCCACCTTAAACCGTCTTCTGGTGAAACGACCTAAACCCAGGATCGCTGCACACCTCCATTCATTTGTTCCTCTCCCCCCCCCCCCCACATTTGTGGAATCAACTTCCACATTCTCTTCAATCTTATTCTTCTCTCCAGGTCTTCATGACGGCTGTTCACCACTATCTCAGATCGTCCCCAATCCCAAACCATGATCTTTTCTACCCCCCATTAGCCCCAACCTCACCACCCTAAACCCACCTCTTTCCAAATCTGCAGTTTTTCCTCTCTAAGAGTTTGCTTCTGTTTCCATCTTGTCCACCTCATGTGTCCTCCCTTACCCCTCATTCCTCCCCACATCTCATTTCTCCACATCTTCTGCCATTTTGTCCCTCAACCCTACTGTTTGTGCCCTCTCCATCCATTGGGACCATACTCTGTGCAGAGCGTAGGTGCTGCCTAAGCAGTCTCCTTGGCTATTGGATACAATCCTGGATGGGTCACTACTCCAACACAGGATATCAGCAAGCTGGTAATCATTTTGCTGACCTCGGAAGGATGACAGGCAGAGTCAGCCCTACCTGGTATTAATTCCACAGCCGAGTGGGATTTGAACTCGCAATCCGAGGATCCCAAGCCCACCAACAGGCATTGTTTATGCCCCTCCCCCTCTTTCTGTTACTTTTGTTCTGTTGTACCCTGATACCTTCTATGTTATTATTGCTCTACGAACCTCGACTTTGTATGACAAAAAAAAACAAAAAAATTTCAATGACGTTTCAAAAAAACGAAGATCTTCTTCTTCTTCTTCTTCTTCTTCTTCTTCTTCTTCTTCTTCTTCTTCTTCTTCTTCTTCTTCTTCTTCTTTCGGCTGCTCCCGTTAGGGGTCTCCACAGCGGATCATCCGTATGATCTGCATAGTGATTTGGCACATGTTTTACGCCGGATGCCCTTCCTGACACAACCCTGGTCGCCTCTTACACCACAGGGATATGGTACACCTATTTTAACCGGGGTATACACCGGCCCAGTATACTGGTACTCATTTCGCCAACCTCGGAAGGATGACAGGCTGAGTCAACCCCCTGGTGTATTAATTCAGTGGCCCAACGGGGCTTGAACTCAGGACCTTTTGGATCCCAAGCCGCTGCCCTAACCACTGCGCTAACACACCAGGCTTTTCAAAAAAAACGAAGATGAACGAGAAAAATCCCAATTTGGTCAATTAGTCTGTCCACCGTGCAGTGGGAGACGAGGTATTTGCAGTCATCTGTCCAAATCACAACCTTTTTACAAGTCGAGCTACCGTCATCCAATTTTCAACAAATCTTTGTTATGAAAATATGGAGAATATTAATTAATAAAAGATACAGTTTTTGTTTAGCTGTTTTCATTCAAGTTTAGTTGGAGTGCAAAACAGACACGGACGGGCTTTGTATTTTGGGATATTTCCGAGTTCGATTTTCAACGAGCAGAATTACCCGGGGTTGTGTGGGCAGCGAAACGTGAATAAGTAACACTTTGTGGCCAAAGGAAATTTGGAAATTGTAATACCCTCTGCCACCACAACAAGGTGGTGCAACACAGTACACATTACTTAGAGAATTTACGCCCTCCCCCCCCCCCCCACTATTTCCCACACCCCATGTGTGAGGCCACGGCCACATAGCCTATATTGTTGTGGGCCGGGGTTCAGTGGCGATAAACGACCACGAGGTGGAGCAGTAGAGCCGTCTCCCACCGAACACCCGCAATTAAAAGGTCGTCACCCAGGATAACTCTGGAGTCGACGGGCCACTTAAAGGACCGTGATCGCCAATTCTATGATGGCATGGGGTAGGGTCATTAGCCAAATTTCAATATACCTAAGTACCCACGTCGTCAAATTACCGGGGAAATCACACCCTCGGCCGACTCTTTCCGAACTGAGTCACAGGTACCGACTCGGATCCGGCGTAACCGAGCGGAGTTACCAGAGCCGCGCCGGTCCCAATGACAACTTATGGCACCAACGGTCTTGCTATTTCTCAAGTCCGAACCATGCTAGGCCAATGAAAGAAAACACAAACAACGAACTGGAACATTTAACACAGGGGTTTATTTACAAACAATAATCGGGGAGGGGAACACACAAAGAGCAGAGTTATACGAATAAAAGAAATGCAAGCAATGTACAGTTAGCGAAAAGCACTTAACAGTTCTACTTAAAAGACTGGCGCCACACACACACACACACACACACACACACACACACACACACACACACACACACACACACACACACACCCAAATAAATGGTGGCCTCTGCCTTTATTTGGCACTTCAGTTTAAGAGGGAAAGGCGAGCTGAGGGCAGGGGCCTATTCTTGCACCTGTCCGCCTCATGCGATCTGGTCGAGCTTGTCCGGTGGCGGGACTCGAACCCGCCGCCAACAATGCAGCACCAAGCACCAGGGACCAGGAATGATGCAACGGACACCAGCCAGCACGGGAACGGACCAGACGAGACGAGCACCCGCGGGTAGACGAGAACTCCAGCAGGCAAGACGAGGCTTCTCTTTTTCCTATTTTCTCGATGGCTCCCACCTATTCTTCCCCTTCCCCTCCCCCATGGGTCGAGGGAACCGCTCTGAGGGACTCGCCTCCAGATTGGACGAGGGGCGAATGTCCCATCTGACTGGGCGGGGCCGCCCTTGAGATGGTCAGCCTCCTAATTGGACGAAGCGTCTCGGGGGTGTGTCGAGGCGTCTCGGAGGCCCGCCCCCGAAGAGTCTCCATAGTAGCTTTTGGCACGCTGGCGTCCCATTGGTTGGGGCGTGCGTGCGATGCTCGTCCTTCGCTCATTGGCTGGAGGAAATGTTCCATGCCCTTCCTCGGAATGGAGCCCCGATCTGAGGTGATGGAGGCTCCGCCCACGCCTTCAGCCAAAAACACTTGGGCAATGGCGACCGGGTTGAGTGAGGGACGGTGCCGCTGTTGTTGTTGTGGATGTATAAAACCTGACTACAAAATAACTCACAGCGCACACATGAAATTCCCAATAGACATAGGGGATGAATTCTAACTATAGACACATACTTATCGAAATAACTAAGCTTAGGGACTACTGTCTGTCTGTGTGCAAATGGCTTCCAGATTCGCAACACTACCCCCCCCCCCCTTTACAGACTCGTCCCGAGTTGTGAATTTTCGTGTGCCATGCAGGTGTTGGTTTTTTTCCCCTCGTACGTTTTACCTACAGATTCCTGAGTGCGACATTTGTCTACATATCCCAAAAATATATAACCTAGTGCGCTGCGTAACTAAACTATCAGACTCACTCGGACAACTTAAATAAATTGCCAATGCGAACACAAACAACAGGTAGGTTGCAAAATTATTTACAATTATAACTTATCTATTTACACTTTCCATGGCCCAGGACCTGTTATCTGTGGAAGGAAAAAGTCATTGGTGCAAAACACACAGAGATGGGTGCACAGGCTGCACAAATACAGTCTTTGTGGAGTGGCTGCCTGCAGGGCAGTCATTGCAAACACACTGAAGATGGTCCTGGCGCACATGGTTGAGATGATGTCACAGGGGCAATGCAACAAGGGCAAGCAGGCATGGGGTCAAGGCAAAGGCAGGCAAGTGTGGCATGGCAAATGCGGACCAGGAGATGTAGCACAAACAGGCCGGCATATGAAGCTGGCCGGCCTCTGGTCTGGTCCATGAGGTTCTGTGGAGGGAGTGCGGTGGTGCCGGCCAGTCCAGAAACGTGCTCGGACCTACCCTACTGTCTCCCCCCCAACCTATCGCATTTGCCTGTCTCTGTCCATACCCACTCCCATAGTTTGCAACAAGAAAACAACAAAATTTAGACTTCCCCCCCTTTTTATTGATTTTTTTATTTTTATTTTTTACTTTTATAATTGCTTGTCCCTAACCCTCTTATTGTCTTTGTCCGGCTAGCCTATCCTGTCCGTCTACTCCCAACCCCTAAGATCATTTTTGGAGGTGAATAAGGGAGAGACTAGTGTCCTGCCTCGAGGCCGAACAACCTCCAGAGTTCAGCAGTCTTCCCAAAGTGAGACCAGCGGCCTACAGAGCAAAGGGATGGATGGTGGGAAGAGGTACATTTCCTAACTATCCAAGCATTTATTAAACTTTAAACTATCCCCGGGGCTTTTCAACACGCCTGTCTCTTTAAACTATCGGTTCTTGCAACCATGATTCCCATCACCTCTGTTGGTGTTCCCCATAAATTTGGGCTTGGCCCTCAAATTTTCTCTCGTGCCCTTGCACAATTTCGTGGCTGGGCAGCGTGGCTCAACTGGCAGGGACTTCCGTCTGCCGAACTCAAACTACGGCACCCCAGGCCCTGAGGCCCTCTCCGAGCCTACCTGCTCCCTATGAACGTGGGGGAGTGGGGGAGGGGGGCACCCTTCCTGGCATTGCCCCCCTTCCGTACCCATGTGGCATTTTGGTGCTCCGGATCCCTTTCCGAGGGTCGCCCGTGCCGACTACACTATCCCTGTCCCTTGGACCCTTGGCCTACTCTGGCCGACTACTGTGCCCGGGGTGCCCTCTACTCGATACTCACCTTTCCACAGCCACGCTCCCATATGGTCAATGGACTCCTGCACCCTTCAAAAAGGTTTCGAGCCTTCTTCCCACACATACAAACATACAACAAAACGACCTCCTTTTGGTAAATTTAACTAACCCACTAACTAACATTACACTGAACCCGGGTTCCCTTGGGTGGGATTCACTCCTCCCCCTAATCATTCGTTCGTACCATGCATTCCATTCACTCCACTCACTCACTCGGGCCCGCTGACCCATACTCATGCATTGTACACATTTTTTAATTTTTTTCAACTCGCTCATATCACTCAATGCTACCATTCTGCTGACTAAATTATCCTAACTAACTCGTGCTCCCCGTCATCCCTTACACTAATGCATGTTCCTTTTAACTTTGCGTAGCTCATCTACGTCCCCATGACACATTCCATGTCGGTCCGTGTCTCTCAAAATCCATTTCTAAATCTAACCTAACATTCCCACTAACTTGTTGCACGGGCCCCATGAGGACGGCTCATGCCCCCATGAGGCCGGTCTATTTAATGCTAAACCCTTCCCATGAACTCGTGCTCCTATGTCCGTGAAGGCTGCTTGCCACATCCTGGCCAAGGCCGTGTACTTGGAGCGAGGCTTTTTTTTCTTGCAGCGCCAGGGCGGCGGTCTGCGACTCACTCGTTCGTCCCTTCCATCAGACGATAACTGGGGCCTTGTCGTCGCCCCGCTAATTGCAACAAGCGCTCGCCTTCGAGGGGTCCGTCATGTGAGCCAACGCGTGCTGCTCGCCCGTAACTCGCGCCACGAAGTCCCCAGTGATGTCACCCACGCACCGGACCTGCGCGGTTTCCCGTGAAGGCCTGCACGAGCGTATCGTCCCAGGAACCCGCTCCGCACGATCTGCGAACATAACACGTAGCACGCAGCATGTGGAGCTTCACACACGCGCCCGCATGCGGACCCGTCCGCTCCAAATTCACACAACACTCGCCATCTACATTCTCGCCGTCCATGCGGCCAGCTCGTATCCGACGTGCAGTGTTCTCGCGCCGGATTGCGATTGCGCAGACCTGCATGCGGGCCGTGCGTGAAACTCAACCATGGACCTCGTACGCCCCATCGCGCGAACCCGGCGCGGTTGCCAAATTAACCCTCTGCGGCCTTCCAGGCTCGCCATTCCTGTCTCCCGTCCGGGTCGGTCCGTCGTCCATTTCCACACATGCACTCACACACGCCATGTTACTCGCACCATTCACACACTTTGACACACACTCCGGGACAATCACATCGGGGATGGGAGTCTGCACAAGGGATCCCGAAGCCTCGACTCCCCCCAAACTCTGCATGGACCCGTTCACATCATGCACCCGCTCGACCTCGCACGGCCCGACCGGACTTACCTGGTCACAGTCCACTTCGAGGGAGCATACCGTCTCCCTCTGTTCCTGAGGGAGGCTATCCTGATGCTCGCTCCGGGTCACGAAACATTCCCCATGCTCAACCCCATTGGCCCCTCCTATCTCTACCTGTGTGTGCTCCTCTTTAGTTTCATGCAATTCGTCCCCCTCTTTTGATGTCTGCGTCTCCATCACCTCGTTTATTATTTCCGTCAATTCCTGGCTTTTCGTCTCTTTTATTTTCTGTGCCTCCGTCACCTCTTTTAATTTTTCGGTCATCCCCTCGTGTCTCACCCTACACGTTCCCCCTTTAATTATCGTGGCATCACTCGTCATCCCGACCTCACCTGTCTCCATTGCGGACCGAACACATTTTGCACTCCCCCTCGGTTCGGTCGCTCCGCCACGTGGTGCCGCCATTATGGCTCTTATGCCCACCTTCAGATTCAACCTCATGCCTGCATTTCACCCCTCATCTCATCCATTTTGTCTTCCATTCCTTTCATATTCCGGTCCATCCTTTGCGCATTCGCGTTTATTTGTTTTTGTAAATCCTCTTTCAGTGCTTGCGCATTCTCATCCATCATGCCTCTCATCACCTCCAGGAACCAGCCCATGTCAAACGACCCTGACGAAGCCGATTCGCCTCTGGGTGCGGAACCGGCAGGGATCGGGGGGGGGAATTTGACGGGGGGGGTGTCATACGCCGCCCCTGCCACTCCCAATACCCCTTCTGGGTTTGAGAGCTGCGTAGAAATGTCTTCCTGCATGGGGGTGTCTTCCTGGACCATGGGTCCTTCTAAATTTAAATTGGAACCCACCTGAGCCAGCTCATCTTGGCCCGCCATGGTGCGTCTGAGAACAATTTAAGTGCTCTAATTTGGAGGGAACGGGGGGGGGGGGGGGGTTTGCTCCGCACACTCCTGATCTGAATCCTGTTAATTTCGTGGAGGCAGAGAGGACGTATCGCACTCCTGATCACCAATTTGTTGTGGATTCGAACCCCGCAAATTTTCTCTGGAGGTGGAGGGGTTCGTACCCCACTGATGACAACCAATTTGTTGTGGGCCGGGGTTCGGTGGCGATAAATGACCACGAGGTGGAGCAGTAGAGCCGTCTCTCACCGAACACCCGGAATTAAAAGGTCGTCACCCTGGATAACTCAGGAGTCGACGGGCCACTTAAAGGACCGTGATCGCCAATTCTCTGATGGCGTGGGGTAGGGTCAATAGCAAAATTTCAATATACCTCATTACCCACGTCGTCAAATTACCTGGGAAATCACACCCTTGGCCAACTTTGTCCGAACCGAGTCGCAGGTACCGACTCGAATCCGGCATAACCGAGCAGAGTTACCAGAGCCGTGCCGGTCCCAATGACAACTTACGGCACCAACGGCCTTTCTATTTCTGAAGCCCGAACCATGATTGACCAATGAAAGAAAACACGAACAACGAACTGGAACATTTAACATGGGGGTTTATTTATAAACAATAATCGGGGAGGGGAGCACGCAAAGGGCAGAGTTATCCAAATAAAAGAAATGCAAGCAATGTACATTTAGCGAAAAGCACTTAACAGTTCTACTTAAAAGACTGGCGCCACACACACACACACACACACACACACACACACACACACACACACACACACACACACACACACACACACACACACACACACACACACACACGGTGGCCGTAGCCTTTATTTGGCTCTTCAGCTCGAGAGGGAAAGGCGAGCTGAGGGCAGGGGCCTATTCTTGCACCTGTCCGCCTCGTGCGGTCTGGTCGAGCTTGTCCGGTGGCGGGACTCGAACCCGCCGCCAACAACGCAGCACCAAGCACCACGGACCAGGAACTACGCAACGGATGCTAGCCAGCATGGGAACGGACCAGATGAGACGAGCACCCGTGGGTAGACGACAGCGCCCGCAGGCAAGACGAGGCTTCTTCTCTTTTTCTTTCTTTTCCCGATGGCTCCCACCTACTCTTCCCCTTTCTCCTCCCCCGTGGGTCGAGGGAACCGCTCTGAGGGACTCGCCTCCGGATTGGACGAGGGGCGATCATCCCATCTGGCTGGGCAGGGCCGCCCCTGAGGTGGTCAGCCTCCTGATTGGACGAGGCGTCTCGGGGGTGTGTCGAGGCGTCTCGGAAGCCCACCCCCGAAGAGTATCCATAGTAGCTTTCGGCACACTGGCGTCCCATTAGTTGGGGTGTGCGTGCGATGCTCGTCCTTCGCTCATTGGCTGGAGGAAACGTTCCATGCCCTTCCTCGGAGCGGAGCCCCGATCTGAGGCGATGGAGGCTCCGCCCACGCCTTAAGCCAAAAACATGTGGGCAATGGCGACGGGGTTGAGTGAGGGACGGTGCCGCTGTTGTTGTTGTTGTTGTTGTAGATGTATAAAACCTGACTATAAAATAACTCACAGCGCACACACCAAATTCCCATTCGACATCGGGGATGGATTCCAACTATAAACACATACTTATCAAAATAACTAAGCTTAGGGACTGCTCTCTGTCTGTGCAAATGGCTTCCAGATTCGCAACAATATTACCCCCCACACAAAGTTGTTTTGTACCCTGAGTTTGGAGTTTGTAACTTTAAAGATGTGGCCATGCATCGTACACAGACAGACAGAGAGTGGGATTTTTGCCTTTTCTCGGTATAGCTCGATGATCTGTTGGGTAGATACGTAATTGTTGTGTGTATTTGGTAGATATACCTTGCAAGATTTGCAAACCACCTTTAAATTTGAGGACGAATCGAAACTTCGTTGAAGATGGCAGACTTGTTGGGCTCTTTACTGAACTCGATGCAAACCCCACCTGGAGTAGGACAGAGCCGTCAGGTGAAAGGTAAACGTGCTGGATTATTATTATTATTATCTTGTTTATTTGTTATTAATCGTCATTGTTAAATATTTTTTGGGCAGTATTATCTTTGCATAAGTATCGTTTTGATGTTCTTCACAAGTTTCCTTGATATGTCGTGTCAACAATGTGTGGACTGGCATTACCTGTAGAGCAGGCAGAGTACTCCCTTCTTTGAGATCATTAATGAGCCAGCTAGGTTTTTACCAAAATCAGATAGCCACACGGTAATTTTTCAGTGTCTAGCTCAATTATTGATGATGTGGGCAAGTAATTATTACAGTTTGATTGTATAGTGAAATGTCATGTTGACAAGCTTCTGGGTTGATGGGGGAGCTTATTGGTACGCACGCTTGTCTCCAAGCCATCTCGGTTGGGTTTGAATCCCAACACTGCTATAAGATGCCGTCCTGGTGTTTCAGAGACAGAGACAGACAGACATCATTGTGTGACAGTGTGAAGAGACCTCTCAAATTATTAAACACAGGATTACTTGTCCCTAACCCGACATGATGCACATTCGACATCTGGGTAAATGAGGAAAAAAAAGTGTATTGTGGTTAAATTGGAGCTTTATTCAACCGCACATCGGACCAGTTTGGCATGCTTCCATGCCAGTCAAGTCTGTCGACCTTTTAGCAAAACTCAAACCAAGGATGGTAATGGTATGGGCAAACGCATTCAGGAATGGTCATGCGTAACTTTGTTATAATCCACATTGAGGGTAGAAAATCAATTAATGAGATTTACAAGTTTCTCGGTTACATTAAACAACTTTGTTGAACTGTCATCAAGGCCGATTGGGGGCACAGTGTTCAAGTTTTTCTGGGTGCACGCGCGTGCACTTACGCACGCACGCACACACACCTCACATCCCTCCGGAACGGGTGAGCCTAATAATGATGGCTAGTCATGTTGGATATGTCCATGGTGACATTTGATGACTCAATATGTTATAAGCCAGTAATGTAAATACTCTGGGTTTGATGTTTTATTGGTAGTCATCTTTGCCTGCTCTTTGAGTTTTGTGTTTGATGTTTTGTCTTGCCCACAGAGCAGCGAGCACGGCTGGAAAAGTTGCAGCAGCAGGAAAAACGCTATAAATCAGAGTTTCGCAAAAAGGTATTCGAGGAAGTGGAACGATAATAATCGGTGATTCCATTCAAGTGATCGGCTGTTTCTTTTCTCGTTTGAGTTAAAGCTTTTTCATGTACTTTGCATATGTTTTAATTGATTTTTCAGGTGGGGTGAGTCATTATTGTGTTTGATTTACTAACAGAGTACCCACCCGATGGGCGATCGTGTTCCAAGCATGCAGCACATTCTTCTAACGCATACATTAATTTTGGCGGTGTATAGGCAAGTGACAGCTCTGTATAGGGGAAAATAAATAACTTGGGTTACGTGCATGAAACAAATACTGTCCTGTAAATGGTGGAGACTTGTAATATCCTCCCCCACCTGTAGGCTGCTCGACACGATACACCTTTAAATAGTTTGCATCCCTCTCCTCCCCAACTCCAAGACCACCAGCAAAGATACAAACACCCCTATAATTAACTGAGGTCATGCTGATCCGATGTAGCAAGTCTGGATGTAATCGGCCCAGAACTGTAGGAAGAGTAGTAGCATGACAAACAAACACACGAACATCAGTCCGTGAATTACGAGGTATATAAAGTAAGGATTGTTGTGGGTATGTGTCGTATTGTAACAATGAGGACTGCCAAATGTGTTTTGGTGATTTGATTTGTATAACCGGCCTTTTTGCTGTACAGATGGAATTGGCGATAACGGAGTTCATCCAGGATGCTTCACAGCAGCGAAAGCAGTTTGACAACTTGGGTCGGCTGGAGCGAACCATATTGTGTGTGAAGGTTGACACGTTCGTCGATTATCTTTGCTTTAAGTGCAGCCCCTTGTTAAATGCTTATTTTTTGCATGCTTAAAATGTTGCGTGATAGGCATGATGTGGCTGAAGTGGCGGACTTGGCGTCTATGGCTTTTGGGGATGATGAGGAATTGAAACAGGTGCTGGTCTATAAGAAGGTAAGGTTGAATACTCACTGAGTTCTTTGAGCATTAGTTTCTAGCAGTCTCTGTCGTGTTGGTCATTGTTGTTTATATTTGATTTCCTTCATGACTCCATTTTTTTCCATATATATTTTTGTGTTTCGTAACAACTGCATACAGGAATAACTTTTGACAGGCAGTGGGGTGCTAAACATTTTTATTTTGTCAATCCTCTTTGTCCAGGAGTTCTCCCCCTCTGAGGAAGAACTGGACAAAATGCGTGGTGGAGTTAGTGCAGTTCGAGTCCCTTCACCGTCACCTTCACCCAGTTCTTCCGAATTGCAGCCTCGTCCTCAGCGCCGTTCAAGGGGAATTGAGGCTCGGTTGCGTGCTGGGGCTCAGACCTTGACAGCGCGGGAGGTTTATGGCTGTGGTATGCATCATATTTTAACCCAAACGTATTTTCTCATGTCTGCCCACCCTCCACCCTCCACCCCCACAAACCACAAGCTATCTCAGACAGGAAGTGTACCCGCTGTGATTCGATCCCATGAATAGCCGAACTACAAGGCTGAATTTGGGTGGCACGTGCCCCAAGAGTTTAGGAATCATGCCCTTCTTAACTCACCTAACACGGGTGATTCGTCAAACTAGGTGATTACCATAATTGATTTATTTCCTTCCAAGGGTTCTCAAACCAAAACGTCGGCATGTGGGAAAGATGGCAGTAACTGACACACATGCAGCCCTCAGAAATAAACTATTTAATTGGCACAGAACAAATGGAAATCCAAATCCTGTACGGAAGACAATGAACGCGGCATGCGGTAGAGCGTATACCTCTCCCAGGCTGAACAGTTTACATTTTATATACAACTGTTAGGCCAGATCTGGATTTGAATCTTAACCAAAATCTAATTGGCTTGTTCTCGTCACCTACCCAGCTCAACCACATCGTTTTGTCATAACCCTTCCATAACTTTTTGAAATATCATGCTATATATCGTTTTGGTCCATCTCTCAACGGTGAAGGATCACTTTTAAAATTCTCATATTCAGATCATCACCAAAATCGAATCAATTCTTCCTTGTCTCGTATCCAACCTGTCCACCAATTTTCTTCCGAATCTGTCCATAACTTTTTGAGATATGCTATATCTCGTTTTTAGCACTATCGCTCAATGGTGAAGACTCAAAAAAAATTTGGATCCGGATTCAGATTTTTCACCAAAGTCAAATCAATTCTTCCTCAACATACACCCAACCTGTCCACCAAGTTTTGTCAGAATCCCTCCACAACTTTTTGAGATATCCTGATCCAGCCCCCAGAAAACACAGCCAAGAGCCAAGAGGCCAGAACAGTGTCCAGAGTCCAGCGCCTCTTACATCCAACACCCCTGCCTTGCGGCAAGTTTCCGCCCCTGCACTACGGGCCAATCACTAGCCAATGTGTCCTATAAATGATGGCCCGGGAATGGTCCGAGACCCCTCTACCCCACCTTGATGGACAGCTGTGATGGAGGATCCTCCCTTAGTGGGTGGGAGGTTTAACGCCCCACATCACCCCCTCATTACTCACCAAGTTTGACATGAGAGGCATGGGAGAGGACGACATCCTTAACCACTCTCACTGCTAATGGTTACAATGGCATCTTCCCATGGTGCATGAGGGAATCGAATGTTTTATCCCCTAGCTATGTGTCCTTATTACAAGGAAAGTCATAAAACTATGTGAACACAAATAAGGGTTGATGCCTTCATCCTCGTAACTGAATTCCCCCCACACATACACCACCCCACTCAGGTACTTAACATGCATGCATGCGCACACGCACATCCAGCATGTTACAAAAAAACCAACACCTGCTATCTGGTAGGATAGTATTTGAAAGGTTTTTTGGGTTGTTTTCTTTGCATTTTTAGAATTGCTTCGGTGGATGGAGGTTATGTTTTCACATCTGTCTGTTTGTTACTTGCAAACTCAAAGATTTGCAAATGCAGTACAGTATGTTGGTCTGTATGTCAATCCCAACAGGTCACATTTTTCACTCCAATCTTCACAAAACTTCACCACCTGGTAGAGCTGGAAGCCTATTGATTTTTAGTTCAATAGGTCAAAGGTCAAGGTCATAGTCAATTTTCAACCAATTCACTTAATATCTATGTATTTGTATACACTGTATCTAAAACTCAAAAACATGGATGGACGGTGAAACCTCATAGAGGTGAAGTCTTGGTCGATCCCTGTGAGTGTCTATTAATTTCGTACTGTTTGAACATGAATTGGACCGTGAGTACCTCTTTTAATTACTTATTACACTGAACAACAAATTTCAAAAAATTTTTTTTACTGGAGATGTGTAAAGTGATTAAGACTAATTTGGGTACGCTGATTTCAAAAATCATAACCGTTTTGCTGTATCACGTCAAGATTTTCAGGAACAGAAATATTCCCATTGCCTAGAAGTCAGGATTTCAATGAAATTTACATATGTCTTTAACATGTCTATTTCGTACAATTGTTGTTAACTTGTGTTATATTTCTTTCTTTCAGATAAAGATGAGTAGGCGTTCCTGTACCAATCATCCTGACAACTTCTGTTATGTCTGTGGTCGGTATACCAAAAAAGATCAACAGCGAAGTATATCTACAGCAGTGAAAATGAAGGCCGCCTACTTTCACTACTTCGGGTGTAAGGTGGGGGACCAAGAACAGAGCTGGGCACCACACATCTGCTGCACAAGCTGTCACACAACCTTGACTCAGCTGTTGGTGGGCAAGCGCGCGAGCATGCCATTTGCGGTGCCCATGATATGGCGTGAGCCGCAGAATCATCATGATGATTGTTATTTCTGCTGCACAAGCATCGCCGGCTTCAACAAGAAGAATAAAGGTCACATCAAGTACGCTGACTGCGTCTCTGCTCGTAAACCTGTGCCTCATGATGACGAGAACCCCGTTCCAACACCTCCAGCTGATCAGAACATAGCTGTAAGCAGTGGTGAAGAGGATGGTGATGATGAACCTTTTGAACCCGACACTCAAGAATCACACCTTCTGAACCAGGGAGACTTAAATGATCTTGTAAGAGATCTCTCGCTGTCAAAGGCGAAGGCAGAGCTGCTTGGATCAAGGCTGCAGCAGTGGAATCTACTTGAACCTAACACCAAGATATCCTTGTTCAGAGCACGTCACAGAGACATGGCTGAGTTCTTTGAGATGGAAGACACGATGACATTCTGCAGTGACATCAACGGTCTGTTGAAAGAACTTGGGTGTGATCACGATCCTGCAGACTGGCGCCTCTTCATCGACTCGGGGAAGAACAGCTTGAAGGCTGTTTTGCTCCACAATGGCAACGAGAAACCATCAGTCCCACTGGCTCACGCGTTCGGCATGACAGAGACCTATGAGACTATGCGGCAGCTGCTTGATTCCATCAAGTACAATGACTTCAACTGGCACATCTGCGGAGACTTGAAAGTGGTGGCGCTGTTGTTAGGGCTGCAGTCAGGCTACACAAAATACATGTGCTTCCTTTGTCTCTGGGATAGCAGAGACGACAAGAATCACTAGACGAAGAAAGATTGGGAAGAGCGAAAAGAGCATGTACCTGGTCGACACAACGTGAAGCATGTCGCCCTTGTCGACCCAGCCAAGGTTTTCCTTCCACCACTCCACATAAAGCTCGGCTTGATGAAAAGTTTTGTACGGGCAATGGATCTGAATGGGCGTGGGTTTTTATACCTCAAGGAAAAGTTTGGCAACACCTTGTCGGAGGCCAAGATCAAGGCTGGTGTCTTTGTTGGACCGCAAATCCGACAGATTATGAAGGACGAAACTTTTCCGACAACTCTAAACCCCAAAGAGCTGGCAGCGTGGAGGAGCTTCAAAGCTGTGACGGACAACTTCTTGCGGAACGAGCGCGCGGACAACTATGAAGAAATAGTGCAGCAGCTGCTGGAGTCCTTCAGGAAACTTGGCTCCAGGATGTCCCTGAAAATCCATTTCCTACACCAGCACCTGAACTTCTTCCCTGACAACTTGGGAGCAGTCTCGGACGAGCACGGCGAGCGATTCCACCAAGAGATTTCACTCATGGAGACGCGTTACCAAGGGCGGCACAACCCGAACATGATGGGCGATTTCTGCTGGTTCCTGCATCGTGAAACTGACACAGAGCAGCACAAACGCAAAGCCAAATGCCTAAAGCATTTTTAATTACATTCTAGTGGAGTTTTTCTGTAATTTCTATAATTTTGAAGCATTCATGATGAAATAAATGAATAAATGAATTTTTGTAAATTTCATTGAAATCCTGACTTCTAGGCAATGGGAATATTTCTGTTACTGAAAATCCTGACGTGATACAGCAAAACGGTTATGATTTTTGAAATCAACGTACCCAAATTAGTCTAAATCACTTTACACATCTCCAGTAAAAAATTTTTGTTGTTCAGTGTTATTGGACTTTCACTACGTCTATTAATTACGGACTATTGGAACATACCTTTTTGACTTCAGATCCTTAATAACCCTAAGACCCTATAAGACACTTTGGACCCCAAAGACCGATAAAACCCTTTCGACCCCTTGTAACCCAAAGATCCCGAGGACCCTTCATAACTCTTTCGGATCCTAAGGCCCCATATACCCCATTCGACCTGTCTGAGGGCCTTCTGCAATGACATGACGTTCACCAGTCATTATGAAAAGGCCTCTCATTGGTAAACCTCAGCACCAAGCTCAGAGTGTGCAAAATATAATTAATTTATTAAATTGATCTTTCCCTTATTTTTTTTTCTCATCTTTTTGCCATCTTTGTTATTGGCACAGGAAAAAGTCCCACTTGGCAAAGAGAAAATGGTGCCCATGACAACAATTTCACCCCATTATAATCAAATGGGATTTTTTTATGATTCTATTATTGCCAAACCTCAGGAATTTTTTCAAGATATCTGATTGAAACTTATGCAGTTTATTTGTATGTATGTGTTGTATATGTATATAAAATCTGATCAAAATTAGTCAAAGGTCAGGGTCAATGCCATCAAAACCTGTAAAACACCTATTCGGTCAGTTATAAAACACATCAACCAAATTTGTTATGCACACCATGCCATCAGGTAAAACACTTTAGGTCAAATTTTCCAAATTATTAAATTGCTGTTTCCATGGCAACTATTGTTTATTTGGATTTTGCAAGCATCGTGCTATGGACGATAACTTTCTTGTTTGTTGGTATGTCTGTGAACAGAATATCTCAAAGTTGTGGACAGATTCGGACAAAATTTGGTGGCGAGGTTGCATGTGTCACAAGGATGAAATGATTAGATTTTGGTGAAGTTCCGGATACAAGTATTTTAAGCAATTCTTTGCTATTGACAGATGGGGCCAAAAACGATATGTAACATGATATCTCAACAAGATGTGGACAGATTCAGACGAAACTTGGTGGACAGGTTTTGTGTGTGACAAGGAAGAATTGATTCAATTTTGGTGAAGATCCGGATCTTAATTCAAGAAAAAAATAAAAATATATATTTATTTTAAAGTGATTCTTCACCATTGAGATTTGGGGCTAAAAACTATATACTAGTATCGTAAGATATTTAAAAAAGACGTGGACAAGTTATGGCAAAACTAGGTGGATGAGTTGGGGAGGTCACAAGAACAAGCCGATTAGATTTTGGTTCAGGTCTGGATCCAGATCCAGTATATCAGTGGAATACAAAACGTAAACTGTTCAGTCTGGCAGAGGTATGTGTGCTCTGAGTGCCATTCTAGTTTTACATGCAAACATGTGGCAGCAACCGTCTATACATGGAAGTTGTGCTGCATGGTAGCATGCATTCATCAAACCTTGTACACTTTGTTTGTGTGATTGGCCAAGAAAGACTTGGATTTAAAAAAAAATTCTTCAGATAAGAATTGTCCCAAGAGCATACCTTTGAGCATTTTAAAGACTTGTTCTGGATCATGGACCAGGATTGACAGTTGAGATCAACAGAGAAAGGCCATTGAGAGAGAGGAAGTGTCACAGAAAGGCAAACAAGTGAGTTTAAGAGGAAGAACAAGTCTGTAGACAAGGAAGTGCAGAAGTCCCAGAATGTTTCCTTGCCGAAGTTTTTTTGAAAAGAACAGCAACTGTAGATTTAAACTTTGTTGGTGAGCAGAGAAATTCAGCTGTAATAGTGAAGTGTGTCAGAAATATCTTTGAACAACAAACTAGCTGAGAGGACAATGCAATAGTCAGTGTTAAAGGCTTGAAATAGCCAATGAGCCTATTCTACATTTGATCCCAAACGGAGTGTTGAGCAACAGCATTCGACTTACCTGGTGGAAAACAAAATTGTATTTTTGAGGGAGTCATTGAAAAAGGTGAACCTTGCAATTTACTTTTCAGTGTTCATTGACTTCATCTTTGGAGAGAGCAGAGGAAGCAACCTGGTGGGATGGTGGGCAAAACGGCCAGGTTCCCGGCGTTCTTTTGTACAAAAATGAGGTTGGTTAACTTGTACACCAGAGATAGATCTTTGAAAAGAGGACTACTCGATGGTTAATTAGAACCATATTTCTTTTGTTAGGACTACCAGAATTCAGTTTCAAGAAGATACAAATTGCATCAACATCTGGAAAGGGACATGGAGACTAATCGGTGACTTAGGTTAATGTTGACTGACTTTTTTTTGGTTTATGACCAATTATAATCAAAATAAAGGCCAATTACTGCACCGTAGTCCCAAGAAGGAAGGCAGACATAACAATGCCCACACACATATATAAATATACACACACAAGCACACATACACACACATAAGCTATTTTATTTAAAGTTATAACCTTAACTTGTAAGCAATTTACTGATTTTTCCCAACTGCCTGGATCATCAGCTGGACACCGTTTTTTCATTGAGGCTTTGATACTTTCAGCCCAGAACCTCTCCAAAGGTGGATCCACAACCATAGTTGCAGATCCACATCAGTAGATTACTCAACATCAATGGACCCACAACCTCAAAGTTGTGTCCAGACAGTCAGTCAACACAGCAATGCAATATCCTTATTCAAACTTATTTAATTATTAGTTTTATTTAAAGTATTACTACATGTGAATAGCTTAAATCATACACCACTTTATATGATAATATTGTTACGAATTTGGGAATTGGATTGCACACAACATTCAGGTTCCTTTAGTCATCTATGTCGATAAGTGCTTGTTCCCTAGATAGCTCACCTTTCATTGTTTAAATGTTCAGAAATCAATTAGATGCTCTGCGGATCGATTTAATAGTTAGGGAACGAACAATGGAGACATCCCTCCCCCTCTTCTGCGAAGAGGAAGAACCACCCTGCCGTCCCGTGACTCATGATGTCAACAACTCCCTCCCACCCGTGGCTGAGCGGGGGATGGAGCACGAGGGCATGAGTCATGAGTCACGCCGGGAGCGGGGGAAGGGCGGGAGAAGGATAAGATGAGATCTTTTCTTTTGTTCGTGGGGCAGAGTTGGAGAAGGGAGTTGAGAGAAGTCGCTCAGCAGACCTTCGGGTCCTGTTTGGCTTGGGTTAGGGTTGAGGCCTTCGGAAGCTTTTTGCTTCAGCTGGCTCAGTGAGCTTTGGCTGAGGCCTGGCTTGGGAGGAGGCTTTTTGGAAGCTTTTTGCTTTGGTGGTTCAGTGAGCTTCGGCTTCTGTTTGGCTCGGGAGAGCTTTTTGCTTCCAGCTGCTTTGTTTTGGAAGGAAGTTGAGCCGGTTGCTTGGCTCGAGCTGCGAATGGTGGCTTGGAAGAAAGTCGAGCCGGTCGCTCGGCTCGAGCTGCGAGTAGTGGCTTCTTCTTCTTGGTTCGTAGAGCTCTTTGTACACCATTTTGGTTCCCGGCTTGGTGCGACTCATCGACCTCTTTTTGGAGGTGGTTCCTCGGGGAAGTGACGCATCGACCGGAAGGATCAGCGCCTCGTCTCACCAGCACGTGTTGAGAAGCTCGGGAAGGATCGCAGCTCACGGCGATTGGATCCAGCTCGCTTTCGCTGGAGCCCGGGTCCGAACAACTTGAAGACCACACGAGGTGGAGAGGTTCAAGATAGGTTCTGGGTTTCAGCTCACCTGTCCTCCGAGCTGGAGCTCGTTATTAAAGGCCTCTGCCACCATTTGTTGAGTGTGTGTGTGCATACGTGTGTCCGTGGGCCCGTCTAATAAGTAGGAACTGCTGTTAAGTGCAAGTGACTGTACATAATAAGTAGACGGTTGTAGTTCTTTTGTCGTGCTTTTGTTGCTTGTATAATTGCATACGTGTTTTGCCTTGTTTAATTGCATACGTGCTTTATTATAATAAATGTCCTTGTGTGAATGTAAACCTGTTCGTTGCGTCCATTCCCTCATTGAACTTCCCCATCTTGCACTCGGAATATAGTTGGTTTTGAAATGGCCGGTAAAGTGATCGGGTCCAATGGGACTGCGCGATAATACCCCGCTCGGTTATCCCAAAAGGAAGCGAGCTGCTTAAGCGGCTCGTTTCCAAGCGGTCCCGTTGAGGTACAATCTCTTGGTAACCTACCCGTGCGAATAATTAGGTAAATCGAAGATTTGGCGATCGGACCCTGTAGCGCGGGTAGAGTGTGGACAAGGTTGTGGTGTGGTTAAAAACACACCCGTGGCTGGTTTCCGGCGTTGATCCGGAAAGCAGCGACTAGATTGTCCGTTCGGTGGGTGAAGCGGCCGCTATTGGTTTGACGCGGTCGTTCGCACGCCGACGGGTGGGAATTCTACAACAATATATTAAGCGATACACACTTTACCTTGTGGACATGTCCATTACACAGCACTTCCAATAAACCAGACTCAAACTGTCAATCAAATATTCAAACTGTCATTAACAACCGATTTTAACATGCTGCACTCTTATCTTAACAACTACCAAGAAATTATATGAATGCTGATTTATAAATAATATTTATTTATTTATTGTATTTTCATCTAAATACCTCCATTATTTAATACTCTATATATGTTTAACTAATAATATTAATTAAAGAATTTACCTCACTAAAATAATTAATTTATTATTATTATATCAAATGCAATAGGAACTTGTTTCAATGAAAACCAAACAAACTTAAATAAAAAGCGTACCTTGGCCTTAGGCCAAAGGTTATCTTGCCAAAAGACCTTGATTTGAGAGTTTCATTTTTTATGAAAAATCAGTTTTTTCATAACGACGAAATTTTTATATATCTGAGAAACACTCTTCTAGGGCTTCAATTTGAGGTACTACTCGATATTGTTAGTCAAAGATTTAAAAATGACCTTCATGAAGGTCAACTTCGACCTTAGGCGCTAACCATGAAGGTCAAGGCCGATCGCCACCAAAAACTAATCAGCTGTGAGCGCCTATCGATATGCTATATATCCACCAAGTTTGGAGATGATCCAATAAAATTTACTCAAAAGCTAAGGGTTTCGTTCATTTTGATGTTTGACCTTCTGGTGACCTTGACCTTTGACCTTGACCTTCAAAATTTTGGGCGTCGAAAGCTATTGCGCTCACGAGTACACATGTCAAGTTTGAGAGCCATTGCCTTATAACTGTGACTTAGAGAGCAAGTTGAAAGTTGAAAATCAATTGTAACAGATAAATATATAACCAAAAAAACAAACAAACCGATCGAGTAACATATCTTGCTTTGGCAAGATAATAAAAGGTGACAATGGAGTCCAAAGACAATCGGCTAAATATCCTCTGTTTAACATGATGGAAAAAAAAACCTCAGCACGTTCCACAAAATCATCCTTTACTCAACAAATTCTTGCAAATCTAAGTAACTGAGATGAAAAAACATTGTAACCCATTATTATTGGTACATTGCTATCTGGAAAGGTGTACAAGACTACAGGGAAACTGAAATAATCAACTATAAACTTGAACTAAAACTATTCTGTCCAACTCTAAACAACACATCCAGATATGCAGCAACTGTACAATCATTACCACTCTTGTTCACAATCAGGCTCTCAAGATGAATCTTGTGAAGCTGCTTATCAAAATTTTTTTTTAATAGTTAACCACACAAATATCATCTATATAACCAACATGTATGAGAGATTTTTTCGCTAATCCTAATTTTTTCACCATCAGTTTCTGTATAGATGAAAATTCACATAAAATAAGAAAAGTGTCTGCTCGTAGGGGGCTGCAATTCCCACCCATGGGAATACCCTTAACCTGTTGAAACATTATCCCACAAAAAGACACAAAAGTATTAAATTAAATAAACAGCAACCTTAAACTTCTGCTTCTTAAAACAATGAAAACTTGAGTATTTATTTTTGGGAAAGAATGCTCGATCAAACCTGACACATAAAAAATTATTGAAAGTTTAAAACCTTGTCAATTACTTTGAACACTCAATCCCTCACTCGTATTAAATCCAAATTTGTATATAAAGTTGAAAAATCAAAAACTTCAACTGACTTGATATTGAGGCATCTAATTCTATCGAGGAATTCTAAAGAAGAATTAATGCTCCAGAAAGTGTTAATTCCAGAATTCTTCTCAGTTGCGAAACAATATTTCCTGAACTGTTCCCCAACAACTTGTAAGCCTGAGTTAACGAGAACCGCTAACTGTTTGGTGGAACAATGCGTGGCACCCGTGATAAACCAATGCTTGTACGGGTTTTTATGAAGCTTAGTGATCCAGAAAAGTCGAGGAATACAAACATTTACCTCTTTACATTTAATACCGAAATTATTGACTAAAACTTCCTCATGCTCAGAGATAATATTGTTACGAATTCTGGCCCGCCTGGCGTGCGATCGGCCGCGTAACTCCAATCGCAACCGCGTCGCCCACCGGACGGACAATTCAGTCGTGACCCTCCTGGAACTACCGCCAGGAGCCAGTCATGGGTGGGGGTTTAACCTCACCACAACCCAGTCCGCATTCTACCCGCGTGAAATAGGGTGAATCGCCGAATGTCGATATACCTAAATACCCGTGCGGGTAACCTACCGAGGGGTTGCACCACACCGCAGGTCAGCTTAGGACACGAACCGCTTAAGCGGTTCGTTCCGTGCTACAGGGATAACCGAGCGGTGTTATCGCCAACCTCTACGGTTCAGATTATTTATCGGGTGTTTAAAACCCACTACCAATCATTCCATGATTCAAGATGGCACTTTCAAAAGAGGGGAAGGACGCAATGAACCGGAAACATTTCACAAGCACATTTATTACACATATAACACAAACAAGCAAGGGCAGTCATGCAATATGTACAGCAAGAAATGAAAGACGTTGCGACCAACGATAGCATTAAATGTACAGGCACTTAAACAGGTTTACTTCACGGACTGGTGCCACAAACACACATATAAAAGCCCAAAGAAAAGAAAACCTCCCTTCTGCGGCCGGTGAACCCTCTCCGGCACTCTCCTCGTCCGCACGTGCAGGTCCACCACAGACCGCCTGCGGCGCCTCCCGTCCGCGTCTCCGAGGCGTCGCCCGGCTCGCCACCGGCCCGCGCCTTCACCGACAGGTCGCTCAACGCCAAGACGAGAGGGAGGGAGAGAGAGCTCGACCTCGACCACCAAGAGAGAGAGAGAGAGAGGAGAGCTCGACCCCGACCACCAAGAGAGAGAGGAGAGCTTGACCCCGACCACCAAGAGAGCGAGTAGAATCCAACACGACCCCGACAGAGAGAGCGAGCCTCGCGTGCGGTCCGCCTTATATAGCGCGGGGCTCCGCCCTTCGCTCCTCCCCGTTTTCGGCTCCACCTCCCTTTGAGAAGGTTCCCGAAAAGGGGCGTTCCTCATTCCCAACAGCGTCACCCCGCGCGTCCAATCGGGGGCGATCCGCCCCACCCCGCCTCCGTCACACTCCTCGGAGAAACAGGCGGTAAAAATCCGCACGCCCATCGGAACTCCTCTGGTTTCCTTTTGCGTTCGACGGTTTTCAACGCGGCTTGTTGCTTGCATGGAGGTTTGTTCAAAATAACAATAGAAAAAGTAAAATGGCTATCTCAAAGAGTTGCAGCCCGGTGAACACGAGGAAAGCCCTTTAAACAACGGTGGAGACCTATCTGCACATAAACTTAGCGTCAGAACTGATCTGAGGACCCTTTATGGTGTATTGCGAATTTCCACAGCCGTAACAATATCTTCGAGCGACTTAGGACAAGGAACAGTGATTCTCGTCCTGGTTACTGGGCAATTCGCGCATTGCATTCCTCCAAGCCCATCCCTTGGTGTACTGCAGTCAGAGCAGAGGGTGGTGGCCTCTTGCCAGAGGAGTCTGAAGTGAAGGCCCGCTGGGCCAGTTACTTTGAGTGGTTGTACCAGGCTGATCCACCAGCTGTTGAGTTGGATGTCAGGGGTGTTACAATCCCTATTGCTGACCCTCCAATCAACTGTGGTCCACCTTCTTTTGTGGAAACACAGGCTGCAGTGAACCGGTCAAAATGGGGTGAAGCTCCTGAGATCTGTCGCATCCATGCTGAACTTCTCAAGGCTGGTGGAAAGGATGTACTCGTGTCATTGCATGCGGTTCTGTGCTCTGCCTGGAACACAGGCATCATCCCAACTGACTGGAAGAGTGGCCTTCTTGTCTGTCTCTCTCTGGAAAAAGGGTGATCACCAAGACTGCAAAAACTACCAAGGGGGTGACGCTGCTCAAGTGCCGAGCAAGGTCTTTGCTCGGATAATTCTTGATAGGGTTCGCCACCATCTGCTTGAGCACCATTACCCAGAGCAGTCAGGCTTTACACCAAAGAGGTCAATGATTGACCGTATCCTTGCTCTTCGTGTCCTCACCGAATGCAGACGAGAGTTTTAGCAGGGGCTGCTTGCAGTCAATGTTGATCTCTGTAAAGCGTTTGATTCAGTAAATCGGGATGCCCTCTGGAGCAGTGCAACTCAAAGTGGTGGTACGCGGACCGGTGTCGGTACGCGAGTCATTGACTGCCGGTCCGCGGCAAGTTTCCAGTTTCACATTATCATAATATATAACATGTAATGTATAAAATGAAAATGTATAAAATCTTGAAAAATAATATATTTAAGCCGACAAATTCAAAATACGAGAGAGAAGTCTGTGTGTATATATAATACAAAATATGTATAAAAAAAAGTGTCAACTTTTATTATATTCATTATATTTTAATATTTTTCCGGTATAAATTAATATTAGTACGGATGTTCAAACAATATTTTCTCGGATCATAAACAAATAATAATATGGCACAAATATGGTACCGTTCCCTGGCAGATTGGAAAAAAAAAACCTTCCGGTCCACCACATCAGATAGTTTGAGAAGCACTGCTCTGGAGGATTCTCAGTTTTCGTGAGGTATCACCAAAACTGATCAATCTTATGTCTGAACTCTACTCTGGTACTGAGAGTGCTGTGAGATGTGGTGATACCATCTCTGACTTATTTCCAGTTGTGATTGGAGTTCGCCAGGGGTGTGTACTGGCCCCCACACTTTTCAGCACTTGTATGGACTGGATTCTGGAGAGGATGTCAGAGAGATCAAGCTGTGGTGCATCATTTGGGAATGTCAAGATCTCTGAGCTTGATTTCACAGATGATGCAGTCATCTTTGTGGAGACTGGATATCCTTTTTGAGGGCCTCAAGGTGGTGAATGAGGAGTCTGAGCCAATGGGATTATGGGTTTGCTGGGTCAAAACTAAGATCCAGGCTTCTAATGACATCTTAGATGCTGCCATCTTGTATGTACCTCTTTGTGGTGAGGATGTTGAGGTTGTGGAGAGATTCACTTACCTTGGCAGTGATATTCACGTCTCCGCTGGCTATGAGCCAGAGGTCAATAGATGTCTGGGTTGGGCCTGGGGAGTCATGGATTCACTGGATCATCAGGTGTGGCGCTGTCAGTACTGTGCAGGACGATGAAGTCCGAGTTCAGGTCTTAGGTGCTTCCAGTCTTGCTCTGCGGATGTGAGACTTGGACTCTGACCAGGGATCTGAGATGGAGACTCAATTCCTTTGGTACCAGGTCTCTTCAGAGAATCCTTGGCCAACTCTGGTCCATGGCTGAGAGAGACTCAAATGAGATTTGTTACCTGCATAGTCTGTGAGCGTCAGCTGCGGCTGTATGGACATGTGGCTCGTTTTCCTGACGTTGATCCTGCTCACCAGATTCTCTCAGCGTGGGAGCTTCATGAGTGGAGAAGGCCAATGGGCCGTCCACCTGCCTCGTGGTTGCAGCAGGTTGATCAGCATCTCAAGGAGATGGGGATGGGCCAGGCATCTACCTGGGGGGATGGCCAGATGGAGGCCTCTGGCGTACCAGTGGAAAATGGACGCAGCACCGCTCTGCGTCCACGCAGCACAAAATTACCAGCCTTATCCGCTGGAGCTATTATATGGCGATCATGGAGATCCCGAATGTCTTTATGAACACTCCGCTTCCTCATTCAATACTGGTTTCGAGTTTAGACTGACCCAGCGAAAGCAAGCCCCGACGACTAAAAAAACTTAATCCTATTATCCAGGGCTTCCACAACTGTGGTAAAACCATGCATTGAAGCTGTTTACGGATAACAAAATGTGCACCGAGTTTAAGTTAACAAATTAGACACGGAATCCCCAAATGAAGACCTAATGCAGCTCCAAGGTTGAGTTACTGGCTCCCTATATGTAGCTCCCATCTTCATCAGATCCCTTATTTCAATATTACTGATTGTATTCAAATCCCCAGAAACGGTGTCCACAAGGACCATATAAAAAAAAAAATTACCCCCGTGTGGGGGTGACGGTCATCTCTATAATGTTTTTTACTATCATAATCGATGAACCGTTGCCAGATATCTCCTAAAATGACAAACTAGATAGGTTTTGAAAATGGTGACTTTCACAACTTTTGTGACCTCATGACCTTGACCCTGACCTCGAATTCGGGAAAAAATGTCGTTGGGTATCACTCATCGACCTCTACCCACATACCAAATTTCATCAAGCTCGGAAGTAAAAAGTTTTCTTTGTACCGGGAGGTGTTTTTGACCATCTTCCAGGTTACGTGGCGGCCAAACGGGACGGAAATTCAAAAATCTGTCCAGTTAGATACAAGATAATATTTTTTACTATCATAATCAATAAGCAGTTGCCAAATATTTTGTAGAATGGCAGACGAGATAGGTTTTGAAATTGGCGATTTTTATAACTTACGTGATCTCGTGACCTTGAACCCGGACAAAAGTTATATCGTGCAACACTCATCGACCTCTACCCACATACTAAGTTTCATCAAGATCGGAAAGAAAAATTGTTGACGGACGGACGGACATTTGGTCCGGCTTTATTAGGTCATCTCCTAGAGATGACCTAAAACGGGGAATCGAACATGCAGTCAGTTTCAAAATGTCCTTGACTCTATTTACACTAAGTTTTAAGAAATTTCCCATAGTTGAATAAGAATTGTCCTATGGTCTTGGTGAAAGTGAAATGAGCCTTCAATGGGGTTTTGCTCCCTAACTTTATCTGGTAATAAACTCTCTACACGAGTATCCCTAAAAATAGAATGAAGCCAAAGTCTATCTTCCCGCTTGCTGGAAAAATCACAAACTAAGAACTCACGGATCTGATCGACTTTGGGAGTAGACTTCTTTTTCAGAACCTTGCAACAACAATGTTCAATTAAAAAGGAGCACGTCATATAAACCTGCTAAACTCTGGAGAATGTGAGCTAAGACTTGTTTGGAACATGACCTTAGAAGAGCATAAAAATCATGAAAAAGCTTTCCTTCATAAAAACCTGTAAGTTTATCAATTATCACTGCAATTTCCATTTTTGGAGCCGTATGACACCGACTGACGCCCATGACCTCTGGGTCTCCTTCTGATTGGATTAGCAAAATACTCATTCCTGAAACCATTACCTTGAGAAACTGACCCAGTACCTTGTACCCTGTCATTAAGGCCCAAAGGATAGATCGCACATAGTGTCCTGATCCAAAAATCCTCTGCACCCGAGCTCAACATTACAGTACTCTTTGTTATCAAAATCATTAACATTAACTGAGTCTATAATTTGAATCAAACAAATCCTAAAAACATGTCAAACTTCATTGATATGATTGTATAAATATTTCTTCACAGCAGACCTATGTCCAAAAGTTGATGTAAACATTGAGACGTTTTACCAACATATTGCAATCCACAATCTCCACAAGTGAGAAGATAATGTACTTTGATTTACATCCCAACAAACATTCACAATCAACAACAAAAGTTTCACAAGGTGTAAAAACTTTACAACACAAACATCGAGAGGAATTACACTTTTAAAGTGGCATAGTCATTGTGACTTTAGTAAAGAATGTACAACAGTAAACTGAAGGGTTTTCCTGCTGATCTTTGAAGGGAGACTGCATTTAGGATTTTCCCTTTTTCTTGCTGTTAATTAAATTAAGTAACCATGGTTATTTCACTGGAGGAGAGGTTGAAGTAGTTTAATCCAGTGCAGGTTTGGCTTTATCATTTAAATCAGTTGGTCATTATATCATGAACAGTGAAGTTCAACATTTTGTAATTAAACATTAAGGCTCATGGAACAGCAAGGAGACAGAGGATTAAAATGGTAATCGAGGGATGAGGGATGGGGGAAGGGGAGTTAAGAGCAAGCGAGATAGGAAAAGCAGTAATTTGCAAGTAAGAAGGGTGAGGATGGTGGACAATACGAGATGGTGGTGTACCACCTGCTTGAAGTCTTTGAGCGATGAGTATGATTGGACCATTCCAGGAAGGCAGTTGCCCAAGCGCGAGAATAGAGTAACAAAAGAGTTTAGGTGTGTAGTGAACGTGGTTTTGAGGAGTTTAACCAGGAGGCTGGTAATGGCATGTCAAGCGCCATGTGATTTAATCTCAAAGTAATGGCAACTACCAACATACAGGGTGTCCCAAAAGTCACTGTGTACTTAAACATAATAACAAAATTATGAAGAAAGAAATTTTACCTTCACAATAAGTGTTGAAAATGGCAGCCACATGTCCTTGCATAATTGTGAAGATGAGCATCAACTCAACCTGAGACACTGTTGAGGAAATTGGAGATGGTTTCCTGGAGTTCTTAAAGACTGTGGGGATTATCTGAGTGGGGCGGCTTAGCCCAAATATTCAAAAGCATTTTGCATTTTGTGATACAAGCACCAAATTTGGCACAAATGTACATTAATATGTTGCGAACATTTTCAGATATTGGGCCACTTGAAATTCTCTCTTTATGTCCGCCCTATTGGATTTCAAAATGGTCGCCACTTGAAATATACATTTGCTATTATCTCTGGACGTAATGCAGCTATTGACTTGATTCTGGTATCTAAATGTATGTTTTTGGGGGCAAGGAATCCAATGGTACCATTTTCAACTTAATATTATCTATCACAGTCTGTTATATAATTTTATTTGGAAATTATCTAGGCAAATATTGGATTCAACACAATACTTTGAAAAGAATGTCTTAGTTCTGTAAATATAAATTTTAAAAACGATACTAAATCACTAGTAACAACTCAGACAAGCTCATATATACTGGCAGTCTAAAATATAAATTCACATCAAGTGACTGCAGCAGCACTGTACATCCTGCAACACCGTGCCTACAACCACTACTGTCTGGGAGAAACCAGGGATGCAGAGGACCTTCCGGAGTTTGAAGACTGGTGTTGCCAGAGAGGAGAAGACATCCCCCAGTTTCACTACTGGGCAACCGTGCTGGAACTAGAACTGTTTGTTCTAGTGTATGTGCGTTCTCTCAGGCAAGGATCGTTAATGATGTACCTCGATGCTCTGACAGAGCTAGTCCCCTGGTTCCATGCACTGGATCACTCCCACTTTGCTAGGTGGATACCAGTGCACCTGAAGGACATGGCCGAACTCACCATCAAACACCCAGATGTAGCCAGGAAATTCAGGGAAAGCCACTTCACCGTTCAGAAAACAGAGGGTGTTCTCTTCAATCCCGATTGACCAGGCACATGAGCAGAATAATGCCTGCATCAAAGGAGACTGTGGAGCAGTTGGGCTCACTGACAACCCTAGTGCCCTACGTCGCTGGATGGTTGTGGGACCAGAAGTTGCTGGGTGATCGAAGAATTCCAGGTTGGGAACCAACACTGGAGACGGCAAACAGCAGACACACGTCATCATGATCAGACGCCAAGTGTACAGGCCTCATTTGTGAAAGATGTTCGGTGTCATAGAGGAGATGGGCAACCCATTCGAGGAGGAGTCAGGATGCAGTCAAACTGGACACAAAGGAGATCGCAGATCCTGCTGCTGTGGAGACCGTGATGAATGCCAAGAGGATTGGCCAAGAGCAATTCGAGGCTTTCACCAGAGATGTCTGTTGGACAGAACAAAGGCAGTGGACGCACCCATTCCTCGTAACAAGCTGAAGGTGTTCAGCACTTCCACTCCAAGAAGCCAGAGCATAGGTCAGCAACAGCTCGCCTCTATCAAGAATGACCGTGAACTCTTCGCACGCCTGTACATTGGCTGCCAGACGAGGGATGGAAACCTTGGAGTTCTTTTGTCACGAGAATCAGGCATGTCCTCCTGCATTGTCTGATGGTGGAAGCCTCTGCACTGGTACCAAGAGTGATCTCCTCACATGCTTGGAAGAAGTCTCCGACGCAAAGACAGAGACTCCTGTCATGACTTTTATTTTGTGCTTGATGGAGCAGCCATCGTCCAGATGCTGAAGCCGGCTGCAGAAAAGACCTTTGAAGAGTATGCACAACAGATCTTCATCCCATATATGTCCACGAAGCTGCAAACAGTGTCACGCCTGGATCTGGTCTGGGATACTTACCTTGCTGATTCACTGAAAGGTAGTACACGTGCAAAGCGGGGACAAGGTGTGCGGAGACGTGTGGTGGCTGCCGCGGCCATACCAGGAAACTGGCAGAACTTCCTACGAGTGGAGAGCAACAAGACCGAGCTGTTCAGGTTCCTCTCAGCAGCTCTCATGGAATGGTTTGACCAGGAGGACAAGCAACTCGTCATTACTGATGAGAGGCAGTGCTCAGCAAGCCAACACTACCAGATCTGACCTCACTCGCTCCATGTAACCATGAAGAAGCTGACAATCGGATGTTGCTGCATGCATCTCACACAGTCCAACATGGACACCATGCAATACTCATCCGGACTGTAGACACCGATGTTGTGGTGCTGGCAGTGTCCCTGGCACAGGAGTTGCAACCAGAAGACAAACTGTGGCTGGCATTCGGAACAGGCCAGAGTTTCCGATACCTAGCAGCACACGAAATTGCAGCTGGATTGGGACGAGAGAAGGCTCGTGCACTGCCAATGTTCCACGCTCTAACTGGATGTGACACTGTGTCTAGTTTTCATAGACATGGCAAGAAGACTGCGTGGGCAGTCTGGACGGTACTGCCAGAACTCACTGAGGCGCTGCTGCTGCTGTCTTCTGCACCTCGTGACATACCAGACGATGCAATGCGCATCATCGAGAGGTTCGTGATCCTGTTGTATGATCGAACCAGCAAATGCACAGACATTGAGAAGGCCAGGAGGAAACGCTTCGCAAGAAAGAACAATGTGCAGCTCATCCCTACAACGAAGGCAGCTCTGGAGGAACATGTCAAGAGGGCAGTGTATCAAGGTGGACATGTGTGGGGTCAGATACTGCTGCCAGCACCAGAGCTCCCTCCACCAACCAACTGGGGTTGGTCAAGGACTGGAGAAGGACAGTACACACCTTACTGGAGCAGGCTAACTGAGGCAGCTCACAGCTGCATTGAGCTGGTTTCTTGCAAGTGCAAGAAAGGGTGTGTGAGGCGATGCAAGTGCAAAAAGGCTGCCCTTCAGTGCACAGCCCTCTATGTGTGTGAAGGGGACTGCACATGATGATGATTCAACAACATACATGTACTTGTGACAATGCTGAACTTGTTAACATGACACTGTTTATGTACACGTATCTTTAGTACCGGTATTCACATCAAGTGACTGCAGCAGTGACTGCTGTGTATACCCTGGTTAAAATAGGTGTACCATATCCCTGTGTCGTAAGAGGCGACCAGGGTTGCGTCAGGAAGGGCATCCGGCGTAAAACATGTGCCAAATCACTATGCGGATCATACGGATGATCCGCTGTGGCGACCCCTAACGGGAGCAGCCGAAAGAAGAAGAAGAAGATCTTCAGTACCAGTATATACCTAGCCTCAGATACCAGTACACCTAGCCTCAAATACTAGACCATGTAGCATGTCAGTATTATACCGAAGACATTTACAGAACTAAGACATTCTTTTCAAAGTATTGTGTTGGATCCAATATTTGCCTAGATAATTTACAAATAAATTATATAACAGACTGTGATAGATAATATTAAGTTGAAAATGGTACCATTGGATTCATTGCCCCCAAAAACATACATTTAGATACCAGAATCAAGTCAATAGCTGCATTACGTCCAGAGATAATAACAAATGTTGATTTCAAGTGGTGGCCATTTTGAAATCCAATATGGCGGACATAAAGAGAGAATTTCAAGTGGCCCAATATCTTAAAATGTTCGCAACATATTAATGTACATTTGTGCCAAATTTGGTGCTTGTATCACAAAATGCACAACAGGTTTGCTATGCTGCTACACTATCTTTATAAATGACGCATTTCATTGCTCCCCAAAGCTAAAAGTCTGGAGGTGAAAGGTCAGGGGATCTTGATGGACAAAATGTTCCTTGAAATTAATCGGTCTGCAAACACGTGGAGCAGCATCATGGAGCCACAAACTGTGTGCGCAATGGCACTGTCCTTTTGGAAATATGTACTACTAATTTCATCTTCATTCAGCAAACCAATGAAAGGGTGGATAATCAAGTTACAATAACATTCCTAGTTGATCGTCTGGTGGAAAAAAAAAATATGGGGCCAATTAGCCACTTCCATGATATGGCGCACCACACACCAACCTTCACAGTATATTTTCTGCTGATCAAACACGGCTGTTTTGGCTGTTTACATAGCCAGATACATGAAACCAAGCCTCGTCTGAGAAAAAGGTTAGTTCTATAATATCGTCTCCATTGGCAGTAAGAAAGTTTAGAAACCATCGGCAGTAATCAGAACGATTAATGTCGTCCCTTTCTTGCAGTTCATGCACAGCTGTTACTTAGTATGAATGGAGGTGTAGACATTTCTTCAGTGTATGTGTGCTCCTACGTGAGACCTGTGCCTGCTGTGACAACTTACAAACTGGGCTTCTTAATATGCAAACCAAAATATCGTTCTTTCTCATCTGATAACACTGAAGGCTTGCCATGTCGTGAGGCTTGGGTCCATAACTAAACAAGTGTTACAGAATTTGGAAATTAACCACCATTTATATATTCTGTATTCACAATCGGGTTTCTTTTCATGGCTTACATGGGATTTGTGGAGGTACACAGTGAATGCTGGGACACCCTGTATCAAAGAAATATCTTTGTGAATATACTTCCTTATTTTGCATCTTCATTGACATCCATGTTATTATCTTACTATATAATAATGTATGAATGTATGTAGCCAAAATAGCACCCCCTGGTGGTATTTGTGCAAGCCCCAAAGTGGATGGAAAACAGCTACAATTCAATTGCAAAAATATATGTGCACACAAGATAATTTACTTTGAAACTAATTAAATAATGCAACCATCATAAACGGTTACGTGAGCCGTTTAAGAACAGTACTTGAGTGCCCGTCATAGATGGGGCTCTCATGTAGCAAAACCGATACTTGTTCAATGTAAATAATCCAACTCCTAAAAATGATAAATAGCTGGTTCTTTACATCATCCAAACGTATTTATTTTCTTCACTTTTTACATCTACAAAGTGAGGTACAGCAGTAAAGGTTCAAGTATTTAACAGCTAGTGTATGAACAGATGTGTATCCTCCTGATTGGTTGGATGAAACCAAATCGCTCGGAATATTAAAATGTCTGCAAAGGAAGAGTCAGGAGGACCAATTGAACATGCTGCTTGCTGTTTATTGCACAATGGGAAATGAGTGTTTAGAATCTTTAATACAAACATGTGCTGGTAAGAATCTTTTGTGCATGGATTAAACTTACGGTAACAATGTTAAGAAGAAGCATGCGTCTATTACCAACTTGTGGTTCTGCATCACTCTTGGCCTTCGATCAGCGATGCTTGTGGCATGCTCGGCAGTGCCTTGCACTGCACAAGATCGAACTGTTCCAGATCGATTGTGGAGTTTACAAAAGAAAAACATTTGAATGACCAGCTTTGCTTCATGGTTAAATGCATCATCACATTAAATATTGTTGGGTAACAAGGCAACATCTATCCAGTTTCTAGTGATTTGGAGAAATAATCATTGGAATGTTAATCTCTGTCTTTTTCATGTGAAGTTCCGGCTGCAAACAAACGAGACACGCGTTCCATCGAACAAACTCTCCATGAGCTGAAAGAGCGCAAGAAGCTACGCCTGGACACGCTTCAAGATGCAAGTGTTCCGTCACCAGGATCGCAACACGACGCGGAAGCACCAGAGAGACCACCACCAACACACGATGCTCCCGATACCCCAACCACCGACAATCACACATAATTTAAAAATAACAGCAACGAGGTATGCTTTATCTAATAATTCCATGAAAGTGTAATACAGTGTTTTACATGAGTTAATTATTTTTTAAGCTTGTATTGCATTTTCTTCCTGCATGGTGCATTTAAAATAAAAAAAATTTTAAAAGAAGAATACTACATGCGGCAGTAATGTCGCAATTGTAGAAGGTTCCAAGTGCAACCCCAATGTTGCTGTTTGACAAGAGGTCAGGTCTTTGAGGTGAAGCCACCTTGAGGGTTGGGCTTTATATTAATCCCTGGAAGAAGGAGGGGAAGGGTGCGTTCCACCAAACTGTACAAAACAAATACGAACCTTTTACTGATTTTAACATGAACATTTTCTTTATGCAATACTATTAAATTTGATTGTGACATTTTTGTGACAGAGATTCATTTGTGACACCTTATGATCAATCTTAAAACTCTAGACGTATTCTGAAGAGATTTTGATGTTGGGTGTTATACGCTAGCTTTTAGAGCAAACTCTGTACACCATTTACATTTCGATTTTGTACAGTCTATGCCAATTTAAAGTATGCTGCAGATTAACCAGCCTTTAAGGCTTTTACTTGCAAAATACACAATTACAACAGGACATTGAAAGAGTGCATTTGGTAATCAGACATCTGGTGTGTGCCTCAGTCTGAGGCTTGTGCTGCCAGCTTCAGAGCTTGCGCCTCTTTCTTGGCATTCCGCTTTTCATACTGCAGCCTGGAAAAGGTACCGTCAAACACCACTGATGAATTAAATTCTTCATTTTGGTTAGGTCATGATTGGCATGAAGGGTGTCCCAGAAAAGTCTGAACAACCTGTGTTTTGATTAAACTTTGGCAAAAGATTCACATTTCAAAAATACCAAAGGTAAATCTTAGCATTTGATTCCACTTTATTAACTCTGCTACCGAAGGTGGATGGGGGTTAGGTTTTCACCCCTGTCTGTCTATTTGTCTGTGAACAGGATATCTTAAAGTTGGATGGATTCGGAGGAAACTTGGTGGACAGGTCGGATGTGTAATGACGACGTAATGATTTGATTTTGGTGAAGATCCGAATGTGAGAATTAAAAAAAAAAATTCCAAAGTGATTCTTCACAATTGAGAGATGGCACCAAAAATGATACAGTATCGCATGATATTTCAAGAAGTTGGACGAGTTATGACAACACTAGGTGGAAGAGTTGGTTAGGTGACAAGAACAAGCCTTTTTGATTCTGGTTCAGGTCCAGATCCAGATCTGGCCTATCAGTGGGATACAAAACAAACAGTTCAGCCTGGTGGAGGTATGCACGCTACTGAGTGCCATTCTAGTTCTTGCTTGCATTTCTTCCATGAATAGATTGATTGTGAGCGACTACCATCCTAAGCATGGTTTAATGACTCCATATATGCTCAGTGTAATTTTAGGTCAGAATGGCAGACACAAGTTGACACGAGCTAAAGACTATGCTATGCAATAGTGACGATGCCTTTGAATAAGCTTCAGGCCGAAATGGTACAGATAGAGGAGAAGGCAGTTGCAGAAGTTCTCACAGCTTTTGGAACTATTCCAAAAAGTCACTACAGAAGGCATCTTTGCAACTGAATGTGTCAAAGACTTCAGTTCACAGGATTTTGAAAGTGGCAAAAATGCATCGTTACAAGCTTAAGTCTCCATGAGATTAGTGAGGAATATCAAGCTGCCAATTACTTTTTATTTTACAGAGATCGAGGCTCAAGGAAAAGCTCAATGACGGTGACATTGACGGCGATGGAGCACAGGGAGTCGGCTCACAAGGGAGTATGGAGAAATGCAGAAGTAACAAACACAGGCAGCGTAAGTAGGTACACACAGGTGAGACAAGAGAACCGAGTGGGCTGAGAAGACGAGTAACATGAGCAGACAGGGAAAGCTAAATGTCCCAAGCAAAAATGCTACAGTTAACTATAGTATCTGAGAGTAGTACTCTCATATACTAGAGTTGGTAAGAGGCCCTACTACGATGGTCTACAGGAATGGAATTACTATTTTAGCCTGGGGTGGGTGGGTCGGAGAGAGAGTCGGTGGGAATAGTAAGGATCATGAATAGGGTTAGGTGATACGTGATGGTGAGGTCTTGTTATTTTAAAGGACTTTCGAGAAGAATGCAATTGAACAGATTCAGGGAAGCGACTCCACAGTTTACAAAACAGGTTTGCAAAGACAATTTGGAGGCGAGCAGTTCACCAGGATTTGGAGGTGGGGAAACAAGGTTTTGGTGTGTAGCTGAATGTGTGGACTGCTTAGACTCTAGAAGAACAGAGCTGAGAGGAGAGGTGGGTGAGACCAGAAAAGAGGTGTTAGAAAATTGCTCAGTTCAAACTAGTCTGTGGTGGGACAGGAGCAAACCTTGCACCTTAGCCTTCTGTTGAGCAATTCTTTAGCCTTCGATTTCACTGCTTCCAGGGGTGCAAGGTGAGATTTGGTGGCACCAGGTCAGAGGGCACCATACTCCATCGCACTGCAGATAAAGGCAGAGCTGAGAAATGAGTAGCTCTCCAGCAGATTCCAAGGTGTTAACCTAGTGTTGGCTTAGCGGTTTGGGTGGTGCCTTGGGATCCTTGAGTCCTGAGTTCAAGCCCCGTTGGCTGCTGAATTAACACCAGACGGTTGACTCAGCCTGTCATCCTTCTGAGGTTGGTGAAATGAGTACCAGTGTAGCAGCCAAAAGGCTGCACACGAAGGGAAGGGTTATTGACGGATTTATTAAATCTAGTATTGGTGTGGTGCAGGCATGATGGGCCAAATGGCCTCCTCCTGTGCAAAAATTTCCTTGTGAAGGTGCCTCAGTGCTGGAGGTCATCTTGGATTATGTGATTGGCCCAGCAAATATTTTGACAGATCTCAAGTCCAAGAATCTCGAACGACTGCACCTCTGCCAAGGGTAGATTGTAGAAGTGAAACTGGTGGGTTAGCTGTGCTGAGACAAAGTGAGAGAGTGAGATATTGAAACATCGAATGCCAATATCCAGTGATAATCCTGTCTTCTTGCTTGAACTTCAGAGTTAAGGCGCTGTCACACCTTGACGATTTAGCCAGCAATGGCAACGTATAAAAATGTATGTTAAACGTTGGTGTACGCTGAAATTTTGATGTTTTTATTTTTTACGTTTTGGTCGTATTCATAACGTGTTGGTGATATACATAACATATTAGTAACGGGCACAGAACGTTTCGTTGTCTTATAGATAACTTATACCAACGAATGCATAGCCTGTTGTCGGCGTTCACAACCTATGCCCAACGATAGTTTAACTTAGGCATAGCGCGCTGCATGTATCGCCGACGAACTCGTGGCGTAGCCTGTTAAAAACCTGCCGCACACCGATTTAAATCATAACCGCCTGAAAATTGGAAGTGTCAACCACGCAGTCACACCTTGACGATTTAGCCAGCGTATGCCAACCTATGAAAAAATGTGTCTAAAACGCTGGCACACGTCGAATGCGGTATGGGTAAGTTGTGTATACGTTAAGAGCACGCTGAAAAACGATGAAGTAGCTGTGATATTTCGTGGTACGTTTAGTACGTCGTGAAATTTCAAGCATGCTGAAAATTTTACGACGTACTCGCCGTATGGCTCACACGTTCCGCTACGCTGGGAATAAGTTGTAGGCACGATATGCGATCGTTGACACACGTCAACACAAGTTCTTTGTAAGTTACTCATAAGTCGAAACACGTCGAGGTGGATGGAACTGAAGAGTTCACTTTGTCCGATCTTCCTAAATCCGAAGATGGAACTGAAGAGTTCACTTTGAAGGTAAGCTGGGCTTGATCGGTGCGAAGTAAAAGTATCTTGGTGGCCGAGCAATACCACACGTCCTTCGGCAAAGTGTGCCATTTGGTTGCGATGTTTTGTGAAATTTCATGGGATGAGCCATCTTCAATTGTTCATGTCCACAGCTGTTAGGATGGTGAGTGTGGCTTAACAAAAATTGTGGAACCGTTAATTGTTGGAGAACGTTGCAGGTGACAACTGGGATTTAATATGAATAACAGCTTATTCTTCAGTTTTTATTTAGAATATGGTCTTACACTATTATGGTGGATCTCCTGTAAAATAAAATAAACTTCTCACTATTACACAGTGTGTAACACAGGCTAGCTTAAATGCCAATCTCCCTCAGCTGCACAAAGTATCTTCACTGTCCCAAAATGGCAGTTTCACTTTCTGGTGTTTAGTGTTAAGCTGCATATTGCATAGGTTCAGTTTGCAGGCGACATCCATTGGTGGTCAAAGTCCAAGAGTGTGGTTAAAGTGGTTGAAATACATCTTTGAGGATGTCTCAGTTTGTAGTTACAAGTGTGGTTCCTTTTGTAAAAGGTGGTACCATTACGCAAAACATTTAAACAAGAAAACTTTGATCCTCTTTACGCTTAAGCATGTCCATTGTGCATGTCAATGCACTGTAATGATTCACCACAAGTCTATCACAATATGATGATGTAAAGTACCGTCCATACCTGTTGTGTATGATCCGTTTTACAATGTCATCAGTGGTCAGATCATTTCCACTCGCAACCTTCCGGAATATTCCACGGCGTTTTGGCTCCTGGACAGAAGGTCTCGATGGTCACATTATCAAAATATTAATCACAAATGTGGAATTTTTTTTTTCCCCGACAAGAAAAGTGCATCAAGGTAACTTCAAGAACAAACCGGTTTACATTTCAAAAATGAACCTCGTGAGAAGTTTAAAACGAAAAATAAAATAAAATAAACATCAATGGAAAACAAAACATTTCCTTTCCGTTGGAAGAGATCAACAGAGAAACTCACAGCATAAGGGTCTGCACCACTCGTATCCAACATGATGTCTGTGTTTCCATGGCAGACAAGTTTCACCTACCAAAGCGTTAGCACGAGGAAGCAATAAGTTAGATTATAGATCTGCAGCAATGACTTCGAACTTAATTCAGGCCGTTATTGGTAGGATCACATTCCTTATGGGGCCAGAGAGGGACAACTCAAAAGTGGAGCTGCAAAAAGGTTGTTGGGTAGAAATGCCTTCTATAGACACCAAGTACCACGTAGACAAACCTGTCAACAATGTACTTCAGTCACATCCACATTGTCAGCTTTCCGAGCAAGCCAACCGATTGCGAGCCTTGCGAGCAGCAAGCCAACCGATTGCGAGCCTTGCGAGCAGCAAGCCAACCGATTGCGAGCCTTGCGAGCAGCAAGCCAACCGATTGCGAGCATTGCGAGCAGCAAGCCAACCGATTGCGAGCAGCAAGCCAACCGATTGCGAGCAGCAAGCCAACCGATTGCGAGCCTTGCGAGCAGCAAGCCAACCGATTGCGAGCCTTGCGAGCCTTGCGAGCAGCAAGCCAACCGATTGCGAGCCTTGCGAGCAGCAAGCCAACCGATTGCGAGCCTTGCGAGCCTTGCGAGCAGCAAGCCAACCGACTGCGAGCCTTGCGAGCAGCAAGCCAGCCGACTGCGAGCCTTCGAGCAAGCCAGCCGACTGCGAGCTTTCCGAGCAAGCCAGCCGACTGCGAGCTTTCCGAGCAAGCCAGCCGACTGCGAGCTTTCCGAGCAAGCCAGCCGACTGCGAGCTTTCCGAGCAAGCCAGCCGACTGCGAGCTTTCCGAGCAAGCCAGCCGACTGCGAGCTTTCCGAGCAAGCCAGCCGACTGCCAGCTTTCCGAGCAAGCCAGCCGACTGCCAGCTTTCCGAGCAAGCCAGCCGACTGCCAGCTTTCCGAGCAAGCCAGCCGACTGCCAGCTTTCCGAGCAAGCCAGCCGACTGCCAGCTTTCCGAGCAAGCCAACCGACTGTCAGCTTTCCGAGCAAGCCAACCGACTGCCAGCTTTCCGACCACGCGAACCGACTGCCAGCTTTCCGACCACGCGAACCGATTGTCAGCTTTCTAACCAGGTCAGGTCAGGTATGGGAGCATGCGCCAGAGCAGCGTGTCGCTGCGTCCACTTTCCGCCGGTCCTCCAGGGGCCTCCATCTGGCCATCCCCCAGGCAGATGCCTGGCCCATCCCCATCTCCTTGAGATGCCGATCAACCGGCTGCAACCACGAGGCATGTGGTCGGCCCATTGCCCTCCTCCACTCAAGAGACTCCCTCACTGAGAGAATCTGGTGAGCAGGATCAGCATCAGGAAAATGAGCCACATATCCATACAGCCGCAGCTGACGCTCACGGATTATGCAGGTAACAAATCTCATTTGTCTCAGCAACCGCTCGTTGGACACAAAGTCCGACCAGCAATAGCCAAGGATTCTCCCAAGAGACCTGGTACCAAAGGAATTAAGTCTCCGTCTCAGTTCCTTGGTCATCGTCCAACTCTCACATGCATAGAGCAAGACTGGAAGCACCAAGGACCTGAAGACTCGGACTTTGGTCCTCCCGCACAGGAACCGGCAGCACCACACCCCATTATCCAGTGAATCCACGACTCCCCAGGCCCGACCCAGACGTCTATTGACATTTGACTCTCAGCCAGCGGAGACATGAATATCACTGCCAAGGCAAGTGAATCTCTCCACGACCCTAACATCCTCACCACAAACAGGCACAGACAGGACAGCAGCATCCAAGATGTCATTGAAAGCCTGGATCTTAGTTTTGACCCAGGAAACCCAAAATCCCAGTGGCTCAGACTCCTCATTCAGCACCTTGAGGGCCCCCAAAAGGATATCTAAAGTCTCCGCAAAGATGACTGCCTCATCTGCGAAATTAAGGTCAGAGATCTTGACATTCCCAAACGATGCACCGCAGCTTGATCTCTCCGACATCCTCCCTAGAATCCAGTCCATAAAAGTGCTGAAAAGTGTGGGGGCCAGTGCACACCCCCTGACGAACTCCAGTAACAACTGGAAATACGTCAGAGATGGTACCACCACATCTCACAGCACTCTCAATACCAGAGTAGAGTTCAGACATCAGACTGATCAGTTTTGGTGGCACCCCATGAAGACCAACAATCCTCCAGAGGGCATCCCGATTCACTGAATCAAACGCTTTACAGAGATCAACATAAGCTGCAAGCAGCCCCTGCCGAAACTCTCGTCTGTGTTCGGTGAGGACCCGAAGAGCAAGGATACGGTCAATTGTTGACCTCTGGTGTAAAGCCTGACTGCTCTGGATGCTGGTGCCCAAGCAGATGGTGGCGAACCCTATCAAGAATTATCCGAGCAAAGACCTTGCCCGCACTGAGAGCAGCGTCACCCCTCGGTCGTTGCAGTCTTGGCAATCACCCTTCCCTTTCCAGAGAGGCACAACAAGGCCCCTCTTCCAGTCAGTTGGGATGATGCCTGTGTTCCAGGCAGAGCACAGAACTGCATGCAACAACATGAGTGCAGCATTTCCACCAGCCTTGAGAAGTTCAGCATGGATGCCACAGATCCCTGGAGCTTTACCCCATTTCAACCGGTTCACCGCAGCCTGTGTTTCCAGAAGCGAAGGTGGACCACAGTTGATTGGAGGGTCAGCAACAGGGATTGTAACACCCCTGACGTCCAACTCGATAGCTGGTGGATCAGCCTGGTACAACCGCTCAAAGTAACCGGCCCAGCGGGCCTTCACTTCAGACTCCTCTGTCAAGAGCTTACCACCCTCTGCGGTCACTGCAGTACACCGAGGGATGGGCTTGGATGAAGGCAATGTGTGAATTCCCCTGTAAGTGGAACGAGAATCACTTGACCACAGGTGATGCTCTACCCCCTCACAGATTCCTCGCACATCGGCCTCCTTGTCCACCCTCAGCGCATGTACAGTTTTGCGCCTCAGCTCCCTGAACAGCTCAGCTCTGCCATTCAGCCTGGCCCTGCGACTCTGGTCAATGGTATTCAGTATCCCTTGAGACAAAATTCTTCTTTGCCCTTTCGTGAGTTCCAAGACATCCACCGGAAACATCAAGGACAGTGGTCTTGAAGGCACTACATAACTCTTCAGGACCTCCCAAAGCACCCAGACCGCCAAATCTCCACTTAGCTTGTTCGCAAACTCCTCAGCTACCGCCTCATCCTTGAGCTTGCCACCATCCAGCCGAGGCTGGGATGGTACCATCCTCCTGGATTTAAGGTGCAACTTGAGAGTTGCAACAACAAGCCGGTGGTCAGTATTGAAGTCAGCACTCCGGGAGACCCTGCAGTTCTGGATCATCCTCCAGCGACCATCAACGAGGACATGGTCAATCTCCTTTGCCACACCGCCAGGGTTGGAATACCAAGTCCAGTGATGAGCTTGTGGGCACTGAAACCATGAACCGGCCACCCTAAGTCCATGACTTCTTGCAAAGTCAAGGAACTTGGTGCTCTTCATGTTCACAGTTCCTGACCCATGGGGATCAGTGCTGGATTAACCATTCGGCAGACGAGGCATGTGCCTTAGGGCCAGCCAAAAATTCTGGCCAAAAATTATTTTCACATTAAATATTTGTCTTTTTTTGTATTAAATATTTTGTTCTTGAATCAGTTCATCTTTTTGTCTGGGGTCCATTTCCATGAGCCCGATATCTAATTTAAATTTTTCAGGCCATTCTCTAAAATTTCAAAATGTGCCTTAGGGCCAGCCGAGGCTTAATCCGGCACTGATGGGGACCAACACACATCTCATAACCATCCCTATCAGTTCCAGTCAGTGCATCGAAATCCCCCAAGACTAGAAGTGTATCTCGTCTGGGGCAGTGATCAACCACAGACTCGAGCGTGGCATAGAATGCATCCTTCATGGTGAGATCACTCGCCTCAATCGGAGCATCAACAGAGACCAGGGAAATGACACCCAAGGAGTGACGAATTCTTGGTCTCATAATACGCTCGTTGAACGGTGTTACCTGAATTATCATTGGAGTCAGCTTATTGGACACAGCTACAGCAACTCCTTGGGCATGGTAACCATCAAAGCGACCAGACCAATAGTAGGTGTAACCACCCGCCATGATCTCGCCGCAATCTGGTCTCCAAACCTCAGAGTGCTGCAATACCTATGTCCAAACACTTGAGCTCAGATGATAACAGAGACAGGTGATCAACCTCTCTTTGGGAGAGGACATTCCAGGCACCCACCCGAAGGGACCGCCTCAGGTTAACCCAAGGAGACGGCCGTCTGGTGGACGACACCTCAGCATCAATCTGACCCGGGAATGTTACCCCGTGGTTTCCCTCCTATCATCAAAGATTGGGGGTCCCGAAGGCTTTGCCCCAATCCCGTCATCCAGTGAGCTGCCCTGCAAAGGGAAGCTGCACAGGAGGTACTCCCACGGAGTGGGTTTTCAGATTTCTTTGCGTTTTTGTGTTTTACGGAATTAAGGGTTTTACGGTGGCCGGAGTAAAAATTCTGCCACCAACCTCCCCATAAGAAGTAACCCAACTGCAGGAGGACGTCCACAGACACAGTTGGGCACGAGATATGGATGGCCGTTGGCTCACAAGGAGCTCCTCCATCCTTTGACAAGTTTTCCTTTTTAATCCTGCTGGGTGTCCATATCCAAACACCCTCCTCACCAAAAAACCTGGTGGGGGAGAGGGTTTAGTCGCCGATAACCCGACCATGGAACAGGTTAGTACAGGTTTACATGGTACCTGTAGCAAGTCACAGATCTGATCTGGCTTGACCTTTCCAACCACGCCAACCGATTGTCGGCTTTCCAACCACGCCAACCGATTGTCGGCTTTCCAACCACGCCAACCGATTGTCGGCTTTCCAACCACGCCAACCGATTGTCGGCTTTCCAACCACGCCAACCGATTGTCGGCTTTCCAACCACGCAATCCAATTGTCCGTTTTCCAACCACGCCAACCGAATGTCAGCTTTCTAACCACGCCAACCGATTGTCAGCTTTCCAACCAAGCTAACAGAGTGCCAGCTTTCCAACGGTACCACTTTTATTATCATGAACACAATGGATACACACACCCTTCTCATTTTAGTGATAGAGGATTATAAAGTGAAATTCAATTAGGAGAAATTTAAATTGCTCCCAACTTAAATTTGTCTCAACTCAAGTTTATATTTTGCAGGAATGAATATACAGGAAAGGAAACAAAGCGTTGCATTCGTGCAAATTGATGGAATATTTAGAATAGTAAGGTTCAGGCCACGATTTTGTTTTGTGCCATTTTGCAATGTTCGCGCCATTCCAGCCCCCATCCCCACAAAAATATTAATAATAATATTTTTAAATGGTAATTTAAACAAAAAAGTCACTATAAACTATGTGGTTCCTGGGAGAGGTTCACAAATTTTAACCACATACTTGTTTAAAGACCAGTGTTACATGTACCTTGAAATAGTCCAACAGTTCTGCTGTGACAGAATAAGGAGCTCCAATGATGGCTTGGGAGACATACTGTTTGAGAGAGAGGAAGGGTGAAGAGATAATTAGATCAGATCACACAAAAGCTAGATTAGGATCCAACAAAAAGTCAGACAGATAAAAGCATGATACAATTAGAACGGCACTCCGTACAATGCATACCTCCACCAGAATGAACAGTTTACGTTTTGTATCCCACTGATGGGCCAGATCTGAAGCAATATCTAAATCGGCTCGTTCTTGTCAGGTTGCCAACTCATCCACCTAGTTTTATCATAATCTGTCCGCAACGGTTTGAAATATCATGAGTTGCTGCATATTGTACTTGGCCCCATCTCTCAATGGTGAAGAATCACTTTTTAAAATTCTCGTATCTGGATCCGGATCTTCAACTAAATCGAATCAATTAGTTTTTGTCACACAGAACCTGTCCAACAAATTTAGTCAGAATCCGTCCATCACTTTTTGAGATATCCTGCTCAGAGGCAAAGACAGACAGGCAGGGGTGAAAACATTACCTCTGCCAAGCTGAACAGTTTACATTTTGTATCCCACTGATAGGCTGAATCTGCATCCGCATCTTCACCAAAATCGGATCAATTTGTCCTTGGCATCTACCCAACCTGTCCACGAATGTTCGTCTGAATATGTGCATAATATTTTGAGATATCGTTTTTGGCCCCATCTCTGAATGGTGAAGAATCTATATGTTACTAAAACTCATCTTGAATGTATGTATGTTCCCGAAATACAGCCAAAACAGTACACGATAGCGCAAAAAGTTTCGGCCCACCTTACTCACCATTCTTATGCAGTTTCAAGTTTCATTCAAATCGGGCAACGAAAAAATGATTAAAAAATCAATTCCCAATTCCGTCAAGTACTCTTCGGGAGAATTTGATCAATGCAAACAACCTCAGCGGTATAGTTTGCTGGAGCTATTTTTTTTTTTTTCTTGAAATGATTTATTTAAAAATCTCAAACATTTAGTATAGACAAAGAACGATTTATTTTTAAGCATCAAATAAACATCGCTATTTTGATCTAATACTTCCGTGTTCATTAATAAATAAAATTGTGTTTAGAAGATTATGTACAATAATTCTACGATTTTCTTGTCTCCGTTTTTTTTTCACATTGACGTGCAATATAAAGTTTCGTTCAAATTGGGCAACGAACAAAATTAAAAAATCAATTCCCGATTCAGTCAAGTACTCTTCAGGATTGTTTGATCAATGCAAACAACCTCAGCGGTATAGTTTGCTGGAGCTATCTTTTTTCTTAAATGATTTTTTAGTTCGCCTGTTCGAAGAACAGAGAGCTATAGCGATACTCCCGGCGTGAGCGTCAGCGTGAGCGTGAAAATGTTAAAGTTTTTGGTGCAAGTTATTTTTTCCTTTCTAATGTTTTTATCTACCACACTTTTTTTTATACGCCCGATGTATATATATATATATATATATATATATATGCGCGTATTATGCGATACCAGTTGTCCGTCCGTCCGTCTGTCTGTCTGTCTGTCTGTCCATCCGTTCCTGTCCACACTAACTCCCAAAGTTTTCAACTTTCACGTTTCATATTTGGTACATAGGTACAGACTGTGGAGACGGTGTGTCGCGACATGTTCGTCATCTAAAGTGGTTGCCATGGCAACCGGGATGCTGTTTTCCATCCGTTCCTGTCCGCACTCTAACTCCCAAAGTTTTCAACTTTCACGTTTCATATTTGGTACATAGGTACAGACTGTGGAGACGGTGTGTCGCGACTTACGTCAGTCATCTAAAGTGGTTGCCATGGCAACCAGGATGCTGTTTCCGTCCATTCCTCTCCGCACTCTAACTCCCAAAGTTTTCAACTTTCACGTTTCATATTTGGTACATAGGGAAGAAAACTGCATGGCAGACTTGGAACGTCTTTGATGATGTTTCTGAAACATTCACCAATCTCAGCCAGGATCCAACATTGATTCGTGATCTTGACTTTTTTGAAGTTTTTTTTTTTTTCAAATTCTTCAAAATTTGGATTTTCAAATGGCCAATCAGGCAGATTTGATTAGAATCCCCTGGAGAACAAATGCGCCAGATTTGATGCTTGTGTCATCATTTGCACGATTCCTCTCAAAAATTGCTGATTATCTGCCCCACTACAACTTAACCACCAAGTTTAATCGAAATCAATCCATAATGTTTTGAGATATCCTGCTCACAGACAAACAAACAACCAGACAAATAGACAGAGATGAAAACAACCTCCGTCCGCCTTCAGTGGCGGAGGTAAATATTAAAATGTTATTAGTTATATAATCTTGTACTCCAAAATTTAAGAATACAGATCACAAATACAACCACCTGCTCCTCCTTTGTGTGCAGCACAAGGCTGCGGGGTAGTTTCATTGGCTGAAGGTGTGGCTGTGCCACTGATGCCCCCATTACCATTACACTGGTACTCATTTTGCTGACTTCAGAAGGATGACAGGCCGAGTCAAACTACAATCATGAGGTGATAAAACAGACACCACACAAGCTGTGCTCCCATTGACCAATCGGCGCTGGAAAGTCGGGCATAAAATCCCATCGTGGAGATCACTCACCCGACAGGCCAGCACACTCAGAGTTCGCTCGTGAATGTTCATAATGGGGTAGTTCTTGCCTTTGTAACGATTCACCTCCTGCCAGGGGAAAAAAAGATTTATAACAGCAACCAACAATAAAAACGATCAATGCTGGTTTGATACCCTCTGTCTTTAAATCTGAGAAGAAATAATAAACAATGATGTAAATAAGATCCATGTGTACATTGTCCATATGCAAGAAAGCACATTTTGATCGACATACCTCCTTTCCTGTTTCTATGGTCACGAGGACACACATTTTAACACAAACACTTGTTTTGGCATCACCACTTGGCTAATAACATCTTGCTTACCATAAATTGAAAGCCATTAAAGCGACACGAAATAATGAAAGAAAGAAAATGCAGATGAAGCATATAAAATCGCCAGAAAAATTTTCCTGAACCATCAATACATTTATGAAAATGAGATGAAGCAAAAGTAATCCACAAACCCGACTTGTTCTCCCTAGCATACACAGCACACACAATTCGAAAACCCCCTCTCCTCCTCTTCCCCCTACACTTGCTTTGGAGGAAGTAGTGATTCTCAACAATCTGACCTTAGATTTGCTCTGAATAGGTCTCTACCAAATTGGTCACAGATGAACAGTACTCCCCCCCACCCCAGCATATTATGACGTGACCAGTGGCTAATCAACAAGCTGGACCCAATCGCAGAGGTCGGTTTGCCCGAACAGTTAAGTAACGTACAGTGCACCTATATAAATTTGTGCACGGAATTTGTTGATTTTACTGCTAAGGAGCACCAGACGTGATGCAACTCAGATCGAAACAATGAATAAAAAATAATTTGACAATTGTTATTGTAATAACAGCAGGCCACAAATAAGGTGTGAACGGAAGTCCAACACGACATGAAGATTCGTGATGAACACATTCGATTAATAAATAAGTCCTTTCTTGCTTCACATTAAACCAGGAAAGCAGGATTTACAAAGACAGAAAGGAAGGGAAAACGAGGGATATCCCTGTTCCTCTGTATCCCTGGGTGACCATGTGGCTCAAATGGCCATTTTCAAAGAGCCTCTTCATTTCGATTATCCTCATCCACGGAACAAGGAGTGTTGTCATGCAACATGGCATTGGTGTCCATCATAGACATGAAGTAAATTGCGCTTTAATCACTTTTTTGTAAACAGAGTTATGGCTCGTGAAATAGCGAGAACACAGAATGGATCAGGACACAACAGACCAAAACGAATCGAGGGAGAAGGGGTTAATGCTAACAGCAGGGTCAATGGAGAAAATCAACAAACAACAAAGGATGAGGGGTAAGGGAGAATGCATGCATGGGGGTGGATAGGATAGAAACAAAAGCAAACTCTCAGGAAGGAGGAACTTCCTGAGAAAAAAACACGAGAAAAACAGAGGGTGCAAAACAAGAAAGGATGCGGGAGAAGAGAGAGACTGACCGGTCTGTAATGGCAAAGTGATAGGCCCATAGACTCAGCTTCATCGTGGGAGATTCCAATAATCTTGAAGGCCTTAGTTTCCATGGCGTCAAGCTTAGCAAGGTGAGGTATAGGTGCCATCCCAGAGGGGAGAGCAGTACTCCATCAAGCTGCAAATGAAAGCCTCATCAGTGGATAGGAGTTCAGGTGTGCCAAGGAAGAACTTTGCATGACAGAGGGTGCCAAGTCGGCGAGTGGCTTTGGAGGCCAACTTTTAAGTGTGGTTTGCCCAAGAAAGACCATGACTGATGGTGAAACAGGAGTTTGAGTGACTGAACTTCTTTGACTGGATTGTTAAGGAGGAGATGGAAGTGTTTGTCAGACTGTCCTTTCAGAGAGAGAAAGTGAGAATATGAGATTTGGCTGGATTGAAAGACCAATTCCAATTGTTTGACCAGCTTGTGATTTTGTCAAAGTTTGAAGATAGAGGCTCTTAAGAGCCTGAGACTTACCTGTCTGAAGGATCAGGGATATCATTTCAAAGGGTGGTGTCATCAGCAGAGTCCAGAGATCTTTGATGAATATTAGGACGAGGATGTGGCCAAGAACACTACTTGGGGGCACTCCAGCCTTGTCAAGATTCCATTGATCAACCAATTGGAGCAAACGAAGAGTATGAGACATTGGTGGGGAAGTTAATCATCACCAAATCCAGAAAGGAGGATTTGCCATTTAGAGAAATCCGCGTTGGAAAGTTAACAGATTGAGTCAGTCTCAGGATCACAAGTCCTTTGCTGAAGTGCCATGGCTGGTGAGAGAAGTACCAACACCATGGCAATTTGTATGATGATAATTGAAATCGCTACATATGAGGAAGAGAGAATTGGGATGAGTGGTTAAAAGGTGATCCATGTTGTCCGAGAGAGAGATGTAGATGGAGTCATTATTATTATTCATATACAATAAATAGGGATCCAGAGGACTGGCAGGATGGCTTTGAGGCACACTCGCCTCCAGGCTGTCTAGCCTGGGTTCGATTCCCGACCCAGCTATAAACTGTCAGTCTGTGTTTCACAGACAGGGTGATTCATCAATCCGTGTTCCGTCCCTCAGATGGACGTTAAACCGGGCATCCATTGGTGGACATTGAAGATCCCACAATGTACTTTGCGAATAGTCGGCGAGCTATCGCCGGCACCATGGCGAAATTACAAATTTCTGCGCTAATTCGTCGAACGTCAGGCTTGGCCAGCCAGTTCTCAGGCCAAGCTTCCACACGGAAAGTGGGATAATGGTGGCCGTTAAGGAATAAGAAGAGGAAGAAAAAAAAGGAGGTAATAAATAGGAACCCATATACATTACTGGATTAATTACACTCCTCACACAAGTCAACCAATATCCTCTTGTGCTGTTATCTTTTAACCAATTATCCTCTTCGCAAACATTTCCTCATGACCTTGCAAAAAAATTTTTTATTAACAATATTATTACCTATGTAACGTTACTGTGTTTGTGTCGATTCCATTCCAAACATGAAAGCTGAAGGAAAATGATGATATCATAGATTTCATACATTTTCTGTAAATGATGCTGGTATGTATGAAAGAGTGACCATTTTGAATGTTTCATTCACGGTTAAAAACACACACTTGGTAATGGTAAGTTAACCACAGGATAGTATCGACAATTGAGGTAGCAAACTTACTCTTGAGCCATTTAGTCTGGGTTTGATTCTTGACCGGACTATAAACTGTTATGTCTTTTTGGCACTTTGCATGTAAGGCATTGCACCATCCCGCATATTGACCTCAAGCTGGGTGTCCTATATGCCACGGTGTCTTTCACGAAGAGTTGGCAAGTTATCACCGGCACCTTGAACAAATTACAAATTCCTACCCTGACCAATTGACAATGGTAAATGTCCCAGCACATTCCTTGCCATGAGAAAGTGTCAGTGCTGCTGAAAGTCTTGAAGCTGGAGATGAAGCACCACCAATAATAAAGCAAGTATTCCATTTTGTGTTTGTTACAAGTTTTGCACTATACCTACTTTAAATGGTAAACATTTATAAACAGTGCATAGCTTTTTCAGAAGGTTCCCACCTGATCATAGTGCAGGCCAACTATGATGTAGGGGTTTTCACATTGTACTGCCACAGCCATCAAAAAGTCCAGAAGGCCCACATCTGCGTGCACATGGACACATCAAGTGGTTCATCACACCTCAAACTTGTATTTCATGTGAACAGATTGGCAGTTGTAAAGAAGAACCAGTCTTGCTGGTCTCGATTTGCTCCAACAAAGGGTTTAACAGCCACATCATCAGCCTCCCCTTCCTGCCCATGGCGGTTAGCATCCCTCAATCAACATCTTGTTGATTTAATTTTTTTTTTTAAGCATGATGCTTCGGTGATATTTTGTACAAACTGAGAAAAGATACATTTCTCGGTTCGAGCTCCAAACAAATTTGAAGGAGTGTGTTATTTCTATCAAATGTTGATAAAAATACTTGTGAATTCAACAAATGAAAGCAAATTATGGAGATTTATTTAACCACAATTTAATCCATGCACAAACACTGAACTTGCATCATGCCTGAAAATACATTTGTCCAAACTATGCATATCAACCCATGTGAGAGATGAGCGATTTGAAAGGTTCATCTCCATTTCACTCCACAATATGAAGCAAAAGAGTGAAACGAGGATCAAGGAAGGATTTTAAAGAAAGGGTGAGATGACGGAAACAAATATCAGGGGTCAAGGAGAGGAGTGAAACATTAAAAGGTCAGGAGGCAGGACTATCTTAGGTGGGATAACGTTATTTAACTTCCATGAGCCTCGACCATGTAAAAAAGAAAAAGTGTCAAACGCATCATATCTGGGGAGGAGGGGTTGGGGTTGGGTGAAATGTCAAAGAACAAAGATTGTGCGTGATGAAAGGAATGTGGGAAGAAGGGGAAAATAAGGAAAGATAACACTTTAATAAATATTAATGCATAAAGAAAATGGAGAAATGGCACGAAATTGTGAAATACAGAGAAAACTGTTGGGATAAGAGAATCAAATAAATGAAAAGTGTTCCTTGATCCCATTGGGTGCTAATGCACCAGGTTTGGAAATCAATTTCAGTTCCTTTCGTTGATGCTTTCTCATTTAGCAAAATCCATTGCTTGGCTTATTTACCGATGCAGTCTTAATCACAACTAGTATTCCTTGTTATAGAAAATGAAGATTTGACCACAGTTTGGTTACAAATTAGAACTGCAGGTCATCATCAGTACTAGGGTGCAGGTACACCTCCATTGCAGCATCACTGTAGAGTAGGGCATTGATTGTGAACTGTTTTTGGAAAGCTTGTGCAGTTCAGTTCCATTGTGATGCAAATATAGTTTTTCACATTTTGAACAGTTGCACTGAAGAGTTATCGAGTTGATGTTTCATGACATTATCACACAATTACAGGAAACCAATGATACATTATTTGTACACCATTCATGTGAAACACAAACTATTATTCCCAGCATTATTGTTACCACAATTGTTAAGTTCTCTTGTTTAACAACTGACAGTTTGTAAGCTTGTTAAACACATTTATATAAATTCCTTGAAGTTTTTCAATAGTTTCTGGATGTGTTCTCGTATTTATAAGTTGGCAAATATGAAGAAGTCTCGGGAGGACTATTTTCCACTCAACTTGCTGAGTTTGTTTGGGAAAATGTCGAAAACAAAAGTAGCGTTTCATTTATTAATTTTCATCCAAAAGGGAATTATTGGACAAAAAAATAAATCACCATAAGTGTCCACTAATCGTGTGTGTTTGCTTTTTGCGTTCGTAAGTCGCAAAGAAAATGACTCACGAAACAAATCAAATGCTCCAGGAACGTAAATAACGGTGTCCTCTGACCGTGGCTCCTCTCCTGATGAAAACTGCCAGATCCGTTGTGACGTTTGAAAGAAACGAGACCCCTGGAACAGCAGAGAACCTGACTTGAAACTAGATGTTAAACTAAAAAGAATAAACTGATGTGAATGTGTCAATGGATACGTCTTCATTATATTGTGAAAGAGAGAGAACAATAACGAACACATCAGATCCTTATAACTCGAGTTATATGATCTGCAAAATGATTTTCAAAGGGCACATGAACTTTGACCTGTTCAATCTAAAATTGAATGAGTTTATCTTTGTATTACAGTCCATAAACATCAAGTATGGTTGAAATCTCTTTAGTGGTTCATAAGTTTTAGCATCAACACAGAATTTCAATGAAAGAGCATGTGACCATTGGCCTTTGACCTTTTGAACCCAATATTTAATCAGGTAATCTTTGTATTACAGTCCTTTGTGTTGCCACGTTTGGTCAAAACCCCTTTAGCGGTTCACAAGTCATCACGGTAATGAAAATCAGTTGCTTTCAGCTGAAGGTCACATGACCTTTGACCCTTTGAACCAAAAATTGAATCGGTTCATTTTGCTTCATTATACACTTTTCTACCAAGTTTGGTCAAAATCCCTTCAATGGTTCACACATTATCGCATCAAAAATTGATCATGACCGGATTGCAGCGAGATAATGGTGGGTGGTTACACCTACTATTGGTCTGGTCGCTCTGATGGTTACCATACTCAAGGAGTTGCTGTAGCTGTGTCCAATAAGCTGACCCCGATGATAATTGAGGTAACACCGGTCAACGAGCGTATGAGACTAAGGATTCGTCACTCCTTAGGTGTCATTTCCCTGGTCTCTGTCTATGCTCCGACTGAGGCGAGTGACTTCACCGTGAAGGGCACTTTCTACGCCACGCTCGAGTCTGTGGTTGATCAGTGCCCCAGACGAGATACACTTCTAGTCTTGGGGGATTTCAATGCATCGACTGGAACCGATAGGGATGGTTATGAGACGTGTGTTGGTCCCCATGGGTCAGGAACTATGAATCAGAATAGCACTAAGTTCCTTGACTTTGCAAGAAGTCATGGACTTAAGGTGGCCGGTTCATGGTTTCAGCGCCCACAAGCTCATCGCTGGACTTGGTATTCCAACGTTGGCGGTGTGGCAAAGGAGATTGACCATGTCCTCGTTGACGGTCGCTGGAGGATGATCCAGAACTGCAGGGTCTACCGGAGTGCTCAGTTCCTCAATACTGACCACCGGCTTGTTGTAGCAACTCTAAAGCTGCACCTTAAATCCTGGAGAATGGCACCATCCCAGCCGAGGCTGGATGTTGGCAAGCTCAAGGATGAGAGAGTGGCTGAGGAGTTTGCGAACAGGCTGAGTGGACATTTGGGTTCTGGGTGCTTTGGCAGGTCCTGAAGAGTTATGGATTACCTTCAAGACCACCGTCCTTGATGTTGCCGGTGGATGTCTTGGAACTCACCGCAGGGCAAAGAAGAATTTTGTCTCTCAAGGGACACTGGATACCATTGACCAGAGTCGCAGGGCCAGGCTGAATGGCAGAGCTGAGCTGTTCAGGGAGCTGAGGCGTAAAACTGTACGTGCACTAAGGGTGGACAAGGAGGCCTATGTGCGAGGAATCTGTGAGGGGGTAGAGCATCACCTGTGGACAGGTGATTCTCGTCCCGCTTACAGGGGAATTCGCGCATTGCGTTCATCCAAGACGAGAGTTTCGGCAGGGGCTGCTTGCAGCTTATGTTGATCTCTGTAAAGCGTTTGATTCACTGAATCGGGATGCCCTCGGGAGGATTCTTGGTCTTCATGGGGTGCCACCAAAACTGATCGATCTGATGTCTGAACTCTACTCTGGTACTGAGAGTGCTGTGAAGTGTGGTGGTACCATCTCTGACTTATTTCCAGTTGTTACTGGAGTTCGTCAGGGGTGTGTACTGGCCCCCACACTTTTCAGCACTTGTATGGACTGGATTCTAGGGAGGATGTCGGAAAGATCAAGCTGCGGTGCATCGTTTGGGAATGTCAAGATCTCGGACCTTGATTTCGCAGATGATGCAGTCATCTTTGCGGAAACTTTAGATATCCTTTTGGGGTCCCTCGAGGTGCTGAATGAGGAGTCGGAGCCGCTGGGATTACGGGTTTCTTGGGTCAAAACTCAGATCCAGGCTTTCAATGACATATTGGATGCTGCTGTCCTGTCTGTGTCTGTTTGTGGTGAGGATATTGAGGTTGTGGAGAGATTCACTTGCCTTGGCAGTGATATTCATGTCTCTGCTGGCTGTGAGTCAGAGGTCAACAGACATCTGGGTCGGGCCTGGGGAGTCATGGATTCATTGGATCATGGGGTGTGGCGCTGCCGGTACCTGTGCGGGAGGGCGAAAGTCCGAGTCTTCAGGTCCTTGGTGCTTCCAGTCTTGCTCTCTGGATGCGAGACTTGGACTCTGACCAAGGATTTGAGACAGAGACTTAATTCCTTTGGTACCAGGTCTCTTCGCAGAATCCTTGGCTATCGCTGGTCAGATTTTATGTCCAACGAGCGGTTGCTGAGAGAGACTCGGATGAGATTTGTTACCTGCATGGTCCGTGAGCGTCAGTTGCGGCTGTATGGACATGTGGCTTGTTTTCCTGACGCTGATCCTGCTCACCAGATTCTCTCAGTGAGGGAGTCTCGTGAGTGGAGGAGGCCAATGGGCCGACCACGTTCCTAGTGGTTGCAGCAGGTTGACCAGCATCTCAAGGAGATGGGGATAGGCCTGGCATCTGCCTGGGGGAAGGCCAGACGGAGGCCCCTGGAGTACCGGCGGAAAGTGGACGCAGCGACGCGCTGTTCTGGCACATGCTCCCATACCTGACCTGACATGGTGAGGCAGGGCACTGGCAGCAGAACAATGCACGCACACATTTTGGGACATTTTATTGGACACACGACGACTTCTGCCTTGGTAAGCAGAGACCGGATTTCTTTTCTCCCTGAATGATCTGCTGGGTACCCTTGTCTCGAGTGTTTAATTGTTAAATAATGCATAGTGATAAGCATCTGCTCTGTATTTTTCTATAACTGCTTGTTGAATTATTTATTTGTTTGAGATTATTTTGATTGATTTGAATTCATCCATTTACACCACAAGGAAATAAAAAGTTCTTCAGTTTATTTATTTTTCTTGTTAATAAATTCCTTGTTGACGTTTCAACCTGTCCGCGCTTGTCCTTTCCTTCAATTGATCCAGCATTGTCCGAAGCAAGGTAGACTGAGAGATAATTCCCAAACGAACTGGGAGGCACCAGCGGTAAACGCTCCGCCGCATGACTTAATATCTAATCAAGATCAGATTGGTGCATCGCTGAGGGCACGTCCCCCGTTCAGGAGGCCACGTGGCCTCGAGTTAAACGGCAAATTAGACGGTGGGCACTGGAACTCGTGGTCAACTGATTGGCGTTCGTGGTTGTTAAGCAACCAACCGTACCATGAAGTAAATTGTGAGCGGTGGCCCCAGGTCCGGCTCTTCCGAGGAGAAACGAGGATTCACCCCCTCTTAATACACTCGGTACCCGTAACAATATTTTCTCCAAGTAATGATAAACGCAAGGCTTTTGAGTGCCAAAAAGTGTTCAAGTATATAATTCAATTGAAATAAAATAAAGATTTAAAAGGTTGTAGAAAAAAATTTAAAACCACCTTATTTAACATGTTACATTAGTTTGTTACAACACTCGTGCCTGTTTGCATCCTTTATGTCATTTTATTCCATGAATTTTCTTTTATGCAGGTACAACAGGATTAAACAACAAAAATAACCTATCTTGGCATTGGTCTGTAATACTCACTTTACTGAAGTTGTTGGTATGCTTCGTGTACTCAGAGCTATCATCCTGCTAAAACACACCACACACACCTTTTTGAGGAGAATGCCTTCACCTGTGCAGAACATCCATAATATTTGGTTTTACGTAAACGACATTTTTGGAAAGAAATGTGCTATCGTCCACCTTATCATGCATGCAGATTTGTGGTGAAGGATTTGTTTTTTGTTTTTTAATTATTCAGGTGCAAACATGCAAAAAAGGCAAAATATCAAATTGAATATAAACATAAATTATCAAACATCTACAAAAATCCCAGCAGCTTTGATATTCATTCCAAAACTGCTGGGATTTTCACAGAAAAAAATTACTTGGAGTTTATCTCCCGAAAGATCCCTTAATAAAACAACTAGAATGTGAGACCCGTCACTTCGCTGATGGGAATACCAATCTTTGCGCAATTGCTTTAAAAAAAGCCGGTTGTTAATGGGAAGAAAAAGGCGGTGTAAAGATACCGGCCTAGGTATACACTCGGGGAACAAGGAGGGAGAGAGTGTTAATGGGATATTCATCACAACCTTTTTATATGCTGAATTCCAAATAATATACAACACTAATTCTGGACAACAAAGATTTTGCTACTGGGGTGAAAACATATGTTATCGACTAAATCGAGTATGCTGATTTTGAATCTGGTCAGAATTTTCTCAGCACGTCAGGATTTTGAGTTATACATATGGTCCAATTACAGTAGCTTGCCAGGTGGGTGATTTTGAGTAATCTTAAATTATAATTTTTTGTCTGGTTTCAATAATAGCAATACAACTGTTGGAGAATATTATTACCTTCGCAAACTTTGTTGCGAAGATTATGTTTTGATCGCTGTGTATTTATTTATTTATTTGTGAATATGTGCGTTTGTTATTCGCATAACTCCAAAAGTATTGAACTGAATCGCAGCAAATTTAGTGGGATGATTGGTTATTATCCGAGGACCATTTGATTAGATTTTGGGAGCGATCGGGTCAAAGGTCAAGGTCATGAAAAGGTCAAAATCGTCTTTTTACCATAGCGCGGTCAATTTGTATCCAATTTGCATGCAGCTAATGCCAAAATGTTCAGAATTCAATGCCCCATCTTGTGATATGTGACATGACACAATGACGTAATAACCCTTATTAGCGGTTGGGAGTCAAAGGTCAGGAGGGGGGGGGGGGTCACAACATTGCAAAATGTGCGGTTTTCATCATAACACGGTCAATTCTTATCCGATTTGCATGAAACCAACACCAAAATGTTGACTGTTCTGTTCCCCACACTCTAATACCAGTTACACAATTAAGAGTACAAAGGTCAAGGTCATGAAAAGGTCAAAATCGTCATTTTGCCATAGTGCGGTCGATTTTTATCCCATTTGCATGCAAACAATGCCAAAATGTTGTGAATTCAATGCCCAATCTTGTGATATACGATATGACACAATGACGTCATTACCTTTGTTAGCGGTTTGGGTCAAAGGTCAGGGGGGGTCAACGACCTTTATTATAACGCGGTCAATTCTTATACAATTTGCATGCAAGTAGATTCAAAATGTTTGGAATTCAATTCCCTATCCTGTGATGTGTAATATTTGATTTCTTATCATGTGACCAGTTGTCATCAGATTGACTTGATACCGACACCCAAAAAGGTCAGGGAGTTCATACAGAAATTGTACAATGTACGTGAATCAGTGTCAAACAGCAGGAAATTTAATGTTTTTAAGCCATCATAACACATACGAGATAGCAGATGTGGTATGGGATTAAATACCCTCACAATCAACGGTTCCTGGGGGGGGGGGGGGCAAAATGTAGCGTTGGCGAAGGTATGCGCTCTACTGAGTGCCCGTTCTAGTTTCTCATAAAAGAACTTTAGAATGCAGTTTGAATTATTAAAAAATGGATGAAAAATGACCAAGCCCCAGATCCGAGCACTGATGTGTGAACCCGAGTTCAAAAATAAACTGAACCCACTTGAGTTTGCAGCATGGGAAGCATTTGTGTTGTGTTGGTTGTGCAGAACTTTCTTGGGAACCATAGAGCTGAACAGGAGGATGCAGAATGAGTGGACAACATGCTAAAGGCCTATCAGCGAATGGGCTGTAGGATGTCTCTTAAAATGCACTTCTTGCATTCTCATCTTGATTTCTTCACACCTAATCTGGGTGAGGTAAGCGAGGGGAATGGCAAAAGGTTCCACCAAGACATTTCGGTCATGGAAACTAGGTATCAAGGCCTGTTCAACCCAAACATGATGGGTGATTACTGCTGGTTCCTACAACGGGAGACCAATTCCACACACAAGAACAAATGCCTCACACACTTCTGAACACGTCTGAACAGTGCCTACAATGACTATATTGAAAGGAAGAGTGTAAACTTGAAGTGTTGTTTCTGAATCACTTACAATGGGCCAGAATTCCTTTCAAGTTTATACCCTTCCTAAGATTACCATATTCTAATGTTTTAATAACATTTCTCTGCAACTTGTAAGTTCTTGGTTTGTATATTACACATTATACACGGAGATCAATCATTGTTATCTAAACTAGTACGTGCCCATACGTGCAAAAAAAAAAAAAAAAAAAAAAAAAAAAAAACTTTCAGACCGCTTTCCAGAAACAACCACACAGGCCGTTCCTTCGCTCTCGCGTGCCCGTACGTACGTGGCCGTTTCAGCTGCACAACGCCTTACCTTGTCACGCGCATAGCGTCGCGTGTCAAGCGAGCAGCTCGTGCTTCGTCAGATTCCATTGCGTGTGCACGATGCGCAGCTTCGTTCCTTCGCTGTCGTAAATGACGACTGGATTGGGGCATTGTGTTTAAGAAAATCGAGAAAGAAAGAATACAGTAAGTCGATAAATCGAGAAAGAATATAGTAAGTCGTCACTATCCGGAAGTCTGGAAGTTAAGTCCTCACTGTCCGGAAGTTCGCATATAGCAGTTACGATCATTCGCAATTTAGTTTTAATGGCCAATTATTCAATTAGCGCCAACGTATTTTGCCTTTTTGCAATGTTATCGCAAGGAAAAACACAAAGAGAAGAGAAAAAAGGAAAAAAAAACAAAAAACATACGTGCAGAACACCCCCCCGCCCCCCAAAAGAAAAAAACTTTAAAACAATCACACAGGCCGTTCCTTCGCTCTCGTAAACGACGACTGGATTGGGGCATTGTGTTTATCTATAAATGCGCATAAGAAATCGAGAAATTATTAGAATACAGTAAGTCATCACTATCCGGAAGTCCGTACGTTGTAATGGGGAACGTGGCTGAGAATCTCTTCCCCATCGGCCACGCCTACGCAGCAACGTGTCTTGTCATTGGTTGGTAAATAAATGGCCATAACTTGGGAAGCACTTGTCCGATTAATATCAAACCTTGAAAAGGCACATACTCAGGTCCCCAGCAATATATCTGGCAAGTTTCAATGAGATCGGACCAGTGGTTGTCGAGAAACAGCGGTCACACACACACAGACACACACAGATTGCTGGAATTATAGGTAGAATGTGATGTGAAAGTAATTACTAAGCACTGATATTACATGTACAATGTGGTGATCTGAAATAATAAAGTATATAATACAGCATGCTGGGTATCATTAATACATATACATATTTTGAAAACCTGATGCGCTGGATAAATTCTGACTACAGATTTGAAAACTGACACATATTTAGCCAATAACACCTGCATTTCCCTTCGTAGCAGGTGAAAATTTTTTTTTTGTTGTTGCCCAGTATTAGGAATACAGTAAAATGGAATATTGAATATAGCAAGCGTTTCTGAATCTAATCGAAATGAGAAATGCATTTCAACGAGACTCACCATTATTATTAGTGAAAAAGAATATGAAGGAGGAAGAGATTTTGTAAGTATTCGGCGATGGCGGGATTCGCACCCTACTCTTGACAGCCAAATGGTGAAGTTTCGGCGTCACTTAACAGCACCGCAGTCTCCGGGATTATAACGCCGGCTAGTTCGGCACAGGTCTCGGGTCACGGCCTCGGATCACGATACCAACGTACACCTGTGCCTTGCCAGTTGGGGAAATAGACCCCAGCTACAGACTGGATTTGTCAGAGACCGAGCGACGTCTGCCAGTCCGTAGCCCGTTTGGTTTTAAATACAAATCGAACAATTGTTCCTCAGCACGGCACGAATAAACTCAATGCGCCAACTTTCATATGAATCAGCCAGATTTATTGGGGACAAATCAGGGAACACGACCGACACAAGAAAAACATTCACGAACGTTATAATTAATCTATAACCCGCCCTTAACTAGGGAGCTATGGATTACGGGTTTCGAAGGGAACCCTAGCGAGATAAACCTTAGACAACATGCAGACAAGACACAGAGTACTTGGTGATGCCTCATGGACGAGAGGAAAAGTGTCAAAGGCACGAATGCAGCTCGTGACAAGCCGATGTCGTCGGATTCGAGCAGGGTAATTCCACATAATAATGGACATGAAGCATAAAATTTGAAAATGTATTTTTCAAAAGGATTTCTGTTGGACGGTGTTTAGTTCGGTCTGCATTTTCATAATTTATGCGATATTTACTCCGTGAATGATGTCACGTGATTTGGTGGCCATCTTGAAAGAACTGCCTCAACGTCTTCCAACGGTAAGTCATTCTGTCTGTTATCATTTTGTCGAAAATATGGCTATTTGATGAATGTTTTAATCCGAAGTAGTATTCGCTGATGAATATTACTGATATAGGATCAGGCTGTAACTACTCAACATATTTGGTCCATTTCTCTCTGTGCCTATAGATCAACATCAACGAGGCATATGCAAGCAATGAGGCTTGTACAAGCTGTGAGACAACCAAATGTTCGCTGATGTATGTAAGAGATTGTATAGATATCATAAAATGCACCCCAGCATTGACTGTCCAATATGTGATCGCATGGGTTACGTCCGTTACATTGCTGAGTTACGTCCATTACAGTGAACTTTTCAAAATATTTTAACAAACAACAGACAGATCGTATCGTTGGAATATAGAAAGTATGCTACTAATGCTTAGTTTGCTTACCGTGAATGAAAGGTACACCACAAATTCGTTATTTTGCAGGATTTCAGAATTGTGCTATGGCCAGTTTTAGTTGTGTCCATTTCGCCTCTTAAATGTTGATTTTTGCTTTAGTAGTAGACTACACAGTGGGGTTTGTACCAATATCAGAAAGCCATAGAGACTAATTATGATATGTAATAAAGAAACTCTGTAATATGGCCAACCTTTTCAAAATTTCGACATTAGTGATGCAATTTTGGTCTCAATGTTACGTCCGTGACGCTGGAATTACCCAGCACCCAGCTCGAGCATGCAGCGTGGCAAAATGGCGCTCATACTCCTTCTCCCGGCACCGCTTACGCAATATCATCAGCGCATTCAGCCCCCGTAAGGTCGACGGCACAAGAGCAGAAGATCCACGGTGTGCTCCAGCTGGCTTTTCACAAGGTCCAGCATACAAATCCAGGCCTGGCCTGCTCACCAGATCAGGCCAAATCGGGGTGTTGGGCTTCGCAGGCGGATCGGCGGGATGGAAAGACGTGTCGAGCCGTGCCGTGAGTTGGGACAGTCAGAGGCTACGTCACTGGACTCTGGATGAACCTGTCGATGACCTCCTCATAAAAGTCGATCGCCGACTCCCCTCATGCAATTCCTCCTGCCTTCCTGGGGCTCGCTCTTCTCACGAAAGCCGATCGCATAAAACCCTCATGCAGTTCCTCTTACTGCCGATCGCCCGACTCGACGCTCAGGCAGTTCCTCCTGCCTTCCTGGGGCTCGCTCTTCTCACGAAAGCAGATCCCAGACTCAAAGCAGCCAGTTCCTTTCGCCTTTCGGGGTGGCCTTTTCATGAAAGCCGATCGCAAAAACCCTCATGCAGTTCCTCTTACTGCCGATCGCCCGACTGACACAGCCATCCCTTATACAGCAGATCGCGCCTCGACACTCAGGCAGTTACTCTCTTGTCTTCCCGGTGCTCGCTCTCTGGACGCTCCCCCGGGGACCCGTGATTGGTCCATCGCTCGAGATTGCAGCTGCCCTCCACCAATCGGCTGCCAACACGTCTTGCCGACCGAATCTCAGAGCGCTGGGTGGGGAATGGTTCGGAGGGGGGAAGGAAGAAGAAGAAAACCGCCTCTCGGCACACCACCACTGTATGAACAATAGACAGCCTGCTACACCTCCCGATACACATGTAATGTCCAATTACCGAACAACCTGGCTAAACATGCATTTAAGGGGGGATCTGGGCTAATCCTATATTTAATAAAACACTAAGGGCCATTTCCGCAACAATATTACATGCACAATGTGGTGATCTGAAATAATAAAGTATATAATACAGCATGCTGGATATCATTAATACATATACATATTTTGAAAACCTGACGTGCTGGATAAATTCTGACTGCAGATTTGAAATCTGCGACAGATTTAGCCAAGAACACCTGCATTTCCCTTAGTAGCAGGTGAAAAGTTTTTTTTGTTCCCCAGTATTAGGAATAAAATGGAATATTGAATATAGCAAGCGTTTCTGAATCTAATCAAAATGAGAAATGCGTTTCAACGAGACTCACCATTATTATTAGTGAAAAAGAATATGGAGGAAGAGATTTTGTTTTCATGTAAATTAACCACGGAGCGTACCGCTGCATGCGTGTATCTGCAGCACGTTACATGCATGCATCTGCATGCACCCTGACTACATGCATGCTGCGCTGCCGATTGTGTAATATTGTATCCTCTAGAGGACATTGTTGATGGACGGACGCAGGCAGGCACGCATGCAGGGAGGCCGAGACAGACAGAGCTCCTTTTTTATTTTAAATTACAAAGATGGAAATTTTCAGAATAACATGTAGATAGGCCAAGTGCTCCACCAAAAGGCAACAGTGGATAACACTTGCTAAGCAGTGAAACAGTTATCTGAGCCCATGCATTACAGGAAGCTATGAGTACATTTGTTCATTATTTTCAAAATTTTCCTATAATGATGTGTGCATTCCAGGTATCCATCAACACATCGGTACATCCATTAAGCAAACTGGTCCATACCTGCAGACTACTGTACCTACCAGGTAACTGTGATGAGTACGTGTGAGTAACAACATCCGTCCAACCAGATCCGTCGTGGAAACACCCTGGGTACGTTGACACTCGCTGTAAAATGGAGAACAAGACAGTTCAATGCTAAGTAGCTTTTCACTGGAGATTACAATTTGTGTGATCATGTTTGTGATATTCTCCTGCAACAAATAGACATGAAAATGTGAGGCTGTGAAGTCTATTCGACTTTAAAGTGAAACTAACAAGGAAAGAATGGCCTACTGCAGGGATGGATCCAGGAGGGATAGTCTTTGGTGAGTGGGTGGGGGGGGGTGGTGGAGAGGATGGTGGGCAAGGACAGGTTGCCTGCTATCAGTAACACACAAATGTTTTGTTATGAATACTTATTACTGGAAAAGAACGGGTGGCTTATATTTAGAGGAGGGCCACTTGTGTAATGTAAACAGGAAACCTCACGAGAACAAATGAGATTTTGATGGTCAGTATTACATGTATGAATCACAATAGGTTAACATGCATCAATAGGCTCAAATCTCAGTCATGACTACAAACTGTGGGACTGATTGCTACACAGACAAAATGTACCATAAAAAAAAAAAGATGTCGGCCACACCCGATCTGGAATACTGGCGTGATGGGAAAGTTGTTCATCAGCACATCTACGCCCAAGCGTTTAAGAAGGAGCACACACCCCCAGAGACCCCCTCCCCAACTCCCTCGAATCCGCCGTGGCAATGCTACGACATCAATATTGAAAATCACTATTTAGATAAATAGGTTCACACTGAGAAAGAATTGCAAAAAATAATAATAATAACTGCAACAAGGACTGAAAAAATTAAATGCACTTCAAGAGATCAAACTCACAAATTATCTTTCCAACATACGGAACACATTATTACAGGATAAACGTTCCCTTTCCATCCTTTCATAAGCTCTGGAAAGTACATCCAAGAATAGAAATTTTGTTGCCTTATAAAGTCAAATTGTCCAATTCAAACAGGGAAGCACTTGTTGATGTTGAAGGACTGTTCTTGCAGAAATATCTTCATAAACAAATTAAACTAAAAAGGGCACTCGGTAGAGCGCATACCTCTGCCATGTCATGCCTGATCCACGAGAACATATCGGGCTCAATACATTTTTGAAATATAATTCTATATAATCGTTTTTGGTCCTCTCTCAATGGTGAAGAATCACTTTAAAAGTTAAATAAACCTCATATCCAGATTCAGATCTTCACCAAAATCGAATCAATTTGTCGTTGCAACACACCCAACCTGTCCACCAAGTTTCGTCCAAATCCGTCCACAACTTTTTGAGATATCCTGCTATATATCGTTTTTGGTCCCATCTCTCAATGGTGAAAAATCACTTTAGAAATTATCAGATCCGGATCCGGATTAGGATCTTCACCAAAATCTAATAATTTCTTCCTTGTAACACACCCAACATGTCCACCACGTTTCATCCGGATCCATCCACAACTTTTTGAGATATTCTGCACACAAACAGACAGAAAGGGGTGAAAACATAACCTCCTTCATCTTCGGTGGCGGAGGTAACTGGAATGACACTTGATCTGGGAATGGGCACATCGTCTGGCCTCGCGTGCTCATTCTGAACAAAAATCGTGTTAACTGAACACGCTATTATTATGGTCCACCGCTATCATGTCCCATATACCCGTATCATCCATGCACCCTATTATGTCTCATACATTGCCATTATCCACAGCTTTGTTGATTAATTACATGAGGATATTTAACGACCACTTTTGTGCCCATTAAAGCCAAAATGTGCCCATCAATGAAGGTGAATTTGAAAAAAAATTTCAAACTATATTCCCCATGGCGACTCACTCATATGTATGAAGTTTCACATTGATCTGCCAAGCAGTTCTGGAGAAGATTTTATTTTCAATCTAATATGGCCACCAGACCACATGACCGATGATGTCGTAAAATTAATTATTCACTCACAGTGGGTTGTATATCAGATATATGAAGTTTCAGCTAAGGATTTTGATTCAACCAATTATGGCTGGAATACCACTTCACCAATGACATCACCGTTATCACCTTATATACCCCATTGGGAGTTAACAAATGTCTTGTTTCAATTTTTTTCAAGACAAATGCCAAAAGCGGTTTCGGAGAAAAAGATCGCTTTTTTATTCTTTCTTTAATCCAATATCGCTGCCATATCATGCTCCCTATAATGTCAGTTACCAAGAAAATATTCTCCATGAGAGGTCCCTCCCATGTTTAAAGCTTCACATTGATCGGATAAGCGGTTGTAGAGAAAAAAATTAATTAAACCAAAAATATATAGACGCAGACACATACAGACAGACATTGGTCAGAGGCAGCCTCTGGAAAAGCAGCTCAAAATAAGTTTTAGTTCTGCGACCGAGGTGCTACTTGAACATTTGGAGATCGATAGAAAACTATATGATGGGCTCTGGGTAAAAAGTTCTCCATGAGATATCGGCCAGACATGGGGATATGGGGTGTTAATGTTGACCACCATGGTCCAGAAAGCCACTTTTTGGCATTTCGTCCATTTTCATCGAATTGATGCTCCATGATTACTTATCGTGAAGCTACAAAGCTTAGGTAGCAATCAGATATCAAAACATAATTGCCAAATCAGAAGTATTGAGGTTGCCGGTGCTTTATTTGAAAAATTATCAAAACTAAAACATGGCGATCTAACCAATAACACCAATACCCAAGTAATTCTCGTCGTTTTGAAGTGATCACAGCTTCCTCAATAATGCACACAGACAGATGGAAATACGCTCAGTAGCAGAACCCACTGTGATCCTCTATAGGATGAAGCACCGAGGTCATACATTAATCAATCATCGCGTAACGATGACAGTCATCAGGCACTTCAGCATTGAAGACAGCAATATCAAGTGAGAAAGATAATATTGTTATGGCTTTATAAACTGTATGCCACAATTAAAATGCACACAGCATGTAGACTCTTGGAATAGTTATTTCCATTATGTACGTTAAGCATAGCATCTTCCCTGTTGGGGTTATTATGTACTTAAATGCAATTGATTGGGGAGCCAACGCCCCCTCTCAACCAGTTGGGATAATAGCAACATCAGCACATAATGGCGTGTGCCGTGACTGCTGTCATCACGTAGGGTGTGCGTTGTTTTACTGCCCATGGCTTCTTGGCGTGTGCGAATAACACCAGCGTTCTGGAACCTTCACCGAAGCCATGACTTTAGAAACACATACCGAATTCCCATTTATTGTTAAAAGCCCCACAAAGTCCTTGTTTGTCTATTCGTCTGTATGGACGCTTACCTTGTACTGGAATTTCTTGCCGTCTACCCCTGCACTGTATTTCATTTCACTCATCCCTGTTCATTCCCCTCTACCTGAATACAACCGGTAAACAGACCAGGACACGACCTAGCCCCCCTGCAATAATTGCCCCATGGACATTTTTGGGCATGTGGGGTTTGTCCAGGGTGTATGGGGGTAGGGGTGATTTCCCTGTGTTGGGTACAGAGCTCAGCTTCTGGCAGCGGCCAGGGGGGCCGACTGGGTTGATGTCAGGGCAGGCAGCTGGGTGGCAGGGAGCATCCCCCAGTGGCTGGCATGGGGTCAGCTTGTAAGATCTGGCGTGGCCTGATCGTGGCCTGATCACGGCCCCAAGCCACCTCGGAGGATCTGAGCTGTGCCCGACAAGCTGGTTCTTTCACCCTTACTCACTCACTCTGCCCCTGGTCGTCACTCTCATTCACTCACTCACTCTGCCCCTGGTCGTCGCTCTCACTCACTCTGCCCCTGGTCGTCACTCTCACTCACTCTGCCCCTGGTCGTCACTCTCACTCACTCTGCCCCTGGTCGTCGCTCTCACTCACTCACTCTGCCCCTGGTTGTCACTCTCACTCACTCACTCTGCCCCTGGTTGTCGCTCTCACTCACTCTGCCCCTGGTCGTCACTGTCACTCACTCTGCCCCAAGTCGTCACTCTCACTCACTCTGCCCCAAGTCGTCACTCTCACTCACTCACTCTGCCCCTGGTCGTCGCTCTCGTCTTCCCGGGTCCCAGACGCTTTGGTGCGCAATTCCGACATAGCTCCTGGACCATCAGTTGTGGAGTGCAGTGTCGGGGCTGTTCCGGAGAGCGTCAGGGAGAGCAGTATTAAAATGGGGAGAGCGACGGTTCCACGTACCGGTAGGTTGAGGCCACCCTGCCCCTCCCAATTGTCTCCCGTGTGTGTATCTGATGGGTACTCGTCGTGTTATCCGGTAGGTAAGGAATAGGTTAAGCTCAGTCTGCGACTTGTGCATTTTCTTCCCTTTTTGTAAATACACACCTTAATTGCCTTTCCCCTTTTCCTGCCCCGGTTGCCCTTTGACACCATTAAAGTCCTCGAGTTCCCGTCCCTCCTTCACCATAACCCACATTGCTTATTGCAAATAAATTATTCTTGTTGAATTGCATTTCCAATCTGCCCGTGGTTGTCCTTTCTTCCATTGGTCCAGCAATATCCGCACGTATATTAGCCGGGAGATTACAATTCCCCAACGGATTGGCTCTCATATCAGTCCGGTGTTGTGCTCGTAGTAAGGTCAGGTCACGTTAATCAATATCCAAGATAATATAAAAGTAGCACAACCGCGAGGGTGCGATTCCTTGATCAGGAGACTGTGTATATCCCAGTTAAACGGTAGTCATACCTAGGACACTGGGTCACGTGGTTCAATTGTTGGCGTTCGCGGTCGATTAGTGACCCGCCGCGACACAGACTTATTTGTGTGTGACGGCCTCGATTCCCGGTGAGTTCGGGAAGAACCAGGGATACCCCGACCCTTGTAGTACCCCCGCGAACCCGGGCCCGCAAAAACATCTGCTTCATTAATGCAAATAGACAACTATAATTGCACACAGTGGTAGAACCTACTTTGATCGTGGAGAAGGTGATGTGTTCAGGTAATATTAGTATTACCTGGGAATGGGAATTGCCCATGCCCAGGTAATACTATAATTTAATGAGACATAATTAAGACTGTAATTATACACGTCTGCACTGAAATAAGTGATATTTGCCGCGTACAAAGTGTTCATAATCTTTGATAATAAAACGCATATACAAGTGCAAATGCTCATGTCAGCAATACCCACTACTAACCACCATTTGGTGAAAGTCATAAAAATATGAATTAGGATGTTAAAATTAGCACGCTTAATAAGTGTAATTGGACACGCTTAAATCACGGATGAAAACGTACTGTACACACATCAAAATGAACATCAGATCATGTACAGAGTGAGATAATCAGCTGGGACAGTGCAGTAATTAGACATTGGATCAGTCAATTACATCAGATTATCATCAATATTGTTGTCCCTGTCAACCCATTTTCAATTAACATTTTGGAGAGTCAGGTCAGGTCATGAACGATGTCCGCCGTGATTCGAGGGTGATGAAAAATCTTTCTTATATACTTACCAAGTTGGAATCGTAAGGCTTTTTAAAACGTTTCATTGCTCATCATCTAACTGTTCATCATCGCCTGCATTACCAATCTCAAAAGTTCGGTCAGTGATGGTCCGAGAACTATTGTGGTAATCCAGAGAACTCAAACATCAGTGCAGGAAAGTTCGGAATTATGGCACGAACATCATCCAGATACGCACTGTGACTGCTTGCAGGCGCAGCTAGCCACATAATCATAATAATCATAATCATAATCAGATCATAATCATCAGTAGCCCAGCTATCTCCATGAGGAGGAACTTGAATAATTGGAGACAGGGAACGACGATGAATACCTAATTTGTATTTGCATCGAAGAAGGTGCTGAGATGGAAAGTGTCTTTGGTGGGGGGAGAGGGGGTGGGGGTAGAACAGCTTCGTTAGATGACGATGCTCAGCAAAATATTCTGTATGTTATCTCATTCAGGTCATTACTGGACTGCTGCCCACACAGTGAACAAACAAACTTTTCTATTGAGGCCTCTAAAGTGCTGCTGGAGTTAAATGAAGAACTCAGGTTAGAGAAAGCCACTTGGTATTCCTCTTTTTCACACATCAGTGTGAAAAAGTCAACGTTTTTCCTTGCCTTTGAACGTGCCCGTGGAATCACGTCCCATAAAGACCAATTAGACTGTTCAAAACCCAATCGCCCAGACTATCTCAAATTATTCCTTCATCAATAACCCGAGCCCGATGAAAAAGAGCAGCTTAGAGGGAATGTCTTTCGATATACTATGGGTGCCACCATGACGCCTTGCCAACGGACTGCCTACAAGCCACCACTTCTCTGATTGGCTAAGAAGAATATCACCAAGTGCTGGAGACTCTTCACTCACCAATTACCACGACTATTCAGAAGGAAAAAGTGAAGAGGTGCTTTGCTTCTGAATCAATATTGGGCCAATATCTCATGGAGAAAAATTAATATGAGCAACGTCGTTGCATATAACAAGTTTTCAAATGCATTGTACACAGCACCTCAACGACGTCACCTCCGTGACGACGTCACAGAATGTCACCTCCGTGAACCTATCTATGGCTTAACATGGGCACTGAAATTAGTCTTGCCCCGAATGGGTTGAGACTAAAGACAAGTCAATAAGAAGATGCATGGTGTTTCCGATAACAGATGTAAAAGGGACATGAATGCTGTGCTTGGTACAATATTAAACAATCATCTCAACGTGGATTGGATATCAAGGATCAAACTCGCTAGTAAAATGCCAGAGCACACCCAGCAAGCTGGAAACCTCTTTTAAAGCCTAACACTTTTCATGCAGAACTAACCTTCTGTATGACAAGGACAGGAAGTCAAAACTTTTTCCTTTTGAAACAGTTTCAGTCAAAAACATGACTTTTATTCCAATGGCACCAATAAATCCACAAACGGAAGTAAAGTGGTGCACCTGCTGTAGAAAGCATAGGAAACCGTCTGTGGCAGATTTCATTGATGCAGGGCCTTTCTTTAACAGTTGAAGGAAAGGGGAACTTGTTGAGCCCCAGCTACACACACACACACACACACACACACACACACACACACACACACACACACACACACACACACACACACACACACACACACACACACACACACACACACACACACACCAAAAACAAAGCCCCTCTGACCCGATAAATGCAACCTTCGTCTCTGGCCTTGATGTCTTCAGCAGGCTACACTCGAGTCTATTAAAGGTCACCAGTAAAGGACAGTGGAGCCGCCGACCATGGTTTCGCCCTTTTTATGGGCTCGTCAGGGTTACATACCACACAATCGTTCTTTTCCCGTGACCATGCAAACCTAGTCAGTTTAATATTGTATTACACCTCCGAACTAGATGGAGCAGTGAGGCACAGAAAGCGTCCCATTACAACCGAAGCTGCATGATGTGTGTGCAGCAATGACTGTCTGCCACATGAGCACATTGCCTCTTCCTCACTGCTATTCAACCAGTTGGTGGGATTATGGTCAGGCATTATAATAATCCAAAACAAAGCCCTTTCACACACACACACACACACACACACACACACACACACACACACACACACACACACACACACACACACACACACACACACACACACACACACACACACACACACACACACCTTTTCAAAAAAAAAAAATGAGAATCTATTTCCAAAATATCGTACATTAATCATTGTTCTGGATTTAGTGTTGCCACTGCTGCAACTGGTTCCTTGAACTTACCGGTACCGCCCTGCTTTTTTCACAGCCTCATAAGTATCTTTTCCATCCACGGTAAGCGTAACATCATCTGTCAAATTGAAATAAAATGTTTCCAAAATCAATACTTGCTCAATGTAAAACGAGCTTTGCAAGTTTGAGGTTTGTTCTCAATCAATTAACCAACGGGTTAAATTCAACTTGTGATCAGTTGTTATGACATCTATCCTGCCCATAAGACCTTGTTGAACAAACTGACCTCCATGGACACAGAACTGACAGCCATGGTAGTCAAGCGTGTCGATGGTGGTGACGTATGGAGCACCCTCGACAACTTCATCCACCCATTTGATAGCCTTCACCATGCGGTAACGCTCACTCTCAGTAAACACCGGTGGACCTTTGTGCCGCGTGATCTCCTCTGATGTACGAGATCAATACCAGCAAGATGATCAATACAGAGGGGAAAAAAAAGAAAAATTAAAACCCTTTAAACATGTCTGATAATTATTTATGGTGTGTGTGTGTGTGTGTGTGTGTGTGTGTGTGTGTGTGTGTGTGTGTGTGTGTGTGTGTGTGTGTGTGTGTGTGTGTGTGTGTGTGTGTGTGTGTGTGTGTGTGTGTGTGTGTGTGTGTGTGTGTGTGTGTGTGTGATAATGGTGGAGACATAACATGGCAGTTATACAAGTACACATGATGCAGAAAGAACAATGGTTTCAATCATAGTCCTCAAACGACTGTTTCACAGGCCAAGATACCATCATGACACTTATCAAGATCAAAAACGTTAATAATTATTTGTATAACAATTTGGGGTCTCCTGTTTGGCATTCCCATGTGAGCTCTGAGCTCATGGTGCCAGGATCCCAAGTCCATTCCCACGTACTGCACCGTGTTGATATTACCCACCAATGTCCTTGGAAAGTTAAAAGTACACCGATGTTTCCAAATGCATTTGCCTTGCATCTGATATTATGTACATGATCCTGCTTGAACCGTCGGGAAAGAAAAAAAAAAAGCAATTTTGTTTGAAGGACAAAACAATTCATGTGGTAATAATTCGATCAAACAAATGAAAGTGCCGGTAGATCATTTTACCATCCGTGTGGACCCCGACAACCAAAACGTCCCCCATTGCCTTGGCTTGGCGGAGCTGATTGGCATGGCCGAAGTGCACCATGTCATAACTAGAAAAGATAAACAGGAGGAATGCAATAGCAATTATTAATCAAATTGTGAGGGCACGACGAACTGCAACTTAAAAAGGTTTACATTTTGTTTCCTGATGGGAATGATCTGCATACGGACCTGAACCAAAATCTCATCGGCTTGTTCTTGTCACCCACCAAACATTATCATAATCCGTCCATAACTTTTTAAAAATATAATCGTATCCTTATCCAGATTTGGATCTTCCGTATTTGATGCAAATTCTCAATGTCGATATGTATTGTGTAGCACCGCTCTGTCAGAAAGTGTATTACAAGTCCCAGAAGTGTATAGTATTATAACAGTAAATCTCTGTATGAAAACATTATAGAATCGAAAAGTACTTGGCCGATTTACTCACCTGCTCTGCATTTTATACACTCCTTAAGTGCTGGACGAACTGCATTGAAACTTGGTGGTTGTACTCTGGGTGTACTGGAAATGTTCTATGAAGTTGAGTCATAACTAGTTGTTTAAGTGTCATTACTAGTTCCAATTTAAGCTGAAAGTGATCATTGGTCACTTTCAACTTAAAAGTTGCCCTCCCATCAGGAGTGTTTCAAAAAGTAATAATATTACTGCAAGCAGAATGCCTATTAAATAATTAATAACCAAGATGGCTAATCATCTTTAGTAAATGGCCCTGTAAGCAAAATACTGTAACTGGTGAGCCATTGCTTTTAGAACTACCTTTTGGCTGTAATCTCTTGCCACCACCTTCTTCTTCTTCTTCTTCTTCTTCCATCAATCCAAACAGTTCGGAGTCGGCCACTTGGATTCACCTTCACCATTCCCCTCTGTTCTCAGCATCTTCCAACAGGACATTCCCATCATGATCCCAACAATCTTCTCTGGCATGCCCTTCTTCCTCAAACACCACTTCTCTTGGTATCCTATTATATCTGTTTTGTAGATCCACGAATGCCCAGTACAGTTTATTTCCTTCCAGCATCTTTTGCTGAATCTGTGTCAGCATGAAATTCACATCCACAGTTTCCCTTCCTTGCATGAATCCATACTGTACACCTCATCTATCCACAGAATCTCCCTTAGCCTTCGGTCTCCAATCCTCTCCTAATATATTCATAGCATGTCTGATCAACTTGATCACTCTGTAATTTCCAAACTAAAGATGTCCCTTTTCTGTTTCAAAATTGGTATTGTTATGCTCTCTTCCAATTATCTGGTGTCTTCACACTTTCCGAACCACCTCGAACTTACACTTACCTCGATCAGTTATTCGCAGCTTCACCAACGTCTTCCTAGCACCTTCTTGCTAACACATCCCATGCCCTAAAAAGGTACAAATCATGTGACATTACAGTGTCGTTGTGAATCGGCAGACTTCAGTGCCTCCCACCTTTCTTGGCTTCACGTTGTGGTAACTAAGGCATTTCAGATCATTGGCATCTCCTGCGATGAAGTTGGGTCTTTGAGCCTCTCACTCTCACCACAGGCTGGTCGGTGGTCTTTCTGTCTTCTACCGTCTCCTATCCAGCCTCGCCCCCCTGCTCTCTCTGCGATTTGTCCCCACCACATTTCCGCAGGGCACTCAAGGTCCGCCAACAACCCACTTCTGGTAAAACTACCAAAATCACGAATCACTGCTCACCTTCACTCTTTCATTCCTCTTTTTCCCACCTTTGGAATAAACTTCCTCACTCTATTCAATCCCTTTCTTCCCTCCAGGTCTTCAAAACAGCTGTTCACCACCACACCTCTTATCATCCCCCATCCAAATCCTCGATCTTTTCTACCCCCGATAATCCACCCAAGCCCACCTCCTTCAAATTCCCTGCTTTCCTTCCTGAAAGTCCCTGTAATGTCCATCATGTATTTCCCATGTTCCCCACCCCATCCCTCTCCCTTCCACAGATCTCCTAATGTCTCTTTTCCCCACTGTTTTGTCCTTCCCACTCCCGCTCCTCTTGTCTCATGCCCCCGTTGCTGTACATTGTGTGTTAGCTCTCATACGAGCCTCAACACGGTATACAAAAAAAAAAAGGTATGAATGTCACATCAGTCTGGGAGGTCGGCGGTTTGATTCCGACCCTGGCAGAGTGATACCAGACTTCATAAATGGTACGTGCAACTACGGGTGTTTGTTTTCATCAGCAATTGTTAGACGAATGTTACAGACAACATGGTTAACAGGAATACAAACAGGCCGAGACAAGGAAGAAGCTATGCCAACGGCTTGTGAAGAACATGACGTGCATATTGAATTTGTGGGTTTTATTACATATTAGTTGGTGCGTTCATAGATGGTGCCCATATGCAAATTAATGCTTATATTAACCATGAACAAAAGCTGATACTGCTCAAACAGGACAGCTAGCTTAATATCTCTTGGGATAAAAGTGCAGGGTCTGAGACCTCTGTGTTTGCAACATCAGAGTGGCAGTTAGAAGCCAAGTTTTACATAGACAAGGATTTGAACCTGGATATCTCATGATGAATTTTCCAGACAGGCAATGTGCAGTACTGTGAAAAAAGGAGATTTGGGCCTTTCGCCTTTAAAATACGGAACTCCATTGATCAATCGGAACAGCAATACACAACTAGAAGGGCACTCGGTAGAGCACGTACCTCCACCACGTAATGCCTGATCCACGAGAACGTTTCGGGCCCAAACCATTTTTGAGATATCGTGCTGCAGTACATATCATTTTTGGCCCTATCTCTCAATAGTGAAGACTCACTAAAAAAAATTTGAGTAGTCGGATCCGGATCGTCACCAAAATCGAATCAGTTTGTCCTTGTCAAACACTCAACCTACCCACCAAAATTTCATCCGAATCCGTCCACAACTTTTTGAAATATTCTGTACACAGACAGACAGACAGAGACAAAAAGGCATGAAAACATCACCTCCTTCACCTTCGGTGGCGGAGGTAATAACTAGATACCTGCGATCATAAAGTGATTGCTAAGGGTAAGCCTCCCATGGCTTACCCTTTCCCCATGATCCAATGATGGCATATTTTATTCGGACTGCCATATGACCACGACCTTCAACATTTCAGGATATAGTGTAAATTAAGAACACGCGTCCCCATCTACAATCTATCCATAAAACTCAACATCATTCAAGATACTGTATCATCAAAAAGTAAGTCAAGGACGCTAATGAAACATCAGGTGGACAACTTCAGTGCAGGGACACTATTGTGATGAAAGAACATCTTGGAATGCCAAGTGGTGTTTGACATTCTGCATTGACAAAATAGTGTTTGCTTTGTTTTCAGACCGCAATTTGACCTTGACCTTTAACTCGGAGAGGTACGATGTAGACGTTGCGTAGATGCGCCTTCTTCTAGGATCTAGGCTATCGAGGAAGGGCAATTTCATTCTGATAGGACACACCTACGTCAGTCAAGTTATGATGAAAATGTTAAAATGTCTGTAATTAGCTGATGACCTTAAAAATATGTCAATAGCGCTCGCATACCTTCTATTCACATGATTGATGCAAAATGACATTCCGAAAGCCCCCCCCCCCCGCCCCCTTGGGGTGGGGGGTAGAGGAGCAGCTCAGAAATTGAAACACATTGGAAGTTGAGAGTGTTGGGAATGCAAGAATAATCTTTTATTCTCTAAATGGTGGTTTAGTACTCCTAATAGCCTGGTGTTGGCTTGGGATCCTAGGGTCCTGAGTTCAAACCACGTTAGGCCGCTGATTTAATATCAGGTGGGGTTTACTCAGCCTGTCATCCTTCCGAGGTCGGCAAAATGAGTACCAGTGTACTGGTAAGGGGGACACTGCATCAGCGGCATAGCCTCGTCCCAACCAATGATGCAACCAGCAGCCACAGGCTGCACTCGATAGAGAGAGTACTCCTAGTGGTTTAAGGAGCTGTGTTACCATTAAAAATGTGTCGGTGTCCATTGTAGAAACAAACCTTACAACAGGTGTAAACTGACCCAACCCTAATGGTATATCATATAGGATGATATCCCTATCATATAGGATGAGGATTCATTAAAACGAAACCATTCAGGTGAATGTGAGTTTTCTGAACATCAAGAGGTCTTGGCTGGAAAACTCTTCAAGTGATACAGGATAGCAAGGAAATGAGTCAAAGCACAACCTATCAAGTGTACCTCTAACTTATTTACAACTTCATGTGAAGTGCACTCAGTCACTCATTCCTGGCAAGGCTCGGAAAGCAAAATAATTCAACAAATCTGGCACAAAACCGGAAGTTTGCTCCAGTCACCCAAACATGAAATACTTTAATTTTAATTTAAAATACCTTGCTGTCATGACCTGAGTCACCCAACCTATCCACATCAATCTCTTCCTCATTGAACACTCCTCCTCCTCATCCGACTCTTCCCTCCCATCTTACACATGGTTCACATCAATGGCCTATGGTTGTGAATAGAGAACCACAAATCCATATGGGCCATGACACTTAAACAAGTTTGAGCTAATCAAATTAAAAACTTTTTAAAAAAAGGATGCTTATGCAATTACCTCTCGAAAGTCAGGACCGCAGTGGTGGCGCGGTGGCAGCAAGCGCTTGCATAGACACCACCACCACCACCACTCCACCTCCGGACGTTCTACCTGCAGCTCTCCTATGTGCAAGCCAGTACGCTAAGAGATGCACAGTAAGATGTGACATCTCACATGTTGCAGGACATGAGTGACAAGATCTGCTTGTACTCATCACACTGTCTGTTCTCAGCAATGAGCGTCGACATGTATGTCAGCTTGTGAATGGTCCTTTATGGTCCAAATGGTGAAAGCAACCATCTATTTATCCCGTACGCACAGCCAGGGGTGTGCTGAGGGACGGGGGGGGGGGGTATGGCAGTGAAAGTGGGGGAAAAAAGAAACAAAAAAACCCACAATCCTGGCGTACATGATACACTGTCCCCAAGATACAGCAATCGGACAAAGCAAAAGGGAATGATTAATTATTATCGGCATCAATTGACGCATCACAGACACATTGTCGGGGGGGGGGGGGAGGGGTGAGAAATAGAATGATGGAGACTTCGTGGGGGGGTGGAAATAGAACAACAGAGACTTCGTGGGGGGGTGGAAATAGAACAACAGAGACTTCGTGGGGGGGGGGTGGAAATAGAACAACAGACTTCATGGGGGGGTGGAAATAGAACAACAGAGACTTCGTGGGGGGAGGGGTGGAAATAGAACGACAGAGACTTTGTGGGGGGGTGGAAATAGAACGACAGAGACTTCGTGGGGGGGTGGAAATAGAACAGAGACTTCGTGGGGGGTGGAAATAGAACAGAGACTTCGTGGGGGGGTGGAAATAGAACAGAGACTTCGTGGGGGGTGGGGTGGAAATAGAACAGAGACTTCGTGGGGGGTGGGGTGGAAATAGAACAGAGACTTCGTGGGGGGTGGGGTGGAAATAGAACAGAGACTTCGTGGGGGTGGGGTGGAAATAGAACAGAGACTTCGTGGGGGGGGGGTGGAAATAGAATGACGGAGACTTCGTGGGGGGGGGTAGAAATAGAATGACGGAGACTTCGTGGGGGGGGTAGAAATAGAATGACAGAGACTTCGTGGGGGGGTGGAAATAGAACGACAGAGACTTCTTGGGGGGGGGTGGAAATAGAACGACAGAGACTTCTTGGGGGGGGGTGGAAATAGAATGACGGAGACTTCGTGGGGGGGGGTAGAAATAGAATGACGGAGACTTCGTGGCGGGGGGTGGAAATAGAATGACGGAGACTTCGTGGGGGGTGGAAATAGAATGACGGAGACTTCGTGGCGGGGGGGGTGGAAATAGAATGACGGAGACTTCGTGGGGGGTTAGAAATAGAATGACGGAGACTTCGTGGGGGGGTAGAAATAGAATGACGGAGACTTTGTGGGGGGTGGAAATAGAACAGAGACTTCGTGGCGGGGGGTGGAAATAGAATGACGGAGGCTTCGTGGGGGGGGTGGAAATAGAATGACGGAGACTTCGTGGGGGGGGGTAGAAATAGAATGACGGAGACTTCGTGGGGGGGGTAGAAATAGAATGACGGAGACTTCGTGGGGGGGTGGAAATAGAACGACAGAGACTTCGTGGGGGGTGGAAATAGAACGACAGAGACTTCGTGGGGGGGTGGAAATAGAACGACAGAGACTTCTTGGGGGGTGGAAATAGAACGACAGAGACTTCGTGGGGGGTGGAAATAGAATGACGGAGACTTCGTGGGGGGGGGATAGAAATAGAATGATGGAGACTTCGTGGGGGGGGGTAGAAATAGAATGACGGAGACTTCGTGGCGGGGGGTGGAAATAGAATGACGGAGACTTCGTGGGGGGTGGAAATAGAATGACGGAGACTTCGTGGCGGGGGGTGGAAATAGAATGACGGAGACTTCGTGGGGGGGTAGAAATAGAATGACAGAGACTTCGTGGGGGGTAGAAATAGAACGACGGAGACTTCATGGGGGGGAGGGTAGAAATAGAATGACGGAGACTTCGTGGGGGAGGGTAGAAATAGAATGACGGAGACTTCGTGGGGGGGTGGAAATAGAATGACGGAGACTTCGTGGCGGGGGGGGGTGGAAATAGAATGACGGAGACTTCGTGGGGGGTAGAAATAGAATGACAGAGACTTCGTGGGGGGGTAGAAATAGAACGACGGAGACTTCATGGGGGGAGGGTAGAAATAGAATGACGGAGACTTCGTGGGGGGAGGGTAGAAATAGAATGACGGAGACTTCGTGGGGGGGGGTAGAAATAGAATGACGGAGACTTCGTGGGGGAGGGTAGAAATAGAATGACGGAGACTTCGTGGGGGGTAGAAATAGAATGACGGAGACTTCGTGGGGGCGGGGTAGAAATAGAATGACGGAGACTTCGTGGGGGCGAGGGTAGAAATAGAATGACGGAGACTTCGTGGGGGAGGGTAGAAATAGAATGACGGAGACTTCGTGGCGGGGTGGTGGAAATAGAACGACAGAGACTTCTTGGGGGGTGGAAATAGAACGACAGAGACTTCGTGGGGGGTGGAAATAGAATGACGGAGACTTCGTGGGGGGGGTAGAAATAGAACGACGGAGACTTCGTGGGGCGGGGTAGAAATAGAATGACGGAGACTTCGTGGCGGGGTGGTGGAAATAGAACGACAGAGACTTCTTGGGGGGTGGAAATAGAACGACAGAGACTTCGTGGGGGGGGGTGGAAATAGAATGACGGAGACTTCGTGGGGGGGGGGTAGAAATAGAACGACGGAGACTTCGTGGCGGGGTGGTGGAAATAGAACGACAGAGACTTCTTGGGGGGGGTGGAAATAGAATGACGGAGACTTCGTGGGGGGGGGGGTGGAAATATGACAAAGGCTTTGTGGGGGGGAAGGGATGGAGCAGGTGATGGATGGGCAGAGCGGTATAACGACAGATATTTTGTGTGTGATTATCACATTTACATTTATACCACGATGTAAATCATAAAGCGATAATGTTAGAGAATTCGCCAATTAAAAGATGCCGTCCGAGCCGCGACCCGCTCTCACCAGCCGTCACACCAGACCCGGACGGAGCCGTCCAGCTGGCCGCCATTTCGCTCGCTGACTCGATCCATAAAACCTGAATTAACCCAACGAAATGAAAATTGACAACAGCTGAAGAAAAAGTTAAATCGACAAATCTATTCTCCGACCACGAATGCCGCACCCCCGGAAGGTCGTACCAAGTCACGTCATTACGCGCGAAGGAATAATTAGTCTTTCTCCTGTTATTCCTTCGTGTTTATCGCGTAAACGTGATTTAAATTATATATATATTTATTTATTTATTTTCTTGTGTGAAGGTTGGAACGTCCGATCTAAATGTGGGAGGTCGGTGGTTAGAATCCCGACCGAGGGACACCAAGGAGTTTAAAAATACGACGCTGCTCCCTTTCTTGACTCTAAATCAGCATTTAAAACGAGAGAGCACGGAGAAACAACCATAGGTTGGTAACAATGGCGTGGCCCTTCATTCGCTCCCACATCGATGTTACTTCTCAGGAAACTCACATGATCATAGTTTTCCAACTCGAGCGCTTTTGGCGGGAATCTTTCGTTTTTTGTCCACTGTACGTGAACAGGACACCGATTTTATTGCTCACAATAATCTCATCGAGGTTTTTCATGGATTTTCATGTTGTGACGAATTCATCAGGAAAAAATGGTTATTCTGCTTTAATTTTGCGTAAAAGAGTCTTGGAATGTCATTCAAGGTTAAAGCTACAAAAATAAATTCCCTGCTGTGGAAGGACAACATCCTCCCAGACCCCCACCCCTCTCCTAGGCCATCCTACCACACACCCACCCCTCTCCTAGGCCATCCTACCACACCCCCACCCCTCTCCTCGGCCATCCTACCAGACGCCTACTCCTCTCCTAGGCCATCCTACCAGACGCCTACCCCTCTCCTAGGCCATCCTACCACACCCCCACCCCTCTCCTAGGCCATCCTACCACACACCCACCCCTCTCCTAGGCCATCCTACCAGACGCCTACCCCTCTCCTAGGCCATCCTACCACACCCCCACCCTCTCCTAGGCCATCCTACCAGACGCCTACTCCTCTCCTAGGCCATCCTACCACACGCCCACCCCTCTCCTAGGCCATCCTACCAGACACCCACCCCTCTCCTAGGCCATCCTCCCAGATACCCACCCCTCCCCGAGGCCATCCTACCACACACCCACCCCGCTCCTAGGCCATCCTACCACACCCCCACCCCTCTCCTAGGCCATCCTACCAGACGCCTACTCCTCTCCTAGGCCATCCTACCAGACGCCTACTCCTCTCCGAGGCCATCCTACCACACACCCACCCCTCTCCTAGGCCATCCTACCACACCCCCACCCCTCTCCTAGGCCATCCTACCAGACGCCTACTCCTCTCCTAGGCCATCCTACCACACCCCCACCCCTCTCCTAGGCCATCCTACCACACACCCACCCCTCTCCTAGGCCATCCTACCAGACGCCTACCCCTCTCCTAGGCCATCCTACCACACCCCCACCCCTCTCCGAGGCCATCCTACCACACACCCACCCCTCTCCTAGGCCATCCTACCAGACGCCTACTCCTCTCCTAGACCATCCTACCACACACCCACCCCTCTCCTAGGCCATCCTACCACACCCCCACCCCTCTCCTCGGCCATCCTACCAGACGCCTACTCCTCTCCTAGGCCATCCTACCAGACGCCTACCCCTCTCCTAGGCCATCCTACCACACCCCCACCCCTCTCCTAGGCCATCCTACCACACACCCACCCCTCTCCTAGGCCATCCTACCACACCCCCACCCCTCTCCTCGGCCATCCTACCAGACGCCTACTCCTCTCCTAGGCCATCCTACCAGACGTCTACCCCTCTCCCAGGCCATCCTACCACACCCCCACCCCTCTCCTACGCCACCCTACCACACACCCACCCCTCCCCTAGGCCCTCCCACCAGACGCCTACCCCTCTCCTAGGCCATCCTACCACACCCCCACCCCTCTCCTAGGCCATCCTACCAGACGCCTACTCCTCTCCTAGGCCATCCTACCACACGCCCACCCCTGTCCTAGGCCATCCTACCAGACACCCACCCCTCTCCTAGGCCATCCTCCCAGATACCCACCCTCTCCGAGGCCATCCTACCACACACCCACCCCTCTCCTAGGCCATCCTACCACACCCCCACCCCTCTCCTAGGCCATCCTACCAGACGCCTACTCCTCTCCTAGGCCATCCTACCAGACGCCTACTCCTCTCCGAGGCCATCCTACCACACACCCACCCCTCTCCTAGGCCATCCTACCACACCCCCACCCCTCTCCTAGGCCATCCTACCAGACGCCTACTCCTCCCCTAGGCCATCCTACCACACCCCCACCCCTCTCCTAGGCCATCCTACCACACACCCACCCCTCTCCTAGGCCATCCTACCAGACGCCTACCCCTCTCCTAGGCCATCCTACCACACCCCCACCCCTCTCCGAGGCCATCCTACCACACACCCACCCCTCTCCTAGGCCATCCTACCAGACGCCTACTCCTCTCCTAGGCCATCCTACCACACACCCACCCCTCTCCTAGGCCATCCTACCAGACACCCACCCCTCTCCTAGGCCATCCTCCCAGATACCCACCCCTCTCCGAGGCCATCCTACCACACACCCACCCCTCTCCGAGGCCATCCTACCACACCCCCACCCCTCTCCTAGGCCATCCTACCAGACGCCTACTCCTCTCCTAGGCCATCCTACCAGACGCCTACTCCTCTCCGAGGCCATCCTACCACACACCCACCCCTCTCCTAGGCCATCCTACCACACCCCCACCCCTCTCCTAGGCCATCCTACCAGACGCCTACTCCTCTCCTAGGCCATCCTACCACACGCCCACCCCTCTCCTAGGCCATCCTACCAGACACCCACCCCTCTCCTAGGCCATCCTCCCAGATACCCACCCCTCTCCGAGGCCATCCTACCACACACCAACCCCTCTCCTAGGCCATCCTACCACACCCCCACCCCTCTCCTAGGCCATCCTACCAGACGCCTACTCCTCTCCTAGGCCATCCTACCACACGCCTACACCTCTCCGAGTCCATCCTACCACTCACCCACCCCTCTCCTAGGCCATCCTACCACACCCGCACCCCTCTCCTAGGCCATCCTACCAGACTCCTACTCCTCTCCTAGGCCATCCTACCACACACCCACCCCTCTCCTAGGCCATCCTACCACACACCCACCCCTCTCCTAGGCCATCCTACCAGACGCCTACCCCTCTCCTAGGCCATCCTACCACACCCCACCCCTCTCCGAGGCCATCCTACCACACACCCACCCCTCTCCTAGGCCATCCTACCAGACGCCTACTCCTCTCCTAGACCATCCTACCACACACCCACCCCTCTCCTAGGCCATCCTACCACACCCCCACCCCTCTCCTCGGCCATCCTACCAGACGCCTACTCCTCTCCTAGGCCATCCTACCAGACGCCTACCCCTCTCCTAGGCCATCCTACCACACCCCCACCCCTCTCCTAGGCCATCCTACCACACACCCACCCCTCTCCTAGGCCATCCTACCACACCCCCACCCCTCTCCTCGGCCATCCTACCAGACGCCTACTCCTCTCCTAGGCCATCCTACCAGACGCCTACCCCTCTCCTAGGCCATCCTACCACACCCCCACCCCTCTCCTAGGCCATCCTACCACACACCCACCCCTCTCCTAGGCCATCCTACCAGACGCCTACCCCTCTCCTAGGCCATCCTACCACACCCCCACCCCTCTCCTAGGCCATCCTACCAGACGCCTACTCCTCTCCTAGGCCATCCTACCACACGCCCACCCCTCTCCTAGGCCATCCTACCAGACACCCACCCCTCTCCTAGGCCATCCTCCCAGATACCCACCCCTCTCCGAGGCCATCCTACCACACACCCACCCCTCTCCTAGGCCATCCTACCACACCCCCACCCCTCTCCTAGGCCATCCTACCAGACGCCTACTCCTCTCCTAGGCCATCCTACCAGACGCCTACTCCTCTCCGAGGCCATCCTACCACACACCCACCCCTCTCCTAGGCCATGCTACCACACCCCCACCCCTCTCCTAGGCCATCCTACCAGACGCCTACTCCTCCCCTAGGCCATCCTACCACACCCCCACCCCTCTCCTAGGCCATCCTACCACACACCCACCCCTCTCCTAGGCCATCCTACCAGACGCCTACCCCTCTCCTAGGCCATCCTACCACACCCCCACCCCTCTCCGAGGCCATCCTACCACACACCCACCCCTCTCCTAGGCCATCCTACCAGACGCCTACTCCTCTCCTAGGCCATCCTACCACACACCCACCCCTGTGCTAGGCCATCCTACCAGACACCCACCCCTCTCCTAGGCCATCCTCCCAGATACCCACCCCTCTCCGAGGCCATCCTACCACACACCCACCCCTCTCCTAGGCCATCCTACCACACCCCCACCCCTCTCCTAGGCCATCCTACCAGACGCCTACTCCTCTCCTCGGCCATCCTACCAGACGCCTACTCCTCTCCGAGGCCATCCTACCACACACCCACCCCTCTCCTAGGCCATCCTACCACACCCCCACCCCTCTCCTAGGCCATCCTACCAGACGCCTACTCCTCTCCTAGGCCATCCTACCACACACCCACCCCTCTCCTAGGCCATCCTACCACACCCCCACCCCTCTCCTAGGCCATCCTACCAGACGCCTACTCCTCTCCTAGGCCATCCTCCCAGACACCCACCCCTCTCCTAGGCCATCCTACCAGACGCCTACTCCTCTCCGAGGCCATCCTACCACACACCCACCCCTCTCCTAGGCCATCCTACCACACCCCCACCCCTCTCCTAGGCCATCCTACCAGACACCTACTCCTCTCCTAGGCCATCCTCCCAGACACCCACCCCTCTCCTAGGCCATCCTACCAGACGCCTACTCCTCTCCGAGGCCATCCTCCCACACACCCACCCCTCTCCTAGGCCATCCTACCAGACGCCTACTCCTCTCCTAGGCCATCCTACCACACACCCACCCCTCTCCTAGGCCATCCTACCACACCCCCACCCCTCTCCTAGGCCATCCTCCCAGATACCCACCCCTCTCCGAGGCCATCCTACCACACACCCACCCCTCTCCTAGGCCAGCCTACCAGACGCGTACTCCGCTCCGAGGCCATCCTACCACACACCCACCCCTCTCCTAGGCCATCCTACCACACCCCCACCCCTCTCCTAGGCCATCCTACCAGACGCCTACTCCTCTCCTAGGCCATCCTACCACACACCCACCCCTCTCCTAGGCCATCCTACCACACACCCACCCCTCTCCTAGGCCATCCTACCAGAAGCCAACTCCACTCCTAGCCCATCCTACCAGACGCCTACCCCTCACCTAGGCCATCCTACCACACACCCACCCCTCTCCTAGGCCATCCTACCAGACGCCTACCCCTCTCCTAGGCCATCCTACCACACCCCCACCCCTCTCCTAGGCCATCCTACCAGACGCCTACTCCTCTCCTAGGCCATCCTACCACACACCCACCCCTCTCCTAGGCCATCCTACCAGACACCCACCCCTCTCCTAGGCCATCCTCCGAGATACCCACCCCTCTCCGAGGCCATCCTACCACACACCCACCCCTCTCCTAGGCCATCCTACCACACCCCCACCCCTCTCCTAGGCCATCCTACCAGACGCCTACTCCTCTCCTAGGCCATCCTCCCAGACACCCACCCCTCTCCTAGGCCATCCTACCAGACGCCTACTCCTCTCCGAGGCCATCCTACCACACACCCACCCCTCTCCTAGGCTATCCTACCACACCCCCACCCCTCTCCTAGGCCATCCTCCCAGATACCCACCCCTCTCCGAGGCCATCCTACCACACACCCACCCCTCTCCTAGGCCATCCTACCACACCCCACCCCTCTCCTAGGCCATCCTACCAGACGCCTACTCCTCTCCTAGGCCATCCTCCCAGACACCCACCCCTCTCCTAGGCCATCCTCCCAGATACCCACCCCTCTCCGAGGCCATCCTACCACACACCCACCCCTCTCCTAGGCCATCCTACCACACCCCCACCCCTCTCCTAGGCCATCCTACCAGACGCCTACTCCTCTCCTAGGCCATCCTACCAGACGCCTACTCCTCTCCGAGGCCATCCTACCACACACCCACCCCTCTCCTAGGCCATCCTACCACACCCCCACCCCTCTCCTAGGCCATCCTACCAGACGCCTACTCCTCTCCTAGGCCATCCTACCACACACCCACCCCTCTCCTAGGCCATCCTACCACACCCCCACCCCTCTCCTAGGCCATCCTACCAGACGCCTACTCCTCTCCTAGGCCATCCTCCCAGGCACCCACCCCTCTCCTAGGCCATCCTACCAGACGCCTACTCCTCTCCGAGGCCATCCTACCACACACCCACCCCTCTCCTAGGCCATCCTACCACACCCCCACCCCTCTCCTAGCCCATCCTACCAGACACCTACTCCTCTCCTAGGCCATCCTCCCAGACACCCACCCCTCTCCTAGGCCATCCTACCAGACGCCTACTCCTCTCCGAGGCCATCCTACCACACACCCACCCCTCTCCTAGGCCATCCTACCACACACCCACCCCTCTCCTAGGCCATCCTACCAGACGCCTACCCCTCTCCTAGGCCATCCTACCACACCCCCACCCCTCTCCTAGGCCATCCTACCAGACGCCTACTCCTCTCCTAGGCCATCCTACCACACACCCACCCCTCTCCTAGGCCAGCGTACCAGACACCCACCCCTCTCCTAGGCCATCCTCCCAGATACCCACCCCTCTCCGAGGCCATCCTACCACACACCCACCCCTCTCCTAGGCCATCCTACCACACCCCACCCCTCTCCTAGGCCATCCTACCAGACGCCTACTCCTCTCCTAGGCCATCCTACCAGACGCCTACTCCTCTCCGAGGCCATCCTACCACACACCCACCCCTCTCCTAGGCCATCCTACCACACCCCCACCCTCTCCTAGGCCATCCTACCAGACGCCTACTCCTCTCCTAGGCCATCCTACCACACCCCCACCCCTCTCCTAGGCCATCCTACCACACACCCACCCCTCTCCTAGGCCATCCTACCAGACGCCTACCCCTCTCCTAGGCCATCCTACCACACCCCCACCCCTCTCCGAGGCCATCCTACCACACACCCACCCCTCTCCTAGGCCATCCTACCAGACGCCTACTCCTCTCCTAGGCCATCCTACCACACACCCACCCCTCTCCTAGGCCATCCTACCAGACACCCACCCCTCTCCTAGGCCATCCTCCCAGATACCCACCCCTCTCCGAGGCCATCCTACCACACACCCACCCCTCTCCTAGGCCATCCTACCACACCCCCACCCCTCTCCTAGGCCATCCTACCAGACGCCTACTCCTCTCCTAGGCCATCCTACCAGACGCCTACTCCTCTCCGAGGCCATCCTACCACACACCCACCCCTCTCCTAGGCCATCCTACCACACCCCCACCCCTCTCCTAGGCCATCCTACCAGACGCCTACTCCTCTCCTAGGCCATCCTACCACACACCCACCCCTCTCCTAGGCCATCCTACCACACCCCCACCCCTCTCCTAGGCCATCCTACCAGACGCCTACTCCTCTCCTAGGCCATCCTCCCAGACACCCACCCCTCTCCTAGGCCATCCTACCAGACGCCTACTCCTCTCCGAGGCCATCCTACCACACACCCACCCCTCTCCTAGGCCATCCTACCAGACGCCTACTCCTCTCCTAGGCCATCCTACCAGACGCCTACTCCTCTCCGAGGCCATCCTACCACACACCCACCCCTCTCCTAGGCCATCCTACCACACCCCCACCCCTCTCCTAGGCCATCCTACCAGACGCCTACTCCTCTCCGAGGGCATCCTACCACACACCCACCCCCCTCCTAGGCCATCCTACCACACACCCACCCCTCTCGTAGGCCACGCTACCAGACGCCTACCCCTCTCCTAGGCCATCCTACCACACCCCCACCCCTCTCCTAGGCCATCCTACCAGACGCCTACTCCTCTCCTAGGCCATCCTACCACACACCCACCCCTCTCCTAGGCCATCCTACCAGACACCCACCCCTCTCCTAGGCCATCCTCCCAGATACCCACCCCTCTCCGAGGCCATCCTACCACACACCCACCCCTCTCCTAGGCCATCCTACCACACCCCCACCCCTCTCCTAGGCCATCCTACCAGACGCCTACTCCTCTCCTAGGCCATCCTACCAGACGCCTACTCCTCTCCGAGGCCATCCTACCACACACCCACCCCTCTCCTAGTCCATCCTACCACACCCCCACCCCTCTCCTAGGCCATCCTACCAGACGCCTACTCCTCTCCTAGGCCATCCTACCACACCCCCACCCCTCTCCTAGGCCATCCTACCACACACCCACCCCTCTCCTAGGCCATCCTACCAGACGCCTACCCCTCTCCTAGGCCATCCTACCACACCCCCACCCCTCTCCGAGGCCATCCTACCACACACCCACCCCTCTCCTAGGCCATCCTACCAGACGCCTACTCCTCTCCTAGGCCATCCTACCACACACCCACCCCTCTCCTAGGCCATCCTACCAGACACCCACCCCTCTCCTAGGCCGTCCTCCCAGATACCCACCCCTCTCCGAGGCCATCCTACCACACACCCACCCCTCTCCTAGGCCATCCTACCACACCCCCACCCCTCTCCTAGGCCATCCTACCAGACGCCTACTCCTCTCCTAGGCCATCCTACCAGACGCCTACTCCTCTCCGAGGCCATCCTACCACACACCCACCCCTCTCCTAGGCCATCCTACCACACCCCCACCCCTCTCCTAGGCCATCCTACCAGACGCCTACTCCTCTCCTAGGCCATCCTACCACACACCCACCCCTCTCCTAGGCCATCCTACCACACCCCCACCCCTCTCCTAGGCCATCCTACCAGACGCCTACTCCTCTCCTAGGCCATCCTCCCAGACACCCACCCCTCTCCTAGGCCATCCTACCAGACGCCTACTCCTCTCCGAGGCCATCCTACCACACACCCACCCCTCTCCTAGGCCATCCTACCAGACGCCTACTCCTCTCCTAGGCCATCCTACCAGACGCCTACTCCTCTCCGAGGCCATCCTACCACACACCCACCCCTCTCCTAGGCCATCCTACCACACCCCCACCCCTCTCCTAGGCCATCCTACCAGACCCCAACCCCTCTGCTATGACTACTACGTCCATGTCATTAGCCTAAATGATAATGGACTTGCTACCATCCGTCGTTGCATCCCTGGCGTGTACAAATATTCGAGTGTCAGCTTCTTCATGACAACATGGAGACACAGCATCCAGTGACTTCCTTGTGTTGCTAATGGCATCTTTTCCTTTTGTGACAATGACTGTGCTTGTCGTCTGTGCTTCACACATCTTTTCCGCAAGGAAGTGAAACAGCTCAGTCTTGTTGCTGTCATCTCGAAGAAAGCTTCTCCAGTTACTTGGGGTCTTACAGGTTCCTGTCACTCTTCTTCTGATTCCTTGCCCCCTTTTCGACCTTGCCTCGGACTTCAGACTTGACTTCTTGTACACATCAAACACTACGTCCACCCTCTCGTACTTGGCACCATAGGATTCCACCTTTGGGATGATGTCTTCTTTAGCATAGTCATCAAATATCTTTGAAGTACGTGGAGGTAACCATCAATGAAGACTGCATCTCCCCTTGGTTCTCTGTCTGGGATGTTCACTTGCGCTTCAAGAATTTCAGCCAGCTGTGACTTCAAGTTTTTTTGAATTTTTTTTTTTTCAAATTTTTCAAAATTTGGATTTTCAAATGGCAAATCGGGCAGATTTGATCAGAAAGCCCTGCAGAACAGAAATGCCAAATTTGATGCTTGTATCATAATTTGCACGATTTTTCTACTATTTACTACACTATAAGTGTAACATGGTGTGTGTGTGTGTGTGTGTGTGTGTGTGTGTGTGTGTGTGTGTGTGTGTGTGTGTGTGTGTGTGTGTGTGTGTGTGTGTGTGTGTGTGTGTGTGTGTGTGTGTGTGTGTGTGTGTGTGTGTGTGTGTGTGTGTGTGTGTGTGTGAGTCTCCAACAGGTTCGATTGCCATGTAACAGGGATCTGTCATCGGCCACTTCACTTCGGTGATTGGCGCACGTGGACCATTGGGTGGCAAGCTCTCCGACCAGTTCTTCTCAGCTAAGTTCCCCAGACCATAAAAGTTGTGTTTTGCTCTTCCTGTTTTTCCTCAACTTTTCTGTCCCAAATCGTGTTCTGCTGTGTTAAATCATTTAGTTTGTCTCTCTTGTTCAGTCAGGCCTCCCCGTGATATCAGGCATACCTTACCTTCTCCTCCGTCTTCTTCCTCTTCACTTCTTTGTTCCATTTATTGTTACTTATGAACCCTCAACTCATTCATTTTCCCCTCCTCCATCAGAAATTAAAACAAAAAACAAATACCAACAACAACTGTGAGGACGTCACTTCAGGTTGTTCATGCTGCTGTGTGAGCTCCTTGGCCAGAACAAAACAAGTGTTTTTCGTGTGTGTTTTGCATATTTTATTGTCGGGATTTGAATCGGGGGTTCTGGGATTGTATTTATAAAGATTATAGTTGTGTTTATAACAGTTTTAACGGCTATTTGTGTTAATTTATTGAAAGAAGCAGTTGGAGGCCTCGAGTTAAGTCGAGCGTTTAAGTCAGTTTGGGGCCTTGATGGGATGGTGGTAAAAAGGGTGTACAGTATATAGAGAGAGAGAGCGAAGGAGAAAGGAAGAGGAGTTCATAAAATGTGATAGTTGCTCACTGTGGGCGACATGAAGAAAAGGGGAAGCAGAGGGTTCTTACTGTTGTAGGAAGTGTGAGGAAATAGACCACTTGAGAATGGTTATTACTCGGTTGAAAGAATGGATATGATAATTTGCAGCAAGTAGCAGAATGTGAGACATTTGTAGATAATACTTGGTTATGGTTGTAGAGTGAGGTTGCTGAGGATATTGGAAGTGGCGCTTGTGCAGCAGGCGCAGGCATTGGTGAGGATGCAGCAGGAGCAGGCGGTGGCGGTGATTGTGCAGCGGGAGCATGCGGTGGCGATGGTATTGTGGGAGGAGGCGGCGGTGAGGGTTCAGCGGAAGCAGGCAGTGGTGATGATGCAGCGGGAACAGGTGGTGGTGATGGTGTAGTGGGAGCAGGCATTGGTGAGGGTGCAGCAGGAGCAGGCAGTGGTGATGGTGCAGCGGGAGCATGCGGTGGCGATGGTGTTGTGGGAGGAGGTGGCGGTGAGTGTGCAGCAGGAGCAGGCAGTGGTGATGATGCAGCAGGAACATGTGCGGCGATTGTATAGAGGGATCAGGTGGAGGTGAGTGTGCAGCAGGAGCAGGCAGTGGCGATGGTGCAGCAGGAGCATGTGGTGATGATGGTGTAGTGGGAGCAGGTGGAGGTGAGGGTGCAGCAGGAGCAGGCAGTGGTGATGGTGCAGCAGGAGCAGGCATTGGTGATGGTGCAGTGGGAGCAAGCAGCAGTGATGGTGCAGTGGGATCAGGAATTGGTGAGGGTGCAGCAGGGGCAGGCAGTGGCGATGGTGCAGCAGGAGCAGGCATTGGTGAGGGTGCAGCGGGAGCAGGCATTGGTGATGGTGCAGTGGGAGCAGGCAGCGGTAATGGTGCAGTGGGATCTGGAATTGATGAGGGTGCAGCGGGAGCAGGCAGTGGTGAGGGTGCAGTGGGAGCAGGCAGTGGCAAGGTAATGAGGTATAGGAGACAATTTTTGTGGGTCATGAGACTATTAAATGTGTAGATTCTTCATTCTGCAGGATGGATCATCAACATAGAATTCTGTGCAGTTTTGAAGGAGCGGGAGTTAGGGACATTGAAGGAAGGGTAAACGATATTGTATCGGGACTTGGCAGGAAGAAGTTGGTTGTGGTACACCAAGGAGTAAATTATTTAGGGAAAGTTTATGCAGAGGTTTTGAAAAATAGATATAGGATATTGGGGAAGCGCCTCAGAGCAAAGGGTTGTGAGGTCATGCTTTCTGGGATCCTCCCAAGAGTAGGAAACGGCATATAAATTATGAGCAGAGCAATAGACATCAACCAATGGCTGGAAGTATGGCGTAGAGAGGAAGGTTTTACATTTAGGAAGCAGTGGGAATCATTTAGGAGACAAAGGGAGCGTTTCCAGAATGATGGCCGTATGTTAAATAGAAAGGGGGCAGTAAGGCTTGCAGTGCGAATTGAGGAAGGAATTCACGTTTTTTTAGGTCAGCGGAGGGTGGGGAAACTATTAAGGAAGGAACGGATGATGTAATTATGATGAGTAAAGCCAGGCAGGAAAATCTAATTTCAGGAAGGGAAAAGTTAAATATATTGTTGTGGTTACCAAATTCGCAAACCACCATTCAGGTCCCTTAGGTGAGATATCTCGGTAAGTATATGTGAAGTTAGGCCCAAACCCGTGGTCTAGTGGGAATACATGTCATTCATGCGTGCTGCGACTCTTCAGGATAGCCGTTTTTCTTTTACTATCTTTATTTTGGACCAACCGCCATGATTACCACCGCCAACCACGTCTCAACAGTCATCACAACATCAACCACCCACCGCGGCGCCGCTTCACCACAGCGGCCACGACCTTTCCCGTCACACCTCGCAACCGTCGCATCGCCACCGTTCTTGCGCCACTTGTGGGTACCGGTATTGGACTCGTGCAGGGCGCGCGCCGAACAGCGTGTACAAAACCACGGATTTTCCGCTCCAAAAACGGATCAAAAACGACACACGCCCACTTTTGTTCCGTCCAATCGGTGAGCGAGGGGCGATTTGGCCCCGCCTCCAGGGCGTTGGAGGGCGGTCGCTATATGCAAATTCATGGATCAAAATGCATTCACGCCCACTTTTTCTCAGGCCAATGGGGAGCGAGGTGAAAGGTCGAACGCAGGGGGTCAAAGGCGAAGCCATGGGGCTTATATAAGCGGCTGCGTTCGTCAGAAAAGGGGTTGTTGGTCGTCGTCGTCGTCGTGTGCATTGGAGTCGGAGCGAAGAGGACGGAGCTGTGGAGAGGCGGCGAAGGCAGACGAGGAGGTGCTCGCGTTGTGCCGGGAGCTGCACACCAGGGAGGCCGACGGCGCGACCTGGTCGAGGTGGAGACGCTCGTCGCGGGACTCGAGACAGAGTAAAAATCCTCCTTTCCCCGAGCATCAGCAACCCCCTCCTGTTTCCCCCCGCGCTGAGATAGTGCGACCAAGGGGGCCCCCTTCCCACCCCCTACCAGACACTGTCCGCGAGGCCCGCGGAGTTGAGGCACCATCGCCGCTTCGCGCCTCATCATCAGACGGGTAGGCCCGACCCGGTCTCGGCCTCAGGCCCGCCTCATCCTTGAGGGTGTTCTTTTTCTTGGTTTTGGGTATGTGTTGTCGGCGCCGTCTGTGAAGTAGAATTGTATAAGTGTTGCCGTGTGCTCGGAAGTCGGTATTAGCTCTGCATTGTGTCTTCGCTTTTACATTTGCTTTTTGTGTAAAATTGCATTGTGTTTCTCTTCTTTTCTATGTGCTTTTGGTGGAATTGTATATGTGTGCTTTCCGTTCATCGCGAATAAATGTGCTTTATGTTGAACTGTTTCCCGCTTCGCTTCGTCATTTCTCTCATTGAATCCTCATCTTGCTTCACGTAAAGGGTTGGTAGTGGGCTGAATACGCCCGATAATTAATCGAACCGTCGAGGCCGACGATAACACCGCTCGGTTATCCCGATAGTACGGAACGGGTCGCTTAAGTGGCCCGTGTCCGAAGTCGACCTGCGGCGAGGTGCGATCGCCCGGTCTACCCTCCGCGTGGGTACTTAGGTAGGTCGAATTTGGCGAGCAACCCTATCCCACGCGGGGGCCGATTGGCTCGATCGCGGTGAGACCGAAAGGTCCACCCGTGACTGGTTCCCGGCGTTAGTCCGAGAGGGTCACGACTGGATTGTCCGTCCGGTGGGCGACGTGCCGCGATTCGAGTTACGTGGCCGTCAGCACGCCGGCGGGCGCGAATCCGCAACACTGGTGTCAGGTCGTGCGATACAAACCCATCGCCCTCCTCACGGCACTGGTAACGGAGAACGGGAAAACGGGCTCTCCTGTCTCCGGCTAAATTCACGGGAATCGGTCCAGGGGTGAGAGAAGCGACCCCCGATTCCCTCCAAATTACGAGCGAGCTAAATTAACCCTTCACGAGAAGCAAGATGGCGTCTCAAGGCGAGCGGGTGCCGGGTGGATTAGGTATGTGTAATAGTAATGTAGAATCCATGGCTCAGGACGAGATCACCGTGCAAGAGAAACCCGTACCAGAAGGTTGGGAAAGGCATCGATGCCGTTCATCTGGTCGGTTTTTTTATTATAACTCCACCACTAAATGTAGTCAGTGGGAGTGGCCAGGGCAGGTGACAATACAGCACGTTATGGAACTGCGCAGAGCATAATTGACGGAATGAAAGAAGGGAACAACGAAATGAAGAGAAATACGCAACAAATGGAAAATAAAAAAATGGATGGAAACGCACTCGAAGCGAAAAACCAATTAAAAGAAAGCAAGGAGGAGACAGAGGAGGGATTGAAGGTCGAAACGGTGGAGTGTGAGAAAAGACTTCAAGACATAACGAAGAGAGTTGATAAGCTGGGACTGGAGGGAAAAACGGAGACAGAGGAACTGGGAAGACGGGTAGAAAACCACAAGCGCAAGCCGGAAGAACAGTTCGAAGCCAAAGCAAGGTCGGAGGGTGCGGAGATGAGAAAATAATTGGAAAAGAAAGTTTCTGAGTTACAGAAACACCAAAACAAAGAGAGGGAACTACAAAACGAACTGAGAGTGTTAAAAGAGGAAAGGAAGAGAACGGAAAATGAAACTTTAAGAAACCACACTGTACAGATCGAACAGCTGGAAGCGAAGGCCAGACTAAAGAATGAGGAACAAGAAAGAGTAATGAGGGAAGAACGAATGAGACAGGAGAAAGAAATCAGTCAGTTGAAAGAAATGACGAGATTGCAGAAGGAGGAACAAGAGAGACAGTGGAATAGAAAACTGAAAGAGTATGAATTTGAAACTGAACGACAAAAGGAAAAAAATAGGTTTGAATACGAGGAGAAAGTAAAGGAGCAAGGAATGAAGCAGGAAGGAGAAATCAGGAGATTGAAGGACACAACGAGATTGGAGAGGGAAGAACGAGAGGAACAATGGAATAGAAAACAAAAAGAACATGAATCTGAGGTTGACCAATTGAAAGAAAGGCTGGAGTACGAGGAGATAGACAAAGAACAGCAAATGAAACACAAAATGGAGATGAACCAAATGAAGAAAACCATGAAACTGGAGAAGGAAGGACAGGAGAGGAAACAAGGAAGAGTAATGAGACAGCAGCGAATGAAACACAAAAAGGAGATTAACCAAATGAAGCAAACAACGAAACTGGAGAAGGAAGGACAGGAGAGGAAACGAGGAAGAGTAATGAGAGAACAGCGAATGAAACACAGGAAGGAAATGAGCCAATTGAAAGAAACTATGAGATTGGAAAACAAAGAGCAGGAGGAACAGTGGGAGAGAAAACAACAACTATATGAGTGTGAAATTGAACAACTAAAACGGAGAGCGAGATTGGAGTCAACGGAGATTGAGGAGCTACGGAGGGAGAACGAACAGCTAATGGGGCTCAGAGAGAAAGAACGACTCAGATGGGAAGGAAAAAGGAACCAGGAAGAGACAGAAAAAAGGAACCAGGAGAGAAAATGTATAGAGACACGGGAGACAGAAAAAATTGAGGGAAGACTGGATGATGAAGACGGGTGAGTGACGCACACACACACACGGAGGTAGTGGTGGACAATGGGGGTGAGCTGGCGGACTGGGTAGAGACCCAGTGCGAGCACCTGGATGGCCTCCTCCAGGAACGAGGGGAGGGAGTCTGCCCCCTTGAGGTGAGTCACGACCAGGTGAGTTCGGTCGTGCTTTGCGAGGTTGAGGGGACGGGTGCTGTGGACAGGTGCACGGAGAGCTTGGGGGGTATAGAGGCCCCGGAGACCCTTGTGGGGACACAAATCCCCAGTGTGGTTGTCCCTGTGTGTGTGGTGCAAGGTGTGAGTGCGTCCCCGTGTGTGGAAGCGACCCAGTGTGTGAGTGGTGTGGTGGCGATGGTGCCGGAGTACGTGCTTCCCAGCACGCCGTGTGTGGATGAGGCACCGCGGTTGAGTGCCCCCGCGTGTGTGAGTGAGGCACGGTGTGTGGATGAGGCACCACGAGTGAGTGAAAGGCCGCGAGTCCGTGGAGCCACGTGTGCGAGGGAGGTAGCATGCGTGAGTGAACGGCCGAGTGCAAGGGAGACCGTGTGTGTGAGAGAGCGGTATGTAAGGGAGATGTCGGTTGGCATGCGGGAGCACGCAGCCGCGTCTCCCGGTGTGAATGTAATGGAATGGAGTGTGAGCGTCGTAACACGCAGGTGTGCGTGGGTCGAATGGCGACGACGGCGACATGTAAAGAAAGAAAGCCGGGTAGCGGCTGTAGTTGTTTCGGGGACCGTGCCGGGTTCGCCCAGCAGTGAGCACGAGGCCCGTGCTGTGCAACGCACGAGACCACCACGTGCTCGCTTGCGAGAGTGAAGTCCCGGTCCGGAAACGCACGCGGTGGATTTGCCGATCCCGCGGACGGACAAAGTTTAGGCAGGATAACGGATTTGGACCGGACGGGTTCTCCACGCGATCGTGTGTGTTAAGCTCCAACGGGCAAAGCACATGTGTTCGCGTGGGGAACTCCTCGAGACGTGGGGCTTGTGTTTTTTTTTTATGCGCACGGTGACGTCATGGCTGCACGTGGGGTTGGAATCCGGCAGGAGGGGTATCCCTGCCGGATGGTACCGTCCAAGGAGGGACGAGGAACACGTGCAGCTGCATGACGTTACGGGCAGGTGCAAAGTGCGCGAGCTCCGAGTTGCCGCGCTGGTGATGCGCATGGGAAAAAAAAAAGAAAAAAGGGAAAAGCAAGCCTCACTTTCGGGTGCACAGGATTCCTGGGCAAGGGGTGGAAGACCCCCTTGACCGGGGCACAGGATGGAAACTAGTTAGGGGGAAGGGTTAGCTTAGCTAGACCGACTCCATGGGGCAGGGGTAAGTCCTCATGGAGTCCGTGGAATGGATTAGTTAGAGGGATTGTAGCCAGATTTAGGTTGGGAAATAAAATGATTTATTTGGAGACAGTGACAGACTTGTGGATGTGTAGAGGGGACGTAGCTTAGCTACGTAGTGTTAAAAGGAACGTGCTACTAGTTTAAGGGACGACGTGGGAGCACGAGTTAGTTAGGGGAGGTAGTTAGAAGGATGGCAGAGTTCAGCGGTGTGTGTGTTGAAGAGTTGGTGAGTGAAGTGGAAGCATGTGCTTGATGAGTGAGTGAGGCCAGCGGGTCTGTGTGTGTGGAGTGAATGGGGAATGCATGGTGCGATGAGTGATTGGGGGGAGGAGTGACTCCCGCCCAAGGGACCCCGGGGTCAGTATAAAGTGAGTTAGGGGGTTAGTCAAATTGAAAAATGGAGGTTGTTTTGTTGTTGGTGTGAATGTAGGCTCGAAACCCGTTTGGAGGGGTGCAGGAGCCCTGTTGACGGGCTTGGGAGCGTGGCTGCGAAAGGTGAGTATTGCTGAGTGGGTACCCCGGGCACCAGGCTAGTCGGCCGTGGTAGGCCAAGGGCCCATGGGGGGCCGGGATAGCGTAGTGGGCACGGGTGCGCCTGCTTGGTGCGGGGGCCCGGGGCGCCATTAGCCGCGTGGGCAGTGTTGTGGGCAAGGGTGACCCTCGGAAAGGGGCCCGGGAAGCCAGCCTGCCATGTGTGCGTTTCAGGGGAGGTGCCATGGGGGGCACTCCCCGGTGTTAGGGAGCTGGTAGGCTCGGAGGCAGTGTAGTGCCCGGGGGTGCCATAGCGGGAGAATCGGCAGAGGGTCGTGCCTGCCAAAGGGAGCCACGTGTCCCAGCCATGAGACCGTGTGAGGGCACGGAGAGAAAATTGGGGGGCGAGGCCCGAAATTGTGAGGACACCAACACAGGCGACGGGAATCTGGGTTGTTAGAACCAATAGTTTAAGCGAGAGGCGCTTGTTGAAAGCCCCGGGGTAGTTTAACAGTTAAATGGTTAGGGTAGATTAGGAGATGTACCCCTCCGCACCATCCATCCCCTCGCTCTCGTTGTGGGCCGCTGGACCCACTTTGGGTTAGATCGCCGAACTCTGGGGAGGCCATCCTGGGGCTTCGTTGGGCCTCGACACAGGACGTTAGCTCTCCCTTATTCCCCTCCGGGAAGGGAACGTAGGGGTTGGAGTAGGCTAGGTGACAGGATAGGTTAGCCGAACAAGGACGATAAAGGGGGTGAGGGGACGATTTATAGTGGGGAAGTAAAAAAAAAAAAAAGTTGGGGCTAAATTGGGGTTTGACAAATTAAGGGAGTGGGTATGTACAGTGACAGGCAAAGGCGATAGGTGGGAGGGAGACAAGTAGGTAGGTCCGAGCCCGCCTTCCAAGTGGCCAGCACCACCGCACTCCCTCCACCAACCTCCACGGAACGGCAAAGGCTGGCCAACTTCATCTGCAGCTGCTGTGCTGCAAGGCCTGTGCCGGCTGGATCGTCTGCAGCTGCTGTGCTGCAAGGCCTGTGCCGGCCAGTTCATCTGCTGGCTGTTTTTCTTCAAGGCCTGTGCCGGCCAGTTCGTCTGCCGGCTGTGTTTGCCTGCAGCGGCCTTCTTCTGCGGGCTGTGTTTGCCTGCTGCCTTTGCCATGCCATGCCCACTGCCCACGTTCACCAGCCCCGTTCAATTTTTGCTTTGCCCCCCCCCCCCTGTTCATTTCCATGTGCGCCAGGATCAAAGCAACAGTTTGCAAGCTGCGAGAACTGCCCTGTTGGCAGCTACAACACGGGCCTGCAGTGGCAGCCCGTGCACCATGTTTGTGTTCATCCATCCATTCGTTGTGCTCATTGCGTGTGCCACTTGAGCTGGCACGGAGACTGCATTTGTGCAGCCCATGCACCGTTGTGGTTCACTGCGTTCAGTTAAAAAAGGAAGGCCTTGGACTGCGTGTGAGCAGCCAGCCACGTTCCCTGTCACCTGCATTGTTTTGAGCCAGAGACTGCATGCGAGCAGCCTGGCTCCCTGCTAACTGCTTTTCTTTTGCAGAGTTCAGTGATCCTGGGCCATGGTTTAGTGTAAAATTTGTAAGTTAAGGTAAGATGTACTGTAAATATGAGTGCGCCCCCGGCATGTCTGTCCTAGCGCCGGCAATTTTATTTAAGTCGTCCGTGTGAGTGAGTTTGTTTAGGTAGTTACGCAGCCCTCAGGTTATTTATTTTGGGGACACGAATACCATGAATGTCGCACTCAGGGATCCGTAGGTAAAATGTACTAGGGGAAAACTACACATGATGGCACACGAAAATTTGACGACTCGGGACGAGTCTGTAAAAAGGGGAGGGGGTAGTGTTGTGGTTACCAAATTCGCAAACCACCATTCAGGTCCCTTAGGTGAGATATCTCGGTAAGTATATGTGAAGTTAGGCCCAAACCCGTGGTCTAGTGGGAATACATGTCATTTATGCGTGCTGCGACTCTTCAGGATAGCCGTTTTTCTTTTACTATCTTTATTTTGGACCAACCGCCATGATTACCACCGCCAACCGCGTCTCAACAGTCATCACATCAACCACCCACCGCGGCGCCGCTTCACCACAGCGGCCACGACCTTTCCCGTCACACCTCGCAACCGTCGCATCGCCACCGTTCTTGCGACGCTTGTGGGTACCGGTATTGGACTCGTGCAGGGCGCGCGCCGAACAGCGTGTACAAAACCACGGATTTTCCGCTCCAAAAACGGATCAAAAACGACACACGCCCACTTTTGTTCCGTCCAATCGGTGAGCGAGGGGCGATTTGGCCCCGCCTCCAGGGCGTTGGAGGGCGGTCGCTATATGCAAATTCATGGATCAAAATGCATTCACGCCCACTTTTTCTCGGGCCAATGGGGAGCGAGGTGAAAGGTCGAAGGCAGGGGGTCAAAGGCGAAGCCACGGGGCTTATATAAGCGGCTGCGTTCGTCAGAAAAGTGGTTGTTGGTCGTCGTCGTCGTTGTGTGCGTTGGAGTCGGAGCGAAGAGGACGGAGCTGTGGAGAGGCGGCGAAGGCAGATGAGGGGGTGCTCGCGTCGTGCCGGGAGCTGCACACCAGGGAGGCCGACGGCGCGACCTGGTCGAGGTGGAGACGCTCGTCGCGGGACTCGAGACAGAGTAAAAATCCTCCTTTCCCCGAGCATCAGCAACCCCCTCCTGTTTCCCCCCGCGCTGAGATAGTGCGACCAAGGGGGCCCCCTTCCCACCCCCTATCAGACACTGTCCGCGAGGCCCGCGGAGTTGAGGCACCATCGCCGCTTCGCGCCTCATCATCAGACGGGTAGGCCCGACCCGGTCTCGCCCTCAGGCCCGCCTCATCCTTGAGGGTGTTCTTTTTCTTGGTTTTGGGTATGTGTTGTCGGCGCCGTCTGTGAAGTAGAATTGTATAAGTGTTGCCGTGTGCTCGGTTGTCGGTATTAGCTCTGCATTGTGTCTTCGCTTTTACATTTGCTTTTTGTGTAAAATTGCATTGTGTTTCTCTTCTTTTCTATGTGCTTTTGGTGGAATTGTATATGTGTGCTTTCCGTTCATCGCGAATAAATGTGCTTTATGTTGAACTGTTTCCCGCTTCGCTTCGTCATTTCTTTCATTGAATCCTCATCTTGCTTCACGTAAAGGGTTGGTAGTGGGCTGAATACGCCCGATAATTAATCGAACCGTCGAGGCCGACGATAACACCGCTCGGTTATCCCGATAGTACGGAACGGGTCGCTTAAGTGGCCCGTGTCCGAAGTCGACCTGCGGCGAGGTGCGATCGCCCGGTCTACCCTCCGTGTGGGTACTTAGGTAGGTCGAATTTGGCGAGCAACCCTATCCCACGCGGGGGCCGATTGGCTCGATCGCAGTGAGACCGAAAGGTCCACCCGTGACTGGTTCCCGGCGTTAGTCCGAGAGCGTCACGACTGGATTGTCCGTCCGGTGGGCGACGTGCCGCGATTCGAGTTACGTGGCCGTCAGCACGCCGGCGGGCGCGAATCCGCAACAATATTCTATACCAATGCCAGAAGTTTAATTAATAAGATGGAAGAGCTTGAAGCCAAAGTAGATAGCGAGGAGTACGATATAGATGCAGTGAGTGAGATGGTTTCAGGAGGAGAGTAACTGGAGGACAGGATTAGAAGGCTCCAAGATGTATCGGTGTGATAGGAAGGAGAGAATAGGAGGAGGAGTAGTAATCTGGGTAAAGGACAGCCATAAAGGACATCAAGAGAAAGGGGTGACATTAAGGAAGGAACAAATGTTGAGGATTCTGTATCGGTAGAGATGAGAGATTGTAAAAACAGTAAGATACTGATAGGATGCTTTTATAGGGCTCTGGGTGGGAAGGAAGAGGAGGAAGGAGGATTACATGAAGAATTCAAAAGGTCATGTGATAAAGGAAGAGTATTGATTATGGGGGATTTTAACCTGCCAGGGATAGATTGTGTGCACGAACAGGGAAAGGGCAGAGCAGATGAGGATTTCCTAGTTTTAGTCCAGGATTGCTTTTTAACCTTGTTTGTAGATAAGCTCGCGAGGGGGAGTGCAGTGTTAGATCTCCTTTTAAGTAACGATCTCAAAATGGTGGAGGAGATGGAGTTTGGGGAGCATTTAGGAGCAAATGACCATAATATTGTGTGTGCAAAGATTCTGTTGAGGGTTAGAGTTCAGGATAGTAGGGTAAGGCTTTTAGATTTCAGGAAGGCAAACTTTGAGGGTATGAGGAGAGAGTTGGGTGATGTAGATTGGGAGACTCTAACAACAGGACAATCAGCATCAGAGAAATGGGAAACCTTTAAGGACCAAATGTGTAGAGCGCAGAGTAAGTACATTCCAATGAGGTGTAGAACTCCAAGCAGAAAGAGACCCCACCTAGAAAAGCAGAAAGAGATCACCTACCCCACCCCACCCCTCCCTCGATATGTACGTGCTCTATCCTTTTTAAACATTGAGTGTCAAGCAAAGAAGCAACACACACCACACTTCATCTTTCATGTAACTCATTTGGCCGGGGTTTGAAACGCCAAACTCCTCCACTCTTAACGAATAACGTCGAACCCACGGTAATTAATTTTAAGCTCATTTTGAAACTTTTAAGTTGATGATGAAGTTATTTTTGGTCACATTGTTAAATGAAGGGACCAAATGACCACCCTGCACCGCAAACTTTGTTCAAAGACTTTCAGAATTGGCTCGTGTTATCAACAATGACGACATGGTTCGTTCAACTTTGTCATACTCTTGTCTCATACTCTTGTCACAGAGCGTTGGTGCCGTCGAAGCACCTTCCTGAGAGCTCAGATGACACTGGATGGTTTGCTATCCAGATTGCCTTACCAGCAGTAGTTCGGGACAGAATTTGGCCATGGTGTCAGCAATAGCTCACCTACAATTCATGGAGGACACCGTGGGGATCATTAATGTCCACCAACTAATGTTGGACGTTAAACTGGGCGTCCCATCTACCATCGGAGGAGCGGCACCCTCAATACCGCTTTTCATTCTGCAATACAATAAAGTAGATGATATGCAAGCTCAGAGGTTGCATTTTTGGAACGGAGCGATATTCAAGTGCAATATCTGCTCGTTAGGTGTCCCGTGGATAAATAACTCTCCTGCAGTTACGCCATCAAGGCTTTTTCTTGAAGAGTATGGTTAAAGTTCATGCCTTCACCTTCTCCATTGACCGCTGCACTGTAAAACAATTGACGTATCCACTCACCTCACCGGCTCTCTTTCAAAATGTTTAAAGTCAACTGCAATTCCTTTCCATAATCAATGAAACCTCAACGTTACCTTCCCAAACTATGCCCTTTATATTTTTTAATGAATAGCTCCTACTGAAGTCCTCGATCACCTTGGACTTGGACAGAAAATAATAAATAAATAAATAATTGGATTTTACAGAAGAGTTCAAAGTCAAATTTTTGGCTGGAATGAGAGAAATTCTCAATTGAAATTCCAAAATCCAGGCTCACTGCATGCTCAAACTTCTTTGTTCCTCGCTTCTCCCGTCGATGGAACTGCCTTCTAGATGCTGTTCTTTCCCACTCTTCCGTCCACTTCCAGCAGGTGGTACACCATCACATCATTTCATCCATCATGCTGCCCCATGATATTGTTGCGAATGCGCGCCCGGTGGCGTGCGAACGGCCACGTAACTCGAATCGCGGCATGTCGCCCACCGGACGGACAATTCTGTCGTGACCCTCTCAGAACAACGCCGGGAGCTAGTCACGGGTGGGGGTTTCACCTCACCACGATCGTGCCATTTGCCCACCCGCGCAGGATAGGTTTGCTCGCCAAATTCGATCTACCTAAGTACCTGCGCGAATGGTCGACCGGGCGATCGTACCACGCCACAGGCCGACTCCGGACATGAACCGCTTAAGCGGTCCGTTCCGTGCTACAGTGATAACCGAGCGGTGTTATCGTCGGCCTTGACAGTTCCGATTAATTACCGGGATGTTGCACCCACTACGAACCCCTTACGTGATGCAATATGGAGGGTCAATAAAAAAGGAAAAGAGACGATGCAGAGCGGGAACAGTTCAACAAGCAAGCATTTTATTCACACACACACAGACAAGCACGTATATACAGCCATACAGTCAAAAATGCACATATAACAGTTAACAGTCATGCAACAAAAGCAAATGCAGAGCTACAACCGACTACGACTGACACACGGCAACACTTACGCAGTTCGACTTCAGAGACGGCGCCAACACTCACATTTATACAAAAAGCAAAGGAAGGAAAAGAAAGAAAGAAGTCGCGACTTCCCTTTTATGGCTGGTGAGTCCCTCTCCCGCGACCGTCAGCGTGGTCGCACCTGGCCTGACCTCTCTCGCGGCCAGCGAACCCTCTCCGGCACTCCCCGTCCGGACGCGCAGGTCCACCCCACAGCTGGCTCTGCCGCGTCTCCCGTCCGTGCCTTCGTGACAGGGCTGCTCGCCAAAGCGCGGGCGCAGGACCTCTTCCCGAAGACCAACTCTCGACAAAAACCAGACCACCAGCCAAGACGAAAAGAAGACGAAGAGGCGGAAGAGGAAGAGGCGCAAGAGCGCCCCGCCCGTGTCCGTCTTTTATAGCGCGGGACTCCGCCCTTCGCCCCGCCCCATTCTCGGCTCCACCTTCCTTCGAGAGGGTTCCCGAAAAGGGCGTTCCCTCACGCTCTCCCTCCACCCCGCCCCGTGCGGGGGCCGGGGGAGTCCGTTTTTGGCTCTGGGCCAGAGAATTATTCCCCCAAAATGAGACCCCTCCTTTACATGACCTCTGACCTTTGACTTGCATCGCCCCTCCTCCACTCCAAAGCGCGGGGAAGTCAAACGGGAGAAACAGGCAGGGAAACCTGCGCATCCTCGCAGTTCCCTCCTTGGCGCCTTTGTTTGCCGTTCGGAAGCGGACGTAGTGGCGAAGATGTGGTAGCGTAGATGGTGGAGGTGGCGTGGTTGTAGTGTGGTTGGTGCTGTGATGGGGATGGCGTGGTTGTTGAGATGCTGTTTGTTTGAAATAAAAGATAGAAAAAGAAAAACGACTAACTCGAAGCGTCGCAGCCCGGATGGATCACATAAATTCCCTCTATACAACGGGTTTGGGCTAACTGCACATGTACCTGTGGAGATATCTCACCTGAGGGCCCTTTATGGTGTAATGCGAATTTCCACAGCCGTAACACTACCCCTCCCCTTTTTACAGACTCGTCCCGAGTCGTCAAATTCTCGTGTGCCATCATGTGTAGTTCTCCCCGAGTACGTTTTACCTTCGGATCCCTGAGTGCGACATTCATGGTATTCGTGTCCCCAAAATAAATAACCTGAGGGCTGAGTAACTAACTAACAAACACACTCACTCAGACGACTTAAATAAAATTGCCGGCGCTAACACATACATGCCGGGGGCGCACTCATATTTACAGTACACAACTTAACAACTTAATCTTACCAATCTTACACTAAACCATGACCCAGGATCAATGGACTCTGCAGGAAGAAGAAAAAGTCAACGGTGAACCGGTGCACAGGCCGCCACTGCAGGCCCATGTTGTAGCTGCCAACAGGACAGTCCGTACAACTTGCGACGACAATCCTGGCGCACATGGAAATGAACAGGGGGGGGGGGGCAAAGCAAAATTGAACGGGGGCAAACTGATGATGTGCTCAGTGGGCATGGCATGGCAAAGGTGAACAGGCATACAAAGCCGGCAAAACAGGGCCGCTGCAGGCGAAGACAGCCGGCGGACGATCCGACCGGCACAGGCCTTGAAGCACAGCCGCAGACGAAGTTCGCCAGCCTCTCGCCATGCAGTGCAGGTTGGTGAAGGGAGTGCGGTGGTGCTGGCCACTCGAAAGGCGGGCTCAGACCTACCTACCTGTCTCCTTCCCACCTATCGCCTTTGCCTGTCACTGTCAATACCCACTCCCTTCATTTGTAAAACCCAATTTAGCCCAAACTTATTTTTTTGTTGTTTTTATTTTCATTTCCTTTTTACTCCCGACTAGAACTCGTCCCCTAACCCCATTTACTGTCATTGTTCGGCTAACCTGTCATCTCCTAGCCTACTCCGAACCCCTACGTTCCCTTCCTGGAGGGGAATAAGGGAGTGCTAGCGTCCTGTGTCGAGGCCCAACTCAAGCCCCAGGATGGCCTCCCCAGACTTCAGCGATCTAACCCAAAGTGGGTCCAGCGGCCCACAACATGAGCGAAGGGATGGATGGTGCGGAGGGGTACACTTCCTAATCTACCCTAACCATTAACTCTTAAACTACCCTGGGGCTTTCAACAAGCGCCTCTCGCTTAAACTATTGGTTCTATCAACCCAGATTCCCGTCGCCTGTGTTGGTGTCCTCACAATTTTGGGCCTCGCCCCCAATTTTCCTTCCGTGCCCTCACACAGTCTCATGGCTGGGATGCGTGGCTCCCTTGGCAGGCACTACCCTCTGCCGATTCTCCTACGATGGCACCCCCGGGCACTACACTGCTTCCGAGCCTACCAGCTCCCTAAACAACGGGGAGTGCCCTCCCTGGCGACTCCGCTGAAACGCTCACGTGGCAGGCTGGCTTCCCGGGCCCCTTTTCGAGGGTCACCCGTGCCCACAACACTGCCCACGCGGCTAATGGCGCCCCGGGCCCCCGCATCATGCGGGCGCACCTGTGCCCACTACGCTATCCCGCCCCCCCCCATGGGCCCTTGGCCTACCACGGTCGACTAGCCCGGTGCCCGGGGTACCCACTCAGCGATACTCACCTTTCGCAGTCACGCTCCCAGCCCGTCAACAGGGCTTCTGCACCCCTCCAAATGAGTATCGAGCCTACATTCCCACCAACAGCAAAACGACCTCCATTTTGTCAATTTAACGAACCCACTAACTCACTTTACACTGACCCCGGGGTCCCTTGGGCGGGAATCACTCCTCCCCCCAACCACTCATCGCACCATGCATTCCACAATCACTCCATACACTCAGGCCCGCTGGCCTCACTCACTTACCAAGCACATGCTTCCACTTCACAACCCACAACTCACCGCTGAATCCTGCCATCCTGCTGACTACATCCCCTAACTAACTCATGCTCCCATGTCGTCCCTTACACTACAGCACGTTCCTTTAAACACTACGTCGCTAAGCTACGTCCCCTCTACACATCCACAGTCTGTCACTGTCTCCAAATCCTTATTTCCCATTCTAAATCTCAACTAACATTCTTCTACCTAATCCATTCCACGGACTCCATGAGGACTTACCCCTGCCCCATGAAGCCGGTCTAGCTATGCTAACCCTTCCCCCTAGCTAGTTCCATCCTGTGCCCGGGCAGGGGGTCTTCCACCCCTTGCCCGGGAATCCTGTTCACCCGAAAGCGAGGCTTGCCTGTTTTTTTTAAAATTGCGCAGCACCAGCGCAGCAACTCGCAACCTGCACACCAGCGCGGCAATTCACAGCCGCGCACCTTTGGCGTGACGTCATGGCAGCTGTTCGCGTCCCTCTTGAACGGCACCATCCGGCAGGGATTCACCCTCCTGCCGGATTCCAACCATGCACGCAGTCATGACGTCACCCGGCGCATTAAAAAACACAAGCCTCGCTTCTCGAGGGGTTCCCCACGCGAACACGTGCTCTGCCCATTGGAGCTTAACACACACGCCCGCGTGGAGAACCCGTCCGGTCCAAATCTGAAATACTGCCTAAACTTTGTCCGTCGCGGGATCGGCAACATTCACCGCGCTCGTTTCCGGACCGGGTTTCACTCCCGCAAGCGCGCACGTGGCGGCCTCGTGCGTTGCACGGCACGAACCTCACGCTCGCCGCCGTGTAAACCCGGCACGGTCCCCAAAATAGCTATGGCCGCTACCCGGCCCTCGTTCCTCATATGTCGCCGTCGTCGTCGTCATTCCACCCACGCACACCTGCGTGTCACGACGCTCAGACTGCACTCCATTAAACTCACATTCACACCAGGAGATGCGGCTGCGTGCTCACGTATGCCGACCGACATCTCCCTTACACACAGCGACCTTACACACGCTGTCTCCCTCACACACCGTGTGCTGGGAGGCACGTACTCCAGCACACTCGTGGCCACCCCACTCACACACGGGAGGCGCACTCACACCTTGCACCACACACACCGGGACAACCACACTGGGGATTCGTGTTACCCCAAGGGGATCCGGGGCCTCTATACCCCCTAAGCTCGGCGTGCACCCGTTCGCAGCACCCGTCCCCTCGAAGTCGCTCGGCACGACCGAACCCACCTGGTCGTGATCAGCTTCAAGGGAGAATAGCGTCTCCCTCCGTTCCTGAAGGAGGCTATCCAGCTGCTCACACCGGGCTCCTAAACAGTCCGCCAGCTCCCCCTCATGGTCCTCCACTACCTCAATGTGTGTGTGCTCGTCCCCAACCCCGTCCTTATCGTGCAGTCTCTTCTCTATTTTTCCTGTCTCCCGTGTCTCTATACATTTTCTCTCCTTGTTCCTTATTTCTGTCTATCTGAGTCGTTCTTCCTCTCTGAGCCCCATTACCTGTTCGTTCTCCCTCCGGAGTTTCTCGATCTCTGTGGACTCAAATTTTGCTCTCCCCTCGAGCTGGTTAATTTCAAACTCGTATAGTTTTTGTTTTCTCTCCCACTTTTCCTCATGCTTCTCAGCCTCCAATCTCATAGTTTCTTTCAATTGGCTTAGTTCTTTTTTCCTGTTTCGTTCGTTGCTCTTTCATTATCTCTGCATACCTCAACCTTGCTTTATTTTTCAATTGTTCTTGTCTTTCTTTTTTAATTTCTTTCACCCCGTCCCTCATTCTCCAACCTCATAGTTTCCTTCAATTGGTTGATTTCTTTTTCCCGTTTCGTTCGTTGCTCTTTCATTATCTCTGCATACCTCAACCTTGCTTTCTTTTTCAATTGTTTTTGTCTTTCTCTTTTAATTTCTTTCACCCCCTGTCCCTCATTCTCCAACCTCATAGTTTCCTTCAATTGGCTAACCTCAAATTCATGTTCTTGTTGTTTCATATTCCACTGTTCCTCTCGTTCTTCCCTCTCCAATCTCGTTGTCTCCTTCAATTGACTGATTTCTCCTTCCTGCTTCATTCCTTGCTCCTTCACTTTCTCCTCGTATTCCAACCTATTTTTTTCCTTTTGTCGTTCAGTTTCAAATTCATACTCTTTCAGTTTTCTATTCCAGTCTCTCTTGTTCCTCATTCTGCAATCTCGTTATTTCCTTCAATTTCCTGATTTCTTTCTCCTGTCTCATTCCTTGTTCTTTGTATTTCCTATTCCACTGTCTTCCTTGTTCCTCATTCCGCAATCTCGTTATTTCTTTCAGTTGGCTGACTTCCTTCTCCTGTCTCAATCTTTGTTCTTTCAGTACTCTTTCTTGTTCCTCATTCTTTAATCTGGCCTTCGCTTCTAGCTGTTTGATCTGCGCAGTGTGGTTCCTTAACGTTGCATTCTCTGCTGTCGTTCTTTCTTCTCTCAACATCCTCAACTCGTTTTGTAATTCCCTCTCTTTGTTCTTGTGCTCCAGTATCTCATCAACTTTTTTCCATTTTTCCTCTCTCTGTTCATCCCTTTCCTTGTGCATCTCACCCCTTTTCCTGCTGATCTCATCATAATCCAAGCTTGCTTCTTCTCTCAATTGTTCCTGATATTCCTGTTCTCTTGTTACCTCCTCCTCCAGTTGCTTTACCTCCAAATTGTGTTTCCGTTTTTGCTCTTCTAACTTTTTCTTCAGTTCACTCTCTGCTTGTTCCCACTTATGGATCCTCAAGTCTATTTCCCCTATTTTTCCCTTTAATTCTTCGAACTGTGTTGACTTCTCCAATAGTTCTTTCTTCAATTGTTTTACTTCCAGCTCGTGTTTCTGCTTTTCTTTTTTGAGCTCGGTCCTCCATTCTTCCTTTAATTCTTTCCAAAGCCCGCCGATGTCCGCCTGCCTTGCCTGCCATGCCCATGTGGTTTGAAACGGCTGTTGGGAGCGCTCGCCTCGTGTCGCGCCATTCGCAGCGCCATAAATAGCCGCTCGCTCCGTGCTGCGCTGAGGTGCGATCGCGCCGCCATTATGTGACTCAGCCCGCCGATAAAGTCCGTGCTCAGGATATGGGGTTGAGCTTCCCCACGGATTAACATTACAAGTACCGTCCCGGGCCATGGATTCTACATTTCTACACATATACATTTCTACCCCCGGCATCCGCTCGCCTTGAGACGCCATCTTATTTCTCGTAAGGGATTAATTTAAATTGCTCGTAATTTGGAGGGAATCGGGGGTGGCTCCTCTCACCCCTGAACCGATCCCCGTGAATTTAGCTGGAGACGGGAGAGTTTGTATCCCACTCCTGACACCAGTGTTGCGAATTCGCACCCGCTGGCGTGCGAACGGCCACGTAACTCAAATCGCGGCACGTTGCCCACTGGACGGACAATTCTGTCATGACCCTCTCGGAACAACGCCGGGAGCTCGTCACGGGTGGGGGTTTAACCACACCGCGACCGTGCCAATTGCCCACCCGCGCAGGATAGGGTTGCTCGCCAAATTCGATCTACCTAAGTACCTGCACGAATGGTCGACCGGGCGATCGTACCACGCCACAGGCCGACTCCGGACACGAACCGCGTAAGTGGTTCCGGGATGTTGCACCCACTACGAACCCCTTACGTGATGCAAGATAGAGGGTCAATAATAAAGGAAAAGAGACGATGCAGAGCTGGAACAGTTCAACAAGCAAGCATTTTATTCACACACACACAGACAAGCATGTATATACAGCCATACAGTCAAAAATGCACATATAACAGTTAAAACAGTCATGCAACAAAAGTAAATGCAGAGCTACAACCGACTACGACCAACACACGGCAACACTTACGCAGTTCTACTTCACAGACAGCACCAACACACACATTAATACAAAAAGCAAAGGAAGGAAAAGAAAGAAAGAAAGAAGTCGCGACTTCCCTTTTATAGCTGGTGAGTCCCTCTCCCGCGACCGTCAGCGTGGTCGCGCCTGGCCCCGACCTCTCTCGTGGCCGGCGAACCCTCTCCGGCACTCCCCGTCCGGACGCGCAGGTCCACCCCACAAATGGCGCTGCCGCGTCTCCCGTCCGTGCCTTCGTGGCAGGGCCGCTCGCCAAGGCGCGGGACCTCTTCCCGAAGACCAACTCTCGACAAAAACCAGACCACTAGCCAAGACGAAGAGGAAGAGGTGGAAGAGGAAGATGCGCCCGAGGAAGAGGCGGAAGAGGAAGAGGCGCAAGAGCGCCCTGCCCGTGTCCGTCTTTTATAGCGCGGGGCGCCGCCCTTCGCCCCGCCCCATTCTCGGCTCCACCTTCCTTCGAGAGGGTTCCCGAAAAGGGCGTACCCTCATGCTCTCCCTCCACCCCGCCCCATGCGGGGGCCGGGGGAGTCAGTTTTTGGCTCTGGGCCAGAGAATTATACCCCCCAAATGAGACCCCTCCTTTACATGACCTCTGACCTGCATCGCCCCTCCTCCACTCCAAAGCGCGGGGAAGTCAAACGGGAGAAACAGGCGGGGAAACCTGCGCATCCTCGCAGTTCCCTCCTTGGCGCCTTTGTTTGCCGTTCGGAAGCGGATGTAGTGGCGAAGATGTGGTAGCGTAGATGGTGGAGGTGGCGTGGTTGTAGTGTGGTTGGTGCTGTGGTGGGGATGGCGTGGTTGTTGAGATGCTGTTTGTTTGAAATAAAAGATAGAAAAAGAAAAACGACTAACTCAAAGCGTCGCAGCCCGGATGGATCACATAAATTCCCTCTATACAACGGGTTTGGGCTCACTACACATGTACCGATGTAGATATCTCACCTGAGGGCCCTTTATGGTGTAATGCGAATTTCCACAGCCGTAACAATATTTTGCACCCTCATTACCCCTTCCCAACTCCAACCCTCTTATTGCATCCCCCATTTTTGTATAGAAAGTCTAGGCTCATGGAAGAGCGAGGGCATTGAATGGATCAGGATACAAAAGAACAAAAGGAACAGTTGAAGGGGAGTGGGGGGCACCAACAGTAAGGTTAAAGTACAAAATATAAGGGAGACTTGGCCAAACAATGGGAGTGGGGGGGGGGGACGGTCAGGAAAGGACTCACGAAACTCTCAGGAAGGGGCAACTGGAAATTTGTAAGTGGGAGTGCTTGGGGTTGGGGTGGGGATTAACGAGGGCAGAAAATATCATGGCTTTGGATTGGGAATGATCCGAGATGGTGGTGAAGAGCTGCTTTGAAGACCTGGAGGAAGAATGGCATTGAAGAGAATGTGGAAGTTGGTTCCGCATGTGGTGAAAAAAACAAAGAAAGGAACAAATGAGTGGAGATGAGTCATGATTCTCGATTTTGCAACTTTCACCAGAAAGGGGTTGATGGTGAACCATATGTGGCTTATAGGAAAATGGGGGTGGGCACAAAGCATGGAAAGAACAGGGGGAAATACCAGAAAGGAGGAGGCAGAAGACAGAGAGACCACTGACCTTTCTTCGATAGGAAAGTGATGGGTGGCCCATGAACTCAGCTTCAGCATGGGAGATTCCAATGACCTTGGTTTCCATGGTGTCAAGCTCAGAGGCAGGGGAGCCAGCCTGGAGGGGACATCAGTACTCCATCAAGCTGGGAATCAAGGCCTTGTAGGTGGATAGGAGTTCAGGAGTACCCTTTTTCTCTCATTTTTATTTTTGTTACCTCCGCTTGTGGACCTTTGTTACCTCCGTTACCTCTGCTGAGCGGGATATCTCAAAAATTGTGGACGATTCAGACGAAATTTGGTGGACAGGTAGGGTGTGTGACAAGTACGGTGTGGTGAATTGAAGGTCGTGACGTGTGATCACATGTTGCCCGGCTCGAGCACATAAGAGATAAAGCTGAGGTTCGGCTCGGTCGGGGGGATTGTCCCAGGGGCATTGTCGTTTTATGTCGGCGGTTCACTTGGTGCTCATTGAATGGTGAGAATACTGATTTATATATAATACTGATTTATTTTGCGGTGATTAGTTGCGCGTGTGTACCTTACTGCTTATGTACTCCATGCTGCGTCTGTATTTCCTGGTGTGCCCGTAGAAGCGGCTCCAATCAAATGGAATAAAGCCTACACTCTGAAGGTTCTTCTCTCGTCTTCATTTCAATTTATTCCATTTGGTTTTCTCGGCTCTCTCAACCAACGATGGACAAGATCTACAAACCAGAGAGGTTCGACGCAGACCCAAACGCGACTGACTCAGAAATGAAATGGTCGCATTGGTTCCGTTCCTTCTCACACTATCTGACCATCATCGAAGAGGGAGCTGACAAATTGGCCGCCCTCGTGAATCATGTCTCGCCCGGCGTATACAGGCTCTTCTCGGAGTGTGACACCTACGAAGCAGCGATCGACGTGCTGCAGGCGCTCTACGTGAAGCGCAAGAACGAGGTATACATACGACATCTTCTCAACACACGCAAGCAAGCAGCCGGGGAGACAATCGATCAGTTCCTGCAAGCTCTGAAACAGCTGGGAAAAGATGGCAGCTTCCGGGCCGTAAACGCCGAGGAACACCGAAATGAAGCGACCCGGGAGGCATTTATCCAAGGACTTAGATCAGCCCACATACGGCAACGCTTACTAGAGAAAGCGCAACCCACTCTTGAAAAGGTAGTCGATCAGGCTCGAGCGATGGATACGGCTCAGCAGCAATCTGAGTCATTTGGGACACCGATGCTGCTAATGAACGCTGCTACGGTGGAAACTCAAGGAACCCCACTGACACAGACACAGCCAGACACAGGGGATGGAGAAACACCCGAGGAGCCGGATACCCAGACCACGTCAAACTCCTCAGCAACTGCTCCGGTTGGTAAATGCTTCTTTTGTGGGTACAAAAGACACCCGCCACAAATGCCCCGCCAGAGATGCCACATGCATGAATTGTGACAAGAAACGGCATTATGCCAGGGTATGTAAATCTACTCTAAGGAGAAATAAACCCACTTCTGCGGCTCTCTACTCGCAAAAGAAACTAACTGCAGCCTCCCCGGGGAATCTATCCAAGGCTATCATCAACGTACGAATTAACGGGCATATGGCTGAGGCACTGATTGATACCGGTAGCTCTGAAAGTTTCGTCAACAGCTCGCTAGTGAAGGGCAGGAAATGGAAAATCCACCCGACAGACAATACGGTATGCATGGCCGCCACATCACTACAGTCCCGCGTACGAGGGTACTGCAATGTTGAATTGGACGTAAAAGGGTACACGCATCGGGATGTAAGGGTACTGGTGCTTCGTGATTTATGCGCAGACGTAATTCTGGGTCATAATGTCCTCAAGCAGCACACGAGCGTCGAAATACCCTTTGGAGGAAGCAAACCTCGTCTAATTTTAAATGCTTTGACCACCGCAGAGGTAACGTCCCCTCAGCTGTTCGCTAACTTGTCGCCGGTCTGCAAACCGATAGCGATCAAATCGCGGCGATATACCACTGCTGATATGAACTTCATCACTTCAGAGACCAAGCGATTACTGGAAGAAGGAATTATAGAACCGAGCGATTCGCCATGGCGCGCACAGGTGTTGGTGACCAGCAGCCAGAACCATAAGAAACGAATGGTTGTCGATTATTCCCAAACGGTCAATCGTTTCACCCAACTCGACGCCTACCCCCTGCCGCGCATAGACGAGATGGTCGAACGCGTGGCCAATTATAAGATATTCAGCACCATCGATTTGCGAAGCGCCTATCATCAAATTCCCATCCGAGAGGAAGACAAACCTTACACCGCATTCCAGGCAGGTAGGCGCCTCTTCCAATTCAGGAGGATTCCATTCGGTGTCACGAATGGAGTTGCTTGCTTCCAACGGGTTATGGACGACATCATCTCAGATGAAAACCTCAAAGACACTTTTGTTTACGTGGACAATGTCACAGTGTGCGGTAGGGATCAGGGGGAACATGACATGAATCTGGACAGATTCTTGAGCATTGCTAGAAAATATAATCTGACTCTCAACTACGAGAAATGCGTATTCTCGGCAAGGTCAATTGACCTTCTCGGCTACACGATAGCCGACGGCACGATTAAGCCTGATCCTGAACGATTGCGCCCGCTTCGTGAGCTACCCCCACCTCAGGACCTGCAGACAATGCGCCGGGTGATCGGCATGTTCGCTTACTATGCAAGATGGATTTCGCAATACTCCGAGAAAATACATCCCCTAGTGCATTGCAAAAACTTTCCACCAGATGCCGCTGTTGTAAAAGCTTTCCACAACCTCAAAGATGATATCGGTAATTCCGTGGTATTATCGATCGATAGCTCGGTGCCCTTCGTGGTGGAAACAGATGCTTCAGATCACGCAATAGCTGCTACGCTTAATCAGTCTGGGCGGCCGGTCGCGTTCTTCTCGAGAACTCTCTCTAGAAGCGAGCAGAGACACTCGGCAATAGAGAAGGAGGCGTACGCCATCGTCGAAGCGCTGCGTAAATGGAGACATTATTTACTGGGAAACCACTTCATGCTCGTTACGGACCAACGATCCGTGGCATTCATGTTTGATGGGAAAATAACGGGAAAATTAAGAATGAAAAATTATGAGATGGCGGATAGACCTAGCTTGCTATAGTTACGACATAGTCTACCGGCCCGGGAGGGAAAACCCTGCTGCAGACACCTTCTCTCGGGTCTACTGCTCGGCGACAATCAGTCGGGCTTTGCAAGACCTCCATGTGTCTCTGTGCCACCCGGGGGTAACCAGAATGGCACATTTCGTGCGCAGACAGAACCTTCCCTATTCTATTGAAGATATTAAACAAATGAATGCTTCATGCCCTGTTTGTGCTGAACTAAAACCCAGATTCTATGGTGCGGCTTCTGGCAGATTGATCAAGGCCACTTCTCCCTTCGAGAGACTAAACATTGACTTCAAAGGGCCCCTGCCGACCGAGACAGACAACAGATACATATTCACTGTTGTTGATGAGTATTCAAGGTTCCCTTTCGCATTTCCGTGCTCGGATATGACCTCGGGCACTGTCGTGAAATGTCTGTCTGACCTCTTCGCTATGTTTGGGAAACCTTCGTACATACATTCAGACAGAGGGCCGTGTTTCATGTCGGCCGGGCTAAAACAATTCCTATTAGAGCACGGCATAGCAACTAGTCGAACGACGGGCTACAACCCACAGGGTAATGGGCAGGTGGAACGGTATAACGGAGTCATTTGGAAAGCCGTAACTCTGGCGTTGAAATCAAGAGGACTGGGCCCCGAGCGGTGGGAGGTTACCCTTCCCGACGCTCTGAATTCCATACGCTCTTTGCTCTGCACGTCCAACAATGCAACTCCTCACGAACGAATGTTTACTCACCAACGACGTTATGTTGACGGCCAATCGGTGCCCAACTGGCTAACCCATCCCGGAACAGTGTTCATGAAACGCCCGGTACGACAAAGCAAGTATGAACCCATGGTGGAAGAGGTCGAACTCATCGACACTAATCCAGAGTATGCTCATGTCAGGCTCCCGGATGGCAGGGAGACCACTGTGTCGGTTCGCCATTTGGCTCCCTCAGGTACTCCTCCTGCAGGTACACCACCATCTGGCACACCTCCCTCTGACATCCCCTCCCCAGGTGCTCCCCCCCCAGGGACTCCACCCGAGAAGGGTGACGACAGAGCTACCGCGTTCCACCCGAGAGCGATCGGGGAGTCATCTCTGGCACGAGTCGAGGCTCACCAAGAGGATCGGAAGCCTTCCTCAAGTGAAACTGCCATCTACTCCCGGAGAGGTCGACGAATAATACCCCCTCGCCGACTCAATCTGTAAAGGGGATTATCGGCATCCTCGATGCTCATGCTCCTATATGCTCGTTACATAATATATCGATGCTCATTACCATGCTCCTACAACTCAAAATAATCCTCACTGCTTGGCATGTATGCTTCTGTAGTTTAGATAGTTTGCATTGCTTGAAATGTATACTCCTGTAGCGCTGAAGTAATCATGGTGCGTTAGCTGGGCCTCTAGTTACATTTTAAAGACGGGGAGAATGTGGTGAATTGAAGGTCGTGACGTGTGATCACATGTTGCCCGGCTCGAGCACAGAAGAGATAAAGCTGAGGTTCGGCTCGGTCGGGGGGATTGTCCCAGGGGCATTGCGTTTTATGTCGGCGGTTCACTTGGTGCTCATTGAATGGTGAGAATACTGATTTATATATAATAATGATTTATTTTGCGGTGATTAGTTGCGCGTGTGTACCTTACTGCTTATGTACTCCTTGCTGCGTCTGTATTTCCTGGTGTGCCCGTAGAAGCGGCTCCAATCAAATGGAATAAAGCCTACACTCTGAAGGTTCTTCTCTCGTCTTCATTTCATACGGTGTGTGACAAGGACGAGATTTTGCTGAAGATCGGATCTGGATACTAAAATTTTTAAAGTGATTTTTCATCATTGAGAGATAGGGCCAAAAACGATATACTGTTGGACCCTGCTATTCACGGGGGATACAAAATGCCACGAATGTCGAATCTGTGATAAGCAGGGCATTGTTTCAATGGAAAAAGGGGGCATAGGTTCCTGGCAGTTCGTTGCCCACAAAAAATACCGTGAATGTTGACACTGCAAATGTCGCACATTGTTTCAATGGGAAAAAAGGGCATAGGTTCCTGGCAATGCCTGATACCTAGGGGAAACTTAAAATGTTTACAAACAAAAAAGACATGAGATACCGTTACCAATGTTTATTCAAGGAATGTGATGACAGTTTATTATTATTAATTCACCAACTGTACCGTAAAATAAAAAAGAAAAGAGCAGGTACCATTTCAAGTTTATATTTGCACAAACACATGCAGCTTTTCAAATGATGATGACAATTTAAAATCCAGTGAACTCTGGAGGGAAGCCTCACACAGATGAGGGTGCTGATAAATAAGTCGTGCACTGAAAGGAATGTAGGCAAGGGTGCTGAAACAGGTGAGGTTCTAATGAGTTGCTCACCAAAGGGAATGCAGGAGAGGTAGGATAGGCAAGAGAGGATGCTGATGCTTCTAAGTTGGACAGGAGAGGGTCCTCTCGTAAGGTGAATTAATTACTTATTATTAGACCTTAACTTCGTCTATTAATTACGTCTGTTATGGTGGAAAAAAACCATGGGTGATCATGAGCTTCCTGGCAGATTGCCGCAGGTATCGATGTTGCTCCTTGTATGGGAGCATCACGTCATCGAAACTTCTCTTGAACTTGAAGTAACGCTCCATGACTGAATCTGCATCTAACAGCCTCTTGGTAATTGACCACATGTCTTACAGAATCTCACCTAAGAACTTGACCGTGAGGTTGGACCTCGACACCTCTTCTTCCTCATCGCTGCCGGCTTCATCTTCTCTTCGGTGAGCTCCTCGGCATGCGAGGCGATAAGAGCATCCAACTCATCAGACTCCATGTCGTAAAAGCCTTTCCCTCCAACCTGCCGTGCCAACTGAAAAATTTCATGCCTCTCCATGTTGTCGGGAAAGCCTCTGAAGTTCTTCACTGGCTGTGGCCACAGGTTGTGCCAGCAGGTGTTGATGGTGGAGGCTTTCACTTCATCCAGCGATTCAGATTGTGCCGATGCAGTGGGCTATGTTGAACTCCTTCCAACACTACCCGACAATGATCTCTGGGTGCATCCAAAATGTGACGGTTCATCGCATCCAATGTGCGGTGAGTGTAATAGGTTTTGAAAGTCGATTACTCCTTGGTCGAGCGGCTGGATCAGGGAGGTAGTGTTGGGTGACAGGAAGATCACCTCTACGCTCAGGTGAGCCACCTTCAGGTCCCCAGAATGACCAGGAGCATTGTCGACGAGCAGGAGAACCTTGAAAGCAAGGGGGTTCTTTTTCCTCCAGGTACCTCTCCACCTGAGAAATGAAACAGTAATGGAACCAGTCCATGAAAATTGTTGCCATCACCCACGCCTTCCTATTGGCACCACAAAACATGGGCAGCATGTGCTTGTTCTTGCCCTTGAGAGCATGCGGTTTCAGGGGATGGTATAGCATCATGGACTTCGTTTTTACAGTCCCCTTTTGCATTTACACAGAGAAGAGATACCCAATCCTTTGCGGCCTTCAATCCCAATGCTGTCCCCTCGTGCTTTGAGATAAAAGTTCGCGTTGGCATCTTTTCCCAATACAGGCCAGTCCCGTCAGTGTTGGTCACCTGCTCTGGCAGGTATCCCTTCTGGATGAGCTGCGAGAGTTGAGCAGGGAACATTCCAGCCACTTTCTGGTCACGCAGAGGCATGCTCACCTGTCAATTTGACATTGCGGAGACCGTAGCACTCATTGAAGCAGTCAAACCATTCCGTATTCGCTTATAATCGACTGGGACCGCTCATGCCCATGTCAGTCGAACCTGCGTCACTCGTGCTAACACCTCTCACGCCAGCCAGATGTGCGTACATATGCATTGCCTTTGCGTGAATGAGAGGTCCACTTCGAAGCATGTTTTTCTGTGCGATGTCCTCAATCCATAAACTGAGAGCCTTCTCCATCCTTTCTATGTGGATATCTCGGACATGGGTGACCACTTTGGTGCTCGGTACAGCGCTCTCCACAACACTTTCTCAAATCGCCTTCTCGTTCTTCCGTATGTAGTGAACGGTGGATTTGTTTACTCCATACAGTCTGCCCACAAAGCCCACACTCTGTCCTCTCGACAGCCGGTCCAGCAGCTTCAATTTGTCTCTCAGGCTCATCATTTTCTTTTGCCTCTTGGCAGTCGACGAATCTCCGGTCTTGCACTTGGGAGCCATGTTTTATTAATGTGGGATGAGAAGAATGATTGAGACCCAGGACATGCTGCACATAAGTAGTCATGTGGAAATTGTGGGTAACTGCGGGAAGGGTGAGTAGTCTGCCCATTGTTTGTGGGGGATGTTGGCAGATGCTAACGTTTTATGCAGCAGGTGGTAGTTGCAGTGAAGCATTTAAATTTTGTGACTTGTGGATGATAACATCTACCACCAGCTGTGTAAAGCATTGTGAAGCTTTTTAATTGTGTAACTCACAAGGGGTGGTGGGGTTGGACGAAACTTGTTGGACAGGTTGAGTGTGTGACAAGGAAGAATTGATTTGATTTTGGTGAAGACCCGGATACAGATACTGCAGTTTTTTAATTTGTCAAGTGATTCTTCACCATTGAGAGATGGGGCCAAAAATGACATGCAACACAATACTTCAAAAGGTTGTGGACGAGTTATGACAAAACAAGATGGACAAGTTGGTTCGGTGACAAGAAGAAGCCTATTTGATTTTGGTTCAGGTCCGAATCCAGATCCGGCCTATCAGTGAGATACAAAACATAAACTGTTCAGCCTGGTGGAAGTATGCGCTCTACCAAATGCTACTCTAGTTTATTCCTTTTCTTGTTGTGTCCAATTGTTGTCCAATAGCCCTCACTGTATATCTAACCTTGCTCTTCCACGAGCCTCCTTCTTGTGGAGAAAAACATGAAAAGTGGTCCAAATCCCAACATATACCAATGGGTTAACTACCCAGCCTTGGGGACAGTCTTGGCATTTTTCATGCAGACTTGAAAACATGAGGATGGAGGTTTGCTGTGGCTTTGCACAGAAAAAAAGAGAAACGCACGGTCAGGAAGGATATCAGATCATTCTTCAGTTTATGCTGCAGAACCTTTTGCTATTTAACATGCAGTGGTTTGCATTTTGGACTTGATTTTGGTTTAGAGTTCTCAACCTACCTGATTCACTTTGTGTGTTACCTGGTTCACAATGCACAATCTTCATCAAAACAAAATAAAGAAACAATGTTTGCTTCAAATTAATTTTGAAATTTTTGTTTGACTCTCTGAACAACCATTTCACTCTGCTGTGGAAAGTATCAAGCTTTTCAATGCCACTTCCAACTGTGTCATTTACATTTTGGAGCTTGCCCCTATTTCAAATAAAAACAAATCAAGGGTTGATAACTCATAACGACACAAAAAAGTTACGCTTCACCAATGTGGCAGTTTATTTTGCTTTCCAAACTCCTTACAAGCAACACCATGTGACAACATCTGGGGACAATGGGAACGTAAATTTAGAGCAATGGCACAATTCTAAAAGGAAAATCTGACCACAATCTTTGGTGACCTTAGCATCAACACCAAATGTTTCTTCTTTTTAATGCTGGGTTCTCTCAACGATTGCAGGTGCTGCTTGGCAATACACTAATTCTGGCTACTCATCTAAATTCCATCTTAACAACCACTCAAACACTCCTTGGAATGGCAGCTTCAGGTAGGGGTAGGGATGTTGGACAAATTAAAATCACTTTGGTAGCCCTTCCCAAAGTGCACTGCTAATTAATGCAACGGTACGACAAACATTTCAGAGTCCAAAACTCCAGACACATGATGTTAGTATGAAAACAATGCACTGCTGAGCATTACGCACATTACTATGGTGAGATCAGGTGCTTTCGGGTGGAGTTGTCGTTTTACTGGTGGGAAGCTCGAGGAAATGTCGCATGGCTCTTTCCACGTTTTTCGGTCCAATATTATATACAGAATGTGTCATTTCCTGGTTATAAAAAGGAAAACGATAAAATACAGAATGAGTGAGAATAAAAAGATGCAATCGTTTTGTTTATTTGAAATGTAGAGGGACAAGTGCATGCACAATAACCTACCATAATATTGTCCACACATTCAGTGGATTTGATTTCTTGACGAGAGCCATTGAAGTATTGTGTAACCGAGAGTCCACTGAGGCAGTAACACGTGTGATAAAAGTCTCTTGCTCTTTGTACAGCCACCATGCACACAAAAAATGACGTTATAGTTTAGAACAAAATCAAAACAAGAAAAAAAACGAGGGCATTCGGAAAAAGTACCTCCAAAAAAAGTAACGAAAATATTGCTTCCTCTAAGATAAGCTCACAAATACATCAACAATAAGTAATGCCCACAGATGTACAGAATTTTTTTTTGTCATACAAGGAAGGGTCTAAGATTATGAAGGAGCTAAACAACAAATGGCAGCAGGTTTACAAATTACTGAGGGGTATTTGGGAGGGGGGATGAGTGGGTGCGGGGTGGATATACAGAAGGAAAGGCAGAAAAACACAAAAATAAGTACCAATGGCTGGGAGATTAGCAAAGTGGGAAAGGATGAGAGATTACTTCCAATTAGAAGCAAACTCATGGAATTAATCATTGTTGCTGATGCTGAGTCTTTCCCGTTTTCAAAAAGCCTGGTCTCTGACCATCACTTTGGACTCTGTCCTGATCACTCGACTCCGGAAATGCTGCTGCTCCGCTCTCCAAAATTGTTGTGGAGGCCCATTATCTCAATCAATGTCAGGACCATCTCCATGGACATATCTCTTGCATTCAACACACTCTCGCATCCTGATTTATTGGAAAGTTCTCTGCCTGTGACATACAAGGCCACCTTCATTCCGACCTAGACTTCTGACTTTCTCCCCTCATGCAGTCAATGTGTTACGATTAAAGGAACCCTATCCTCCCCTCTCCCATTGTTGGCTGAGGTACCTCCAAGCAGTGTCTTGGGTTCAGTCTTGGTTCTCATCTACATAATGTAAATGGACTCTGACAAACTGGAAAACCGTACCTTCCTTTTTCCAGATCATGATTCCACATTCTGTGGTACTCAATCAAATAACTGACCAAATACAGCACTGGAGTATCAGGAGGAACAAACAGACAGAGATGGAGTCATCAGGAGGAACCTGGATAGGATTTGGGTTTCAGCTACGACTCCTCTTCCCTCAAACCCATCCAAGCACAGCCAAGTGAACCCTCCAAAAACTATTTGCAAGATTCACCCTTCCATCGACAAAGAAAAAGAGAAAAAGAGATATGGAGAACCAAAAGAAAGAAAGACAGATAGAGGACAAAAATAAAGAAAGATATAGAGGACAGAAAAAACACACTCACTCACACAAAAACACACACACCGACAGAAAACATCCACACCACATACCAACAAAAAGCACACACTCCCCCACCCCCCCCATATAAAAAATTATACAAAAATTATAAAAAAAACATTATATAAAAATTATTATATAATGACCTCTCTGATACATAAAAATTAATGACCAATAATACGTGACATAAATATTATATAATGACCCATCAAACCTGATACATAAATATTACACAATGACCCGTCAAACCTGATACATAAAAATTATATAATGACCTATCAAACCTAAGCCTGGTGTTGGCTTAGTGGTTAGGGTGGCGGCTTGGGATCCCAGGGTCCTGAGTTCAAGCCCCGTTGGCTGATGAATTAACACCAGGGGGTTGACTCAGCCTGTCATCCATCTGAGGTCGGCGAAGTGAGTCCCAGTGTACTGGTCCCGGTGTATGCCCCGGTGAGAATAGGTATACCATATCCCTGTGTGTCGTAAGAGGCGACCAGGGTTGGCGTCAGGAAGGGCATCCGGCCATAAAACATTGCCTCAAGAAAAAGCCTAACCCCTGCACAGCAGGGAAAAATGGCTGTAAAAACGGTCGTGTATATATATATATATATATATATATATATATATATATATATATATATATATATATATATATATATATATATATATATATGTATATGTATATGTATATGTATATGTATATGTATATGTATATGTATATGTATATGTATATGTATATGTATATGTATATGTATATGTATATGTATATGTATATATATATATATATATGTATATGTATATATATATATATATATATATATATATATATATATATATATATATATATATATATATATATATATGACCTATCAAACCTGATTCATAAAAATTTATTATACAATGACCTGTCGAAACCGATACATAAAAATTTATTATATAATGACCTATCAAACCTGATACATAAAAATTATATAATGACCAATCAAACCTGATACATAATTATATAATGACCCATCAAACCTGATACATAAAAATTTATTATATAAAGACCCATCAAACCTGATACATAAAAATTATATAATGACCAACCAAACCTGACACATAAAAATTTATTATATAAAGACCCATCAAACCTGATACATAAAAATTATATAATGACCAACCAAACCTGATACATAAAAATTTATTATATAAAGACCTATCAAACCTGATACATAAAAATTATATAATAACCAACCAAACCTGATACATAATTTATTATATAAAGACCCATCAAACATACATAAAAATTATATAATGACCAATCAAACCTGATACATAAAAATTTATTATACAAAGACCTATCAAACCTGATACATAAAAATTATATAATGACCAACCAAACCTGATACATAAAAATTATATAAAGACCTATCAAACCTGATACATAAAAATTATATAATGACCAACCAAACCTGATACATAATTTATTATATAATGACCCATCAAACGTGATACATAAAAATTTATTATATAAAGACAAATTTGTTATATAATGCGCGCACGCACGCACGCACGCACGCACGCACGCACGCACGCACGCACGCACGCACGCACGCACGCACGCACGCACACACACACACACACACACACACACACACACACACACACACACACACACACACACACACACACACACACACACACACACACACACACACTACCTGACACCTGTAAAGTTAATAGAAAGAGATCAAATCACTCCATGTTTACTTACTTTCCTGGCTTATCAAGCATCCCTCCTGCTGGACATTGGCAACAAACAAGCAGGTATTCCTGTAGAGCTTCGACATGGAACATCCAGCCGGTGGAACTCAAAGCAGCATCTCCTACAAACACAGTGAACTCACACAGTTCAGAAAAACTGTATTTTCTGAACTTATTCAACCTGAAAAAAAAAAGAGGCAGCTCAGATATAATCTCATGTAAAATTAATGCCAAGGGTAAGAAACCTTTTAACACAAGAAGGCACGTGAGCATAATGCCATTCCCCTGAAAGGAATGCATACTTACACCATCAGTTGATGAGTCCAAAGTGCACGGAGTCATCAATCTGGTTTAATTCTACTATTAATCTGCAATTGATCACGAGCTTTGACACCAATACAAGTTTTTACTACAGACCCTAAGCATTAAAAAGCTACAAATATCAAACCAACTGTTTCAAATGGAGCAGCTCACCACCATGAGAGCATTTAAATTGCATCAGATATGGCAATAGATGCAAATTGTTGCTCCCAGCTTGCCGGTTCGATTACAGAAGACCCAATTTGCATTTTTCTCAAAGGGCGGAGGAGCTCCTTGTGAGCCAACGGCCATCCATGTCCAGTGCCCAACTGTGTCTGAGGACGTCCTCCTGCAGTTGGGTTACTTCTTATTAGGAGGTTGGTGGCAGGATTTGCACTCCGGCCACCGTAAAACCCTTCATTCCGCAAAACACAAAAACGCAAAGAAATCTGAAAACCCACTCCGTGGGAGTACCTCCTGTGCAGCTTCCCTTCGCAGGGCAGCGCACCGGATGATGGGATTGGGGCAAAGCCTTCGAGACCCCCAATCTTTGATGATAGGAAGGAAATCACGGGGTAACATTCCCGGGTCGGATTGCGGGAGAGTGTGTCGGAGTGGTGCTGAGGTGTCGTCCACCAGATGGCGGTCTCCTTGGGTTAACCTGAGGCGGTCCCTTCGGGTGGGTGCCGGGAATGTCCTATTACAAAGAGAGGATCTGATTATCTCTGTTATCATCTCTGTTATCATCTGGCCTCCTCCACTCACGAGACCCGTCTGTTATCATCTGAGCTCAAGCATTTTGACATTGGTATTGCAGCACTCTCTGAGGTTTGGAGACCGGATTGTGTCTAGATCATGGTGGGTGGTTACACCTACTATTGGTCTGGTCGCTTTGATGGTGACCATGCCCAAGGGGTTGCTGTAGCTGTGTCCAATAAGCTGATTCCAATGATAATTGAAGTAACACCGGTCAACGAGCGTATTATGAGATTAAGGATTCGTCACTCCTCAGGTGTCATTTCCCTGGTCTCTGTTTATGCTCCGACTGAGGCGAGTGATCTCACCGTGAAGGATGCATTCTATGCCACGCTCGAGTCTGTGGTTGATCAGTGCCCCAGACAAGATACACTTCTAGTCTTGGGGGATTTCAATACATCGACTGGAACTGATGGGGATGGTTATGAGACATGTGTTGGGCCCCCATGGTCAACTGTGAACCTGAATAGCACTAAGTTCCATGACTTTGCAAGAAGTCATGGACTTAGGGTGGCTAGTTCATGGTTTCAGCGCCCACAAGCTCATCGCTGGATTGGTGTTCCAACGCTGGCGGTGTGGCAAAGGAGATTGACCATGTCCTCGTTGATGGTTGCTGGAGGATGATCCAGAACTGCAGGGTCTACCGGAGTGCTCAGTTCCTCAATACTGACCAACGGCTTGTAACAACTCTGAAGTTGCACCTTAAATCCAGGAAAATGGTACCATCCCAGCCTAGGCTGGATGTTGGCAAGCTCAAGGATGAGAGGGCAGCTGAGAAGTTTGCGAACAAGCCGAGTGGAGATTTGGGGGATCTGGGTGCTTTGGGACGTCCTGAAGAGTTATGTAGTGCCTTCAAGACCACCATCCTTGATGTTGCCGGTAGATGTCTTGGAAATCACCGTCGGGCAAATAAGAATTTTGTCTCTGAAGGGACACTGGATACCATTAACCAGAGTCGCAGGACCAGGCTGAATGGCAGAGCTGAGCTGTTCATGGAGCTGAGGCGTAAAACTGTACGTGAGCTAAGGGTGGACAAGGAGGCCTATGTGCGAGGAATCTGTGAGGGGGTAGAGCATCATATGTGGTCAAGTGATTCTCATCCTGCTTACAGGGGAATTCGCGCATTGCGTTCATCCAAGCCCATCTCTCCGTGTACTGCAGTGAGAGCAGAGGGGTGGTAGGCTTTTGACAGAGGAGTCCGAAGTGAAAGCCCGCTGGACCGGTTACTTTGAGGGGTTGTACCAGGCTGATCCACCAGCTGTCGAGTTGGACGTCAGGGGTGTTACAATCCATGTTGCTGACCCTCCAATCAACTGTGGCCCACCTTCGCTTGTGGAAGTACAGGCTACAGTGAACGGGTTGAAATGGGGTAAAGCTCCAGGGATCTGTGGCAACCATGCTGAACTTCTCAAGGTTGGTGGAAATGCTGCACTCGTGTCATTGCATGCAGTTCTGTGCTGTGCCTGGAACACAGGCATCATCCCAACTGACAGGAAGAGGGGCCTTGTCCCTCTCTGGAAAGGGAACAGTGATCGCCAAGACTGCAACAACGACCGAGGGGTGACGCTGCTCTCAGTGCCGTGCAAGGTCTTTGTTCGGATAATTCTCGATAGGGTTCGCCACCATCTGCTTGAGCACCAGCGTCCAGAGCAGTCAGGCTTTACACCAAAGAGGTCAACGATTGACTGTATCCTTGCTCTTCGGGTCCTCACCGAGCGCAGACGAGAGTTTCGGCAGGGGCTGCTCGCAGCCTATGTTGATCTCTGTAAAGCGTTCGATTCAGTGAAACGGGATGCCCTCTGGAGGATTCTTGGTCTTCGTGGGGTGCCCCCAAAACTGATCGATCTGATGTCTGAACTCTACTCTGTTACTGAGAGTGCTGTGAGATGTGGTGGTACCATCTCTGGCTTATTTCCAGTTTTTACTGGGGTTCGTCAGGGGTGTGTACTGGCCGCCACACTTTTCAGCACTTGCATGGACTGGATACAAGGGAGGATGTTTGAGAGATCAAGCTGCGGTGCAAAGTTTGGGAATGCCAAGATCTCTGACCTTGATTTCGCAGAAGATGCAGTCATCTTTGCGGAGACTTTAGATATCCTTTTGGGGGCCCTCGAGGTGCTGAATGAGGAGTCGGAGCCGCTGGGATTACTGGTTTCCTGGATCAAAACTAAGATCCAGGCTTTCAATGACATATTGGATGCTGCTGTCCTGTCTGTGCCTGTTTGTGGTGAGGATGTTGAGATCGTGGAGAGATTCACTTCCCTCGGCAGTGATATTCATGTCTCTGCTGGCTGTGATTCAGAGGTCAACAGACGTCTGGGTCGAGCCTGGGGAGACATGGATGCAATGGATAATGGGGTGTGGTGCTGCCGGTTCCTGTGCGGGAGGACGAAAGTCCGAGTCTTCAGGTCTTTGGTGCTTCCAGTCTTGCTCTATGGATGTGAGACTTGGACTCTGACCAAAGATCTGAGACGGAGACTTAATTTCTTTGGAACCAGGTCTCTTCGGAGAATCCTTGGTGATCGCTGGTCAGACTTTGTGTCCAACGAGCAGTTTCTCAGAGAGACTCGGATGAGATTTGTTACCTGCATCGTCCGTGAGTGTCAGCTGCGGCTGTATGGACATGTGGCTCGTTTTCCTGACGCTGATCCTGCTCACCAGATTCTCTCAGCGAGGGAGTCTCATGAGTGGAGGAGGCCATTGGGCCGACCACGTGCCTCGTGGTTGCAGCAGGTTGATCGGCATTTCAAGGAGATTGGGATGGGCCAGGCATCTGCCTGGGGGATGGCCAGATGGAGGCCCCTGGAGTACTGGCGGAAAGTGGACGCAGCGACACGCTGCTCTGGCACATGCTCCCATACCTGACCTGAATACACGTTTTTAATGCAGACCCGAAGGCCTTAGTTATTTTATAACTTGGTTTTCAGATCCACCGACGGTATTGTGGTGTACGAGGTGCAGTGGAACACGAGAAGCAAGAGTGTTAGCAGCAACTCTGCTTTATTGCACGTCCTGATGTACATTCCTGCCACCCCTAGCGGGCGAGTCATGATATACGAAAACCCAATCACATGATACAGCACAGGTATATTTGCCGAAATGAAATATAAATATAAAACACATTTTTAGCCTTTTATATTTATAAATTTGCCGCCGAAGGTGCAAAAGTTTCAAAACCCGAAATATAAATGTCGGCATTTATTTTCAAAATATAATTTCGCGCGCGCGCACCAAAATGCAGTCACCATAAACCAAACTGTGCAGTAGTCTTCGGTCATGGCGTCTGAGCAATGGCCAGCGTGGTTCAGATTGATTGTGGTTTCTGGGGCGAAAGTGATTGTTAAGAAGTATGTGAGCGGTATAAATTCGAGTGACTGTATTGGTGATTTAATCACGCAACATCTTGACGACGAATATTCTGGCAGAACTATTGCATCAATTCAGTGCAGCAGCAGGGATGATTCGCAGGCTACTCTCGATCGAGCCGATTTTGTTTCCGTTGAAAGTTTGACACCGCTGTTCGTATTGAAAGATTTCGGTGCCACGTATGTCAAAGTTTCCCTGCGAGATGCTGATATTCAGCCTTCAATGGACCAGAAATCAGCCTTTGATGTGCTCATGGGGATGGGGAGACGGTACGATCAGATGCCCGCTGAAAAGTAAGAGCTGGTTATGGCTCTGATTGATCGTTTTGAGCATGTTGACTCTGAGTAGACACCTTTTTTTAATCATATCCAGCACTATGCACCGGTGTGCACGCACACATCTACAACTTGGACAATAATTTTCTCAGCATTGTTTCCATTTGTTTGATGATCCAACAAGTTTCTATAAGAAAAACATGCCAAACTATATTGTAAAAACAAGTTTTAATCCTTCTTTATTGTTTTTCACATCAGATGATACAGTGAACATGGGCATCCTGCATTTGAATGGTCTTCCATCTTCAATGTCTTCTTAGATCCTCCTGGTCCAGGATTTATATTTATTTTCCCCCCACCTACCCTGTCTTTTCCATGGAACATCCAAAAAAAAAATCATAAAAATATATAATTTCTAAAATTTGAAATTATATTTATATTTATATTTCGACCTACCGACCCGACATTTTAGCTGAAGAGCTGTGTAAACCAAGTTATAAAATAACGAAGGCCTAAGCATCAAAAAGCTACAAATATCAAACCAACTGCTTCAAATGGAGCACCTCACCACCATTAGAGAATTTAAATTATGTCAGATATGGTAATAGATGCAAATTGTTGCTCCCAGCTTGCCGGCTCGATGACAGAAGACGCCATTTGCATTTTTGCCTCCGCATCCCTACCCCGTTTGGAAACCCATGTGGGCACGCGCAACTTGCTAGTTTTTGCAATAAGCAATTTAATTTGATTTGCACTTCAAATGCAAAGAATTGTAAATTCAAGTTCAACTCTTCTCATGAAATATCAAATTATATTTCTGATGTTGCATAATCATCGACAGACCCATATGATTTTGGGTTTCTTGTCATTCACATTCTTGTGCACACAATAAGAAACAATCTCCCCCTTCAGGTTAATCTTCAGCAAAGATACGGCTTTCACCTGAGCATCACCAGATACGTGGCTCTTGGGTATAAAGTCCATTTGATTAAGTGTACACTGCTCAGTCTACTGGTCAATCATCCAAATGTTGCTCATCTTGAAAAATCAATCCATTGCACCACAGATACGGTCATGACACATACAACTTTTCATATTTTAATGGGGAAAATAATTGCACATTCCTGGGAGCACAGCATTGCAATAAATAGAAATAATGGAACAGCTGGTTGGGGCAATTAGTTTATTATCCCCAATCTTAAGAAAACGGGAGGGGGGTGGAGAAGGGGGGACATTGTAACTGGCTCCGTCTATGTCTGTCTGTCTATCAGTTTGTCAGTCATGCTATCTCCTCCGAAATGGTTGTACAGAAATTCTCCAAACTTGATCGTTATGATCACCATATTGCAAGACTGTGCGAGGGCAGTATTATTTTGCCCCGCCAGCTGGAGCCCTGAGGAGGGGTCAAAAGTGCAATTACGGGCATATTGAAAACATTTTAAAATGAAACTTTGGATTTGCAATCAACATTGAAGGATGCATGAAATATGTCATGAGTTTTTGGATTTGACTGCCGATTCATGCCCCAGGGGGTGGGAATTTGGGGCAAAACAGATTTGTTTTTTTAAACTCATAATTTGATATTTGGTCAATTCCTGGAAAAACGTTTTGCCATGTTGTTGATTTTTATCCCATCTTTTTGCCATCTTGTTTATCTTTTCAGTTTATACCTTTGTATCCTTTTCACATCATTCCCAATGTTGATTGCATATACAAAGTTTCATTGAAAAAAAATGTTTTAAAATGTGTCTGTAATTGCATTTTCTGGTATTTGACCTTCTGACCCCACCAGAGGGCGGGGCCAAAAATGATACTGCTCTCGCACCTTCTTGCCATGTGGTGACCACAACTACCGAACTTAGTGAATTTCTGCAAAACCGTTTAGGAGTTAGTGTGACAGACAGAAAGATGGACGGACAGAGACAGATAGAGGGAGCCACAAAAAGTGTGGGGATAATAAAAAAAATAATAATAATAAGGTCATAGAAGTCAATCAAAAAGGGTGCCTGATGTGAGTGCTATCATTTTGCAGACATGATGATATTAAAGAAAATATCAGACTAGATATCTGCGATCACAAAGGGTAACCCTCGGGTGAGGCTTACCCATGGTGATCACCCACAACTCACCCTTGGCCAGTGATCCAATGACGACCACTTTTTTTTTTGGACCACAATATGACCTTGAACTTCAACATTCAGGGATAGAGTGTCGATTAAGAAAATGTGTCCCCATCTGCAATCTATCCATAAAACTCAACATCATGAAAAGCAGAGGAAAAGTATTCAAGTTATGATAAAAAAGTTAATTAGGTCGCAATCCAAAAAAGTAGGTCAAGTACCCGAATCAAATATCAGGTGCACACCCTCAGTGCTGATACACTATTATGATGTAAGAGCATATAGGGAGGTCAAGCAGTCTTTGAGATTCCACATTGGCAATATTGAGCAATGACAAAAATCTCACTTTTTTCAGATTGCCATTTGACCTCGACCTTTAACCCAGAGGGGAAATATTGTGACGTCCACGGGACTTGAACAGTCCCGCCAACGTAGAATGAGCCGAAATGATGGAGGCGGTTTATTTTTTTTATAACCCAAAGATGGCGGTTTTAATCACTCTACCGCAAACGGGACGAGGAAGGTGGCACGAGTCGCTTTTCACTGAGTTAATAATGTTTATTTCTCTAACAGAAATAATAAGACTCGGCAAGAGGAGGGATCCGGGGCGATTCGACGGGATGGTGGTGTGGGTTCGGGCGTGGGGAAAACACAAACAATTCCAATGGATATACAAATCTCAAACCCTCTAAGGAGCCAGGTACACACACACACACACACACACACACACACACACACACACACACACACACACACACACACACACACACACACACACACACACACACACACACACACACACACACACACACACACACACACACACACACACACACACACACACACACACACAGTAGCTGGTCCTGGTGGTCAGGCTGGCCCGTGGTGTAGATGCAACAGTCCCTGGATTGGCGTCGGACGAGCTGGCTTTGCGCTCGTCAGGGGCAGGAGACACTGGTGCTGTCGACCTCCTGGTCTTGGCCCAAGTCCGCTCACAGCCGCCAGGGAACCAGTTCTGGCGCCAAGTTGCGAGCAGGAGAGGGAGGCAGGTCCGCCCGCCGTTCGACCCCGTACTCCGAGCCAGCAGAACCCCAGAGCCAACCGAGGTGAGGCATGAGGCACAGCAAGGCCACGAGACACGATCAATCCAGGAACGAACCAGCGCAACAATCGAGCACGCTCCGAGCACAACAGCCTCCCCCAAAAACGGTCTTTCTTTTTCGATCTTCTTCTTCCACCCCATTTCCCCGAACAGAACCTTTTTATCCTCGAGTCCTCGTCACTTCCAATCAAGCCGTTTTATTGGCCCTACGCCGTCGCCTTCCGCCAATCGTGATCACGGGGCGGAGCCATCCGCAGCACTGTCCTGCGACGTCACGGCAAGCCTCCAGGGAATACTAAAAGGGGTTTACGCAGACACACTTACCCTAACCCATCTCCCTGTCTAATTACGTGACAATTATCATTTCCCCCTTAAAGAAATGGACATTTACTAGACAACTTATCACCACTGAATTGCTACTTATTACATCGAGATCCTGGTACAACTCGAACAGCATGGCATACCTAATTAAACATCCTAATTACCCTTTGAATGCATACCCCCCCCAACATGTAGACGTAACAACATGTAGATTAAGTTTAAATGTGGCTTGTTTTAGGCTATCTAGAGAGGGCAATTTCATTCTGATCAGACAAAGCTTGGTCGAGTTTCGGTAAAAAATGTTTAAACGTCGATAAATGGGTCATGACCTTAAAATAAGGTTAAGGTCAAAAAAATGTCAACCCCACATACTTTTTATTCTCATTATTGATGCAAAATTTAATTCCGAAGCCCCAGCGAGAACCGAGAAACAGCTCGGACATTGGCTGAAAAAAGGAGAAAAACAAATGGTGGTTTGGTTTAGTACTCGAAGAGGTGTAAAACCTTGACCTTTAACCCAGAGGAGTATAATGTAAATGAAGTTTACATGCACCTTGCCCTAAACTATCTAGAGAGGACAATTTTGTTCCGATTCGATAATACTTTGTCGAGTTGTGGTGAAAAATGTTAAAATGACTAATTAAGTCATAACCTTAAAATTAGATCAAGGTCAAAAATTTGGCCAACCTGTATACTTTCTATTCACATTATTGATGCATAATTTAATTCGGAAAGTCCCTACCGGCTCCAATATACAGCTCGGAAATTGATACAGTTTGTAAATTTGGAGTGTTGAGAGTGCAGGAAGAATTTTTTTTTTCTTTTTCTAAATGGTGATTTATTACTCCTAGAGGTCTAAGAAACTCCATGGTATCATTAAGAATTGAGGGCGGCAATTGTAGAAACAAACCCTACAACAGCAATAAGCCTACTCCTATGCTATGGTGGCGGGGGGGGGGGGGGAGGCTTAATACTGTTGCGGGCCAGAGTCCGGTGGCGAGAACGACCACTAGGTGGGGGAAGTTACGTCATCTCCCACCAGACTCCCAGAATTGTAGGACGCGGCGGGTCGCTTAACTGACCGTGGATGCCAATACCTCAACCTCGTAGCGTAGGGTCTTCCTGCCAGGTGTAATCAGTTTACCTAGTTAACCACGCGGTTTCGACTACCGGGGAACCACGCCCTCGGTACGCCTTGCCCGAACCGGATCACTCTACAAACTACGGTAGAGTACCAACTACCAACTCCGGATTGGATGCAGGTGAGCGGAGCTGCCAAGGACGTACTGGCTAGAATGAACAGATTATTGAGGATAAAGACCCGGATAAACTTAGATCCAAACCATGCTGGACCAATGAAGGAAAAGACAAAAATGAACTGGGAACATTTCTACAATCATTTATTTACACGAGGCGAGGAAAAACATGTGGTACAGGAACAAGTTTATTGGTGTGTTCTGCAGGGGAAGAAAGAAAGATGTAGTGCAACAATTTTACAGCAACTTACAAAAGAGGACACAGAGCAGACTTGTCACGAGAATTATACAGGCAAGATTTACAATGATCAAATAACTGATAGTTTTTACTTAATGGACAGGTGCCACACACTCAGACAAAATAAACCCAGTTGAATGGCAAAGGATTTTTGCAGCCACGGAGGGAGGGAGCTGAGGTCGCAGTTCTTTAGGTACCTGAACGTTCCGAGGGAAGGGATGCTCCGTGGTGCGGCATCCGACAGAGGTCGTGCAGTTCGGCCCACAGCCGCACGTGTGGAGACCGTGTCTGCGAAGGAGCCCGGGTGGAGAGCGCGGAGTCCCAGGTATGAACGGGGCTGCAGACAGGAGCAGGACCCGACCGAGGCCTGGTAGAGGTCTTTTCAGCTCTCTCACAACCAACCAACGAACGAACGAACTTTCAAATCCAACCAGCGAACCTCTTCCTCCCTCAACCAACAACGAACTCTCCAACTCTCTCACTCACTGTGAGGATGGTGTCATAATTTATAGATCCCCAAGGTCGGGGAGGGGCCTTGGCGAAGCAGACGTCATCATCCGTCCTGATTGGACAGGGCCTTCATGGGGTCCGCCCTTTCTGGGCAGGGTTTCGGCCAGGCCGGGAAAACCCGCCCACTCCACGCTTGTCTGGACCCATCAAGAAGGAATTGGAACGTTTGGGGAAGCCGAGGAACTGGAACAGCGAGCGCGAAGATTTTGCCTCGAGAAACGAGCCTCCGGAGACAGCAGATGGACAATGGTACACTGTGGCCAGCGAACTGAGGGCTGCAATCGCTATGGTACCGTGGATCGTAATGGAGGGGATATAATGATTTATTATTAAAACTAAAAATGCATCGCAACGCACCCCAGTGTCTTCCCACTACACACAAGGTAGGGATCTATCTACACATATACTTAATGGAATAACTGACTTTGAGACAACTGTATGTTTGTATGTATATGGTTCCTAGAACCGTAACAATACAATTGTCAGCACTTTTATGATTCAGGGCTTCATGTGCAGTATAGTCCCGACTCCCTTGTACAACATTTCCCAGCACCAAGTGAAAAAGACATTCTGTTCATCACAAACAGTTGTGTACCCTCAGCATGAAGAGCCCGATGGAGCAAAGGCAGTAGACCAGCTTGCCAGAATGAGTAGCAACCATCAACCAGCTTGTTGGTTCTGCCTTGAAAGCCACCCTCAAACCTCATTTGTCGATTTACAGCCCAACGCTGAGGGATAATGGGTAGTGGAGAAGGGAATACATATCATCAGAACTCTGGCACAACTGTATTTTCAAATAAAATTTGAGTAAACAAGGCAAAGAAATGAGTCTTTGTGATCAGGCTTTCAACGACCCCAAAACACCAGCCCTAGAATGCAGATGACAAAAGTTTGTTACCCCGCACATGTGCAATGAAAGGCGGGGTTAAGCAATTGGTTCAAGTCCATCTGTTCGTCTGCCTGTCTAATCAGTTTATGATGGAGGAACAACTTAATTGAAATTGAATATTATATTTTGAACACGAATCGGAACATGAATGGGAAGCCAAGTTTGTCGTTTTACCGTACTTTGGCTCTGAATTTGTCCCAATGGTGCATGCATCGAGAGGAGTGAGATAAGTTTTACACTCTGCCTGCCTGCCTAGCAGTCAAACAAAATTGAAAATCATTCCAAACAGGAAACTTACTGTTGAAAAAGACGTCACAAAGGACACAAACAACAGGCATGAAAAACTGATGTAACATGTTCGATCAGATGGTGTATCAGACACTGGGTAAAACCAGGAATTCATTTATTTACATACCTTTAAACCTCTATTCAAATAATAATTATATACTTCAGCACTGTAGAACACAAGCCACCTTCATAATACTTCCAAGAACCTCCAGTTTTGCAGTACTTGGACAAGTTATTTTGGGTGGTGCATGTAATCGGGGCCATAAAGTACAGCTCCTGGAAAGTGGGCATGACATGTGAGAGGGTGCAGTATCAGGATGAAGAACAGGCTGCCGTTATGGCTATGTACGATGCTGATTAACGCTGTGTTCCACAGTGATCAATAAAAGCCTCCATCTCCTAAACTGTGACTCAACGTCATCTTAGTGTACAAGGGTGATGTATAAGACTGCTTCAGTCGTGCTTAACTTCTGGATTTAAAAAAAAATCATTATTTTATTGAATTGCAGTATATAATAATAGAACACTGTGCAGGGCATTGTGTTCTATAAACTCTCTCGTTACCCCCCCCCCCCCGGAGGGAGGGAGCGGGATATTGTAATCGTCCGATTTGTTACTTACGAAATCTAAAGATTTAGTAAGTATATTGATGACTTCCGTCCTCTGTTTGTATGTTTGTTTGTGTGTGTGTGTGTTTGTTTGTAGGCACGATAACTCGAGAACGGAAGAAGCTACCAATGTCAAATAACACCACGTGATTTAGGAGGGTGATGGCGAGCGCTGATTAGATTTTGGTCAAAATCGGTCAAAGGTCAAGGTCACTGAGGTCAAACATCCAAAACATGATAACTCGAGAAAAGTTACCACAGGTATTGTTGACGGAGCGTGAGTTTGGAAGATAGAGGGAAGTTCGGCGGAATTTGTGTGTCAATTCGAGTTACGGCTGTTTTAAAAATTTCCGTCTTAGCACCCATGGGACAGAACGCCTTGCCTAGTTGTAGGCCGCATTGTGTTTTCGATAAAGATGGCGTTTAAAAGTCATTTTTCATCCCAATAAAGCTCATCGTCGCATGCCTGACTCGCTAAGCCGTCGGATGGTGTAAAGATTGTTTGTGGATGGCCGAATATTACGGTTTTATGACTTTGATAAAATAATCTATATTAATATTTCGTCACGCCCCTTTCTTTGTTCCACCATCAGATTTTTGTTACTGCATAAAATGAAACAAGATTTGGCACATATACTAATGATATTATTGTCTTCCTTAAGAGGCCCCTCAAAATTCGTTTTGATGCATTTTCACAAACTCCAACGGATTCCATTCAAATTCGGTACGATTATGGCTTTTGGTCCAACTTAGGTCATTGGCTATAAATTTTTTCCATAACACTTCCGATATTCGAAAAAAATCCATAAATCGATATCCCTTATGGGATTTTCCATTCAAATCCACTCAAGTTTAAGGCCTACGGGGCACGCAAATTTCCACTTTGCCCCGGGCGGTGCTTACCTCCGCTACGCCAAGCTGTTAGGGTTAGGGTTTGGGTTAGGGTTAGGGTTAGCGACCCTAACACTAACCCTGACCCGAACAGCGAACCCTAACCGCTAACAGCTATTCAGGAAATTTACAATAAAGCCCGGGCAACACCGGGCTTTATTGCTAGCCCGAGCAACGCTGGGCAATACTACTAGTATTAAATAATTCCGTAAATTCCTGTGGAGAAATGGAGTATTTTTGCTTCGGTTGACGGTACGAGCTTGTTTTAACTTCGATTTTAATTTTGTCTTCGGTTTTTGCGATCGCTCAGGACACTTAACACTCAGTTGTAGAAATTCTTGTAAAAATCGGATGTTTTGGAGACGTTTTAAGATTGTATAAAAATATTTCACCCGCCGTATCACGGCTCGTCACATGGCGCAGCGCGCTCGAGCAGACGCATCGTTGAGTCACGTAAAGGTTTTGCGTGTGCGCGCTGACGTCATCGCGCTCGCCCCGGCGTCCTTTCGAGTTGGGGGGGGCGTCGAGTGTGACCTTTACGTTACGTTAATCCGCGGTAACTCGAGAACGGAAGAAGCTACCAATGTCAAATTACACCACGTGATTCAGGAGGGTGATGGCTGGCGCTGATTTGATTTTGGTCAAAGGTCAAGGTCACAGTGAGGTCAAACATTCGATTTTTGATGGTTTGGTACAGAATCATCGTAGAAACTTCTGGTTTACATCGCTACCTTCTCTAGAGACAGCTTTTATTAGACAAGGTCAGATGTAAAGTTGACGATTTCGTAAGTACCAGTCTCTGACTGCTTGTTTGTCTGTCTTTCTGTTAGCAACTTTACGGCAAAACGGCTTTAGCAAACACTATCAAATTTAATCCACAGGTGGGCAATGAACCTTGGACGACCCCATTAAATTTGGGTCCAATTGGATCAAAGGTCAAGGTCAAGGTCACGAAAAGATCAAAATCGTTTTTCGCTCATAACTTCGTCAAAAATGATCTGATTTACTTCAAACTAAGCTTATACTGAACCTTGTTCTATTTGACACTTATAATTCTACCCATTCCTATAGTGAAAAATGCATATTTGTGAAGATCGGTAGGGTCCGAAGTTTTGGGGGTCATGGTCATCGGTTAAAATTACAAATTTTCCATTAAAACTAAAACATGGTTACGAAAATACAACTTTACGGGAAAACGGCCAGCTCAAACACTGTCAAATTGTATCCACCGGTGGGTAATGAACCTCGGATGACCCCATTAACTTTTGGGTCCAATTAGGTCAAAGGTCAAGGTCAGGTCACGAAAAGGTCAAATCGTTTTTCGCTCATAACTTTGTCAAAAATGGTTTAATTGACGTCAAACTAAGACTAAAATATTCCTTATAATCAACATTCAGGTTAAGCATGTATCAAATTTAAATTTGATCCCCAAAATAACTTTATGCCTTCAATGGGTGGGATTTGTTGTGCCTGGTTTATATTTTATTTTGTTTTTTTTTCACAATTTAAGGCTCATGGTTTTGGAAATATATCAAAATTGTAATGAAGAAATTCATAGCTATCAGTGTATTTACATGCATTACAAGGACGTTGGCAGACAAATAAACATGTGGTACTTTGGTTTGAACCCGAGTTTCCGACTTCATGAGCCAGGGGTTTACATGGGAACATGACCTGGCCAACCCGAGTTTTAATGATGTCATAAACGCAATTGCTTCAAAGCAAAGCTACCAGAAGTCGTGAGAGGTCCAACATTCTGGCCTTTCCCAACAAAATCATTGCAGCAAGACCACAGAATGTATAACCTCCATGTGCCTCCATGCCTGGGACGCCACCTAAACCTCCTTCCCAATTCTGGCACCTGAAAATGCACACACATCCAAACAAACACAACTTCACATTTAGGCAGAACACCCATCATTAGTTCCAAAAATATGAACAAGTTGTTACAATAGAGTTGAAGCAAAGGCCAAATCTGGCATTGTGGAGGGATAATTTGTAACACTTAAAATCAGAGAGGGGGCGGGACACTGGGGAAAGCAGAGAGAAGGCGGGACGCTGGAGGAAGCAGAGAGAGGGCGGGACGCTGGAGGAAGCAGAGAGGGGGCGGGACGCTGGAGGAAGCAGAGAGGGGGCGGGACGCTGGAGGAAGCAGAGAGGGGGCGGGACGCTGGAGGAAGCAGAGAGGGTGGCGGGACGCTGGGGAGAGCAGAGAGGGGGCGAGACGCTGAGGAGAGCAGAGAGGGGGCGAGACGCTGGGGGAAGCAGAGAGGGAGCAGGACGCTGGAGAAAGCAGAGAGGGTCAGGACGCTGGGGAAAGCAGAGAGGGGGCGGGTCGCTGGGGAAGCAGACAGGGGGAGGGATGCTGGGGAAGCAGAGAGGGAGGGGTGGTACACTGGGGAAGCAGAGAGGGGTGGGGAGTGAAGGAAGCAAAAAGGGGGTGGGGAGTGAAGGAAGCAAAGAGGGGGTGGGGTATGAAGAAAGTAAAGAATAGGAGGGGAATGTGGTGGAGGGACACTGAATTGGGAGATACCGAGCAGGAGTGGAGCCTGGAGCAGTTAGTTGTAGAACCCATGTCTGAAGATGAAGGAAAGCAAAATGGGAGAAAGGAATTTGGAAGTACACAAGAAGACAACATTTTAAAATTGTCATTATGAAAGGTTTAAATTGATGAAGTGAGAAGGGAGGAGGAAGAAGAGTGGAGATAAGGAAAGAAACTTTGGGGCTGAACAAGTAATTGAGTTGAGAATGAATGATGATAAATGATATTTAATTATTATTTGTGGTCGTTTTGAGAAGGAACAAAAGGAAAAATAGAAGAGAATGGTTTTGAGAAGGAATAAAGGGGGGAAAAAGGGAAGGGTTTTGAGGCAGGGTAGAAAGGGACAAGAATAACGAGGGGAGTATTTAGCAAGACACGGGAAAGGAGTCCCAGGGCCTGTCGGACATGTGATCAGCAGAAAGCGTGATGGAGAAATACAACGCAAGGCAAATAAAGTTTTTTGTCACTATTTTTTTTAAAGAGAATGTGCAAGGAATTGGAGGATGGAGACACGGCGAGTGGGTATGGGGAAAGAGTTGGAAAACAAAAATGTGTCGGCCCAAAACTACACGAGCTTGAGACGCAAGATCAAAACAAATAGAATGAGCACAAAAAATACACAGGAGTGAGCACTCAATATGAAGAACACTCGACATAAACAGAGAACACAAAATTGACGGCAGCTCCTGAAATGATTTCTTAGCTTTTTGGAAGCAGATCACTCGGTGGACCAAGAGAAGTCACCACAAACAGGAAATCAGGAGGAGGAGGAAGTGGAGGAGGGGGTGGAGGAGGAGGAGGAGGAGGAGAAGGAGAAGAAGGAGGAGCAGGAGAAGGAGAAGGAGGAGAAGAATAAGGAGGAGGAGAAGGAGAAGAAGAAGAATAAGAAAGGGCTTTATTCTGAGTGGAAAAACCAGAAAGAAAAATACTGAATGCAAGATCTTTTTTTAAGTTGGCATTTTATACCTGACGACCCAATCAGCAGTTCTTTCAAACAGACCCTCTTCCATGATATTTGTCAAAGATGCCACCACTGCCGCACAATAAACACTCCTAGAGAAAGGTGCCAAGAAAAGGGGAGTGGGGGAAGCTGGCTAGTTAATCAGCAACATTTTGTTTTAAAAGTTTTTGAAAGAAAAACAATTTACATATTTGGATTTTTTTTTATACTGTAAAACAAACTAGGAAGATTATAACTTCTCCTTCTCCTCCTCTTTCCTTTGTAAGGGATGAGGTGCAATGGCACCAAGCTTCTACCCAGCATTTACCACGATACTCCTCCACCTCCATCTCTGTCCTCAGCCAACTCTCTTCACTCTCCAACCACCCCCATCTTATGGATATCCCTTCTCAAACAATCCTCCCATCTCAACCGCTGTCGACCTCTTTTCCTCTGACCTTTCTCCCTCAACCTATCCGCTCTTTTACATTCTCTCTTTCCCCCATCCGCATCAAGTGTCCAGCCCATCTCAACCGGAATTTCACCAACCTCCCCGTCAAACTCATCTGCACACCAATCTCCCCCCCCCCCCCCCACAGTTCATCCATCATCCTCCTTCACTCTATTATTTAATACTCATATCATAAATATTTACCCTGTGCTCGTGACGTACATAGGTATGTCATACGTAGATATGTCGTGCGTGTCTGCATTTTGTTTAGAGCGTACATCGAAAACCATTCAGTGGAGGGAAGTGAAACTTTACCACGTGTTATATGACCATGTAATACAGTGAGTGGTAGCTCTTTTGAGGTCAACACAGGCCATTTTTATAAAATCCTCAATTTTCATCCGATTGACTTGAAATTTGAACAGAATTTTCATAACAGTGACCATCATATATCACGTGGTCTGGCAGCCATATTAGATCTAAGGGAAAAATCTTTTTAAAGGTCCCATGACACCCAAAAGTACTGAAATTGCATATATACAGTATATGTCCTATAGGAGTTTTTCATCGTGATTTCAGATGTGACAATGTTTTTTCACAATACTCGTTCTGTAAAATGTAAAATTAAAAAAACAAACCTCTTCGGGAACGCCCCTAAAAATTCTGCCGAAATCTACTGAAAGGGGCGTAACCCACATGACGTCAACTGCAGGACGACAAAGGCTGCACGTAAATTACTCGGGTTGGTGGTTGATGTGATTCTATTGGCTTCCTGTGTGTATCCACATTCGATTGGTCGACTCAAACGCTTCGTTCATTTTTGCTTTAAAAAAATCAAACATTTGGTTTTGAATAATGGTTGACATGGACTTTGATTTGTCTGGTGGCGACACTGAGTGTGAGAGAAATGAAGGATTTTGGTCTGAATGAGATGGAGAATTGTCGGATAATGTAGTCGCGGGAGTTGAAGTTCAGGCAGCTGGAAATGGAATACGGCCTTACCAGTTCGAGCCCGAAGCAGGACAAGCAGAGGAAAATGGCGATGAAATTTCCGGCATTCATGATGATTGGGAGGACATCGAAGGAAAACTTGGCAATAACAACTGGTTAGACTAAATCCTATTCGTAATTCAATAATGTAAATTCGACTTGCATACTGCTCGATATCAGAAATATTTTAGTGAGGTGATGTGACCAGCGCAGCGGACATGTTGCACCGCGGCGAATGAATTGTAAGCAAGACCAGCGCATGTCATCGGCCGTATCTCTCCGCATATAAAACGAAGCAATCTCGCTGTCTGGATACGATGAAAACTTGTGTGCAGAACACACCTTGTGACACAATTGTCTAGAGTAGTCTGATAAGTCTGACGTTCTGTTGCATTTTTATTTATTTTATTCCTACTGTAGTCATGTAGCGCCAGTAGAAAACAATGAAGAAAAGAGAATAATAAAAGAAAGCTACAGCATGTCAGATTTATCGACCTAGTCGGACGGACGACGGATTTAATCGGACTAGTCTAGACTCTAGAGTTGACAAGTAACTTGTATTAGCATGCACACAATGTATAAGTCAATGCGTAAGAGTCCCGAGGCTATGAGGCCGTGTAATAGGAGTATCGGGGATTTGAGGTAGCGTGAAGTGGGCATTTTGTCAGATATCCAAATGGACATTTATTGTCGTCATTATATTTTTTATCTTGGGTGGGCATTGGTATTCCTGTATTGTTACTTGTTGTTTGTAAGCTTCATTGCAAGGGTATACACAAGTCAACAAAAAGATTTCTTTTCTGTTGCAGTTTTCATTTCTTTATGCAGGTCTGCTCATTATCTTTGCACTATATGTATATATTTATATTTAATAATTGTACTTTACATTTTAATTGCTGTAATATTTTGGGAAAATTACCATGTGCAGTCAGTATTAATTCAATTACAGTATTGCAAAAAGTATATTCGTTTATGTGCCGGTGCAAACTGTATTATTCTGACACACTTGTACAGTAACAAAATATACTCCTCATGTGCCTTTAAAATGCATGTTGCCTACCCGATACCTTTGGCGATGTGTCAGAGAAGCAGGGACATTCATTATCTGAAGCGAACCCTACCCTACCAGGCATACAGTTGACGTTTGTGAAAACGTTGAGATTTTAAAGAGCATATTGTCCTCGGTGTATAGATTTATTTTTTTTGCTGCCACCAGAAACATGCTGAATCACCAATATTGTCTTAAATTAGAAAATTCTGAAATGAATTATGCTTGCTCCCGAATTAAAAGGTGATTCACATGCCAACGGCTTTGGTATAAGTGCATATACAACAACAGTGCTGTTAGCTTGCCTCCACTTGTAATTTATTTCTCATAACTTAGACATAGCAATACCAACTAGACATTCATTCATCAGAAGACGATCAGTGAGATTGCAAACACATGTGCACAATGCATTTGTACGTACTTTATACGGCGCGCGACATCTAATCAATCCACTCTGTGCGAGTCGCGTTCTGGAAATGACGTGAACGGTCACGTGACCTGCGATTCGCTGAAGTCAACTTTTTTGAGGGGCGGGGCATAGCAAGTTGTGAAAAGCACGAGAAATGTTCAAAATATTGGTCTAATTATCCCATTTTTGATTTTAAAAATGAAACATGGGTGATTTCTTCACGAGGAAGGTCAAGTTAATATATAAATAACCAGAAAGTTTTGAGTGTCATGCGACCTTTAAATCAGTGTAAGGGAAACCACTTAACTGATCAATGCAAACTTTAACTACTTGATGAACTACCCACGAGAAAATATGGTTTGATAAAGATGACTTCATCAGTCACATGGTCTGGAAGCTATATTGGATCAAAGAAGAAAAACCATTAAAAAAGGTTTTTTATGGTTAAAATTTTTTTTTATTTGTTTTTTAAAACAAGTCCTCAAGATTGTGTGGGGTATGTATTCTAAAAATTCCATCGAGTTGATTCAGGATTAGCTTCATGAGTCGTGACAAAATATATATTTTAAACAAATAAACATGAAACAAGATAGACTCAGAATGCTCATGTGGAGCAAATTGAAGAAGAAACCAACAAAAATTAACATTAGACAAAAATAAAAAATAAATAAATAAATTCAGAGCAGATTTGATTTTTTTTTTTGGTATTTTGTTTTTCTTTAGACTATTCATTGATAACTACCTGCCTTTTGTGATCACAGACTCATACAACCCACTGAAGAGAATTAAAAGACTGAAAGGAATGGATTAACAATTTTATATTCCAACAATGCAAATTGTCGTTTTCATTATTGTTCCATGGAACACACAAAACATGTCTGTGCAAATATGCAACGTGCACGATAATTGCATGTTACTTCCACGACGATGTGACAAATGGCAACAAAGTATACAGAAACTCAATGTGAAATCTTCTGCAATGCCGTATTATTTGCAAATGTGCCTTTGGTTGGCCGATTTGGCATTCACCTCCAAACACAGCTAACGATGCGAGGATCACACGCCCAAATCCCACGCAGTGTGCTCTCATTTGTCCATTATCTGTTGATGCTCTTGGAAAATGTATGGGAAATTACACCAATGTCTCCTAATGTTCCTGTCATGCATGAAACGAAGTAAAACAAACACACACACACACACACACACACACACACACACACACACACACACACACACACACACACACACACACACACACACACACACACACACACACACACACACACACACACACACACACACAAGGGTTCTGTTCTACCTTCTATAACCCACATATGGAGATAACAACCATGGAGATTGCTGTTCACGGCACAGCTTCTCCAGCATGGCATGTTTGTTACTTACGAAATCTAAAGATTTCGAAGGATATTGATGCCTTCCGTTTCTGTTTGTTTGTTTGTTAGTTTGTTTGTTAGTAGGCACGATAACTCGAGAACGGAAGTAGCTACCAATGTCAAATTACACCACGTGATTCAGGAGGGTGATGGCAAATGCTGAATAGATTTTGGTCAAAATGGGTCAAAGGCCAAGGTCACAGTGAGGTCAAACATAATTCCGTAAATTCATGTGGAGAAATGGAGTATTTTTGCTCCGCTCGACGTAACGAGTTCGTTTTAACTTCGATTTTAATTTTGTCTTCGGTTTTTGCGATTGCTTAGGACGCTTAAAACTCGGTTGTCGAAATTCTGGTAAAAATCGGATGTTTTGGAGACTTTTTAAGATTGTATAAAAAATATTTCACTCGACGCGTCACGGGTCGTCCCATGATGTAGTGCGCTCGAGCAGACGCGTCGTTGAGTGACAAGGTTTTGCGTGGAGAAATGGAGTATTTTTGCTTCGCTCGACGTAACGAGTTCGTTTTAACTTCGATTTTAATTTTGTCTTCGGTTTTTGCGATCACTTAGGACGCTTAAAACTTGGTTGTCGAAATTCTGGAACAGCGATGAATAACTGACATATATAATAAATAATAAGTCTTTTATCAGATTCTTCTGAAAAGTAGTACACCTATAATCTGGCATATCCTGCTGGTACTGAATCACTTTTTTAAAAATAAAAACAAAAAAAAATGGAATTTTTATAAGAAATCTAGTTTTTGTCTGGGACTCATTATCTGCAAACCACAGTGAAAAATCGTAGACCACAATGAATTCAGAATTCAAGCTCCCCTTGGGCTTCTGACCGATTCATGCTTTTATTAGACAAGGTCGGAGGTCAAGTTGACGATTTCGTAAGTACCAGTCTATGACTGCTTGTTACTTCCGAAATCTGAAGATTTCGTAAGTATATTGATGCCTTCCGTTTCTGTTTGTTTGTTTGTGATTGACGAAATCTAAAGATTTCGTAAGTATATTGATGCCTTCCGTTTCTGTTTGTTTGTATGTTTGTTTGTAGGCACGATAACTCGAGAACGGAAGAAGCTACCAATGTCAAATTACACCACGTGATTCAGGAGGGTGATGGCTAGTGCTGATTAGATTTTGGTCAAAATCGGTCAAAGGTCAAGGTCACGGTGAGGTCAAATATTCGATCTTTGATGGTTTGGTACAGATAACTCGAGAACGGAAGAAGCTACCAATGTCAAATTACACCACGTGATTCAGGAGGCTGATGGCTAGTGCTGATTAGATTTTGGTCAAAATCGGTCTAAGGTCAAGGTCACAGTGAGGTCAAACATAGAAAACATTCGATTTTTGATGGTTTGGTACAGAATCATCTTCGAAACTTCTGGTTTGCGTCGCTACCTTCTCAAGAGACAGCTTTTATTAGACAAGGTCAGAGGTCAAGTTGACGATTTCGTAAGTACCAGTCTATGACTGCTTGTTATCTTGCCAAAACCAAGTTTTTGCAAGATGTTAGTCAGCTTGTATGTTTTTTTTTATTTTTTTTTTTTGTCTGTAATCACGTATAAAAATTCTGCAGAGCACAGTTATCATCGGAAATTTTTGTAACTTCGCATATCAGAGGCCTATAGAGGTCCCTTTCAGTGCACAAAATTTTGAAGGTCAAGGTCAAAGGTCAAGGTCACTTTTGCGCAAATCAGGGGAGTCGACGAAACCCTTATTTTTTTGAGTAATTTTGATTGGATCGTCTTCAAACTTCATGGGAATATAGTGCATGGTCTGGCGCTCAGCTGATTAATTTTGGGTGGCGATTGGCCTTGACCTTCATATGTTTTTTTTTTTTTGTCTGTAATCACGTATAAAAAATTCTGCAGATCACAGTTATCATTGGAAATTTTTGTGACTTCGCATATCAGAGGCCTATAGAGGTCCCTTTCAGTGCACAAAATTTTGAAGGTCAAGGTCAAAGGTCAAGGTCATTTTGGCGCAAATCAGGGGAGTCGACGAAACCCTTATTATTTGAGTAATTTTGATCGGATCGTCTTCAAACTTCATGGGAATATAGTTCATGGTCTGGCGCTCAGCTGATTAATTTTTGGTGGCGATTGGCCTTGACCTTCATGGTTCGCGCCTGAGGTCAAATTTTCAAGTTTTAGGAACCATATCGTGTAGTACCTCAAATTGAACACCTCGATGAGTGCTTTCTAGATATGTCAAGCTTGAGACATTATGACGTCATTTGGTGACATTATGAGGCAAACGCATATTTTTCATGGTTACTCTGCAGAACGATTCTCATCGGAATCTCTCGTCGGCAAATATTCCTCAAGGAGTCGCTCCTGGTGGATAGCAGCTCTGTTCACCTCAGTGTGACCTTAAAGAAGTCACACATGGTCACATTTTGGCAAGATATGGGTCACCCTGCGGGTGACATTGTTTTTTTTTGTTTGTTTGTTTGTTTGTTTGTTTGTCGGCACGATAACTCGAGAACGGAAGACGCTACCAATGTCAAATGACACCACGTGATTCAGGAGGGTGATGGCAAGTGCTGATTAGATTTTGGTCAAAATCGGTCAAAGGTCAAGGTCACAGTGAGGTCGAACATCCAAAACATTCGATTTTTGATGGTTTGGTACAGAATCATCGTAGAAACTTCTGGTTTGTGTCGCTACCTTCTCGAGAGACAGCTTTTATTAGACAAGGTCAGAGGTCAAGTTGACGATTTCGTAAGTACCAGTCTCTGACTGCTTGTTTGTTTGTTGAGGCGTGAAGCAGTCGATAATTAAAAGCCAATTATAATGTTAATAAAAAAAACCAGCAACCAAACTAATATCATGATATGTATAACCGTGCTGGTAGACGTACCTGATGTCAACTTCCCCACCCTCGTGCATGCTGAATGAACCGTCACTTTGGCACATCCGGAAGAGGTAACGTAGCAGAGAATGCCTACGGGGGACCGTGAGGAAGCCAAGCAGGGAAACAATGGGCAGCAACTGCGTATGCAGTGAACCAGGAAAACAAGTACATTACCGACATGATAAGGTGCTCCAAGACCACTTTGTTGAAACAGTAAACCAACCCAGGAATATCCAGGAACGTTTTCTCTGTCGTTTGGTTACAAAGCTCGACATTGACAAGTTTTGTCGAAAATCAAGTTCTCGTGTATTATTGTATCCATGTAATGACCTTCCAATCTACAAATGTATTGTTCTTCTGAGTCCTAACTTAACTTTATGTTGCAGATGTATTTCCTCTTTCAAAATTTATCAAGCAAAAGGCCATCAGTAAAAATTATTTGATTAAAAATAAATAAATAAATACGACATACATTTGAAATTACCGGTTAAATAATCAAGCAATGGCTCTTAGAGCACCATATAAGCGTTGAGATAAATCATTCATTTTAACAACTAGCAAGTTGCCCGTGCCTGCACAGGATTCTAAAGGGATGGGGAAGGCAAAAATGCAAGTTGCGTCTTCTGTCATCGAGCCGGCAAGCTGGGAGCAACTTCACATTTATTGCCACATCCAATGCAATTTCAATGCTCTAATGGTGGTGAGGTGCTCCATTTGAAACTGTTTGTTCGATATATGTATCATTTTGATGGCTAGGGTTTGCAATGAATATTTGTATTGGTGCCAAAGCCAGTGACCAATTGGAAATGAATAGTAGGATTACCTGTCGATTACATTGTAAGCCTCCGGGGTTCCAATGATGCAGAGTGCACTCACAGCAGCATATGTAGGGGCAAGGTGTGGCTGCTGGCCCGGACCTCCACTAAAGCCCCCTGATGGGTCCTGACACTTTGCCAGGAATTTGCATACACTGTGGAAAGCACAAATCATCAGGCACTAAAATACAATAAAACCTTCGATAACCTATCTGTTAATGCAATGTCAATTGTAATGTTGACCACAGTCACAACAGGGTCTGTCTTTGTGGTAACAAAGGAGTTTGTCAACTATAGTTCAAACTGTACAAGGTGAACTGCAGACAAAAAAAATTGGGTGAAAAAAAGGGGGGTTATGTAGACAATGCCATGGCTGTATGTCAAGCTTGCTTTTCTTGAATGCAAAGGGTGCCCTTAATGATTTTTTGAATGAAAAAAAAGAAACATGTTTTGTTTTCTGGCAGAGAGGGAGGGTACGTGTTTGGTGGGGTGGGGCGGTAGAATGTAAGGTCGAATTTTGAATTTTAGATTTTTCATATACCCAATCAGTTCACAGAACATACCTATTGATAAAACGAGACAATAAATTTTCGCCAAAATAATTCCCAATGAGCTAAATACAGCATCACACAAAAGTAGAAAGCCACTCGGTAGAGCGCATACCTCCGCCAAGCTAATGAGTTTACGTTTTGTATCACACTGATGGGCTGAATTTGGATTCGGACCTGAACGAAAATTTAATCAGCTTGTTGCTGTCACCTAACCAACTCATCCACAACATTTTGAGATATCATGCGATACATCGTTTTAGCCTGATCACTCGATGGTGAAGGATAACTTAAAACATTCTCGGATCCAAATTCGGATGTGGATCTTCACCAAAATCGAATCAATTCTTCCAAGATATATGCCCAACCTGCCCACCAAGTTTCGTCCGAATCCGTCCACAACTTTTTGAGATATCCAGTTCACAAACAAACAAGCAGTCATAGACTGGTACTTACGAAATCGTCAACTTGACCTCTGACCTTGTCTAATAAAAGCTGTCTCTAGAGAAGGTAGCGACGCAAACCAGAAGTTTCTACGATGATTCTGTACCAAACCATCAAAAATCGAATGTTTGACCTCACTGTCACCTTGACCTTTGACCGATTTTGACCAAAATCTAATCAGCACTAGCCATCACCCTCCTGAATCACGTGGTGTAATTTGACATTGGTAGCTTCTTCCGTTCTCGAGTTATCGTGCCTACAAACAAACAAACAAACAAACAAACACACACAAACAAACACACAAACAGATGACGGAAGTCATCAATATACTTACGAAATCTTTAGATTTCGTAAGTAACAAACAGAGACAGAGACAGAGACAGAGACAGAGACAGAGACAGAGACAGAGACAGAGACAGAGACAGAGACAGAGACAGAGACAGAGACAGAGACAGAGACAGAGACAGAGACAGAGACAGAGACAGAGACAGACAGACAGACAGACAGACAGACAGACAGACAGACAGGGATCAAAACACAACCTCCATCCACCTTCAGTGGTGGAGGGAATAACAACTGCTGAGAGATGAAAGAAAAGATAAAGAGACCAAATTGATTGGAAGGTAAAAAAGGAATGTTACTTACTCTGACGCAACAGTCTCAGGGATGGGCTCGCCCAGCAGCTCTAGGCTGTGCAGGATCCAAAAACAAAGCCATGGACGGCTTGCATCGAGGCACTGGATCCAAACACAACACAGTGACATTACTCCATAGATTTGGCATTCTACTACAAGAATGAGAAGAGTATGAATAATTAAATCTGACGAGGACTTATTTGGTGAGCAAAGTTAGGTGTAAAATATGGCTTATTTGAACTTATAACGTGCAATACAAATGTTCTGTACAGTATTTTCCATCTACAATAGGAAAATGTATCCAAATACATGTTGGAAACAACTTAGTCATCCTACTATATATGATAAGGCAATTCCCTATGTGTATATGTGCACTTCTGATAATTATAGAATCAAACGGCTGGACCAATCTCCACCAAATTTTGCATACGTGTGGGGGGTACCCAGGTCATGGGCACAAAATAAACCCCCAATGCTCTCCCCCCTCCACTCCCAGGAGACGACATGATCTTCACCACAGTCCAAGAGGTTTACTGACGCCTGCTGGAGGAACGAGGTATTGCGGATGGGAAATGCTGCTGATGAAAAATAATCCTCTTGCTCCGAAAGTGAGTGGGTATGGCTAGTTTATGAAATAGAAAATATTTTGGAAAGTATGGATGAGTTGGAAAAAAAAAAACCAAGGCCATAATGCTTCATTTTTCGAAAAACTTGAACTCTGTGGCAATTTGGTAAGAGCGACCGCTCCGAGTCTGGAAAGTTGGAGTTTGAATTCAAACCTTAGCCTGGTGTTGGCTTATCGGTTGAGGTGGCTGCCTTAATATCTTAGCATTGTTGACTCAGCCCGTCATCCTTCTGATTTTGGCAAAATGAGTACCAGCCTACTGGAAACAGGAGGAACTGCATCAGTGGCACAGCCACACTCTCGGCAATGATGCAACCAGCACTCACAGGCTGCATATGAAATAATAATAATTCTGACGCTGGCTGAATCATACCAACGACTTTGAAAATGGTATGTGCTGTTTCCTTGCCTGACGCTCAGCATTTAAAGGATAGAGCAAGGACAAATAACCATTGCTTGGCATCCATGGAAAGGAAGAAAATTCTCCTTCATTGCCCCACTGAGTAGTATAGTGAGAAAAGCGCAATCATAAAGATGGTGTCGTCGGTACCGAGAGTACTCCGGGAAGTTGCATCACTTCCCCGAGCTCAGTGACTGTTTGCCTGTTCATCTGACGTCGTCTCATGAATTTGTTTGCATGTGCACGTGAGATTTGTGTTTCAGCTCATCCAAGAGCCTTAGACCCTGAAATAAATAAATATAAATTTAAAAAAGTGCTGCAACTGTTATGATTTGCAATGAATAAGTGAAACGTTTATGCAATGGGGAATGAAAGAAAGAATGTCAAAATCAAAGGTTGTTTTGATAATTCGACAAACAAAATGAATGAGCAATTGATTTAAAAAAAAAAATAACATCAAGTACATTAGATTGTTTTGCTAACCATTTTAGAAAGCCAAGCACAGATGAAAAATTATGACTCCCATATTCAATTGTTCGACACCAACATTAGCACTTGAATAGAACGGACTTGAGAACAATTACAATCTGGGACAACATGAAGGACTTCACAGATTCATTACTTCATAGGCAACAGAAAGCTGCTTCAAGCCTCGCTTCAGGTAGAAATAATGTTTCTCCCTCAACAGAATTGGCCTGCAAAAGGAAAAAACAACAATTTCAGATGACATGAAAACAAAAAGGGCAATAAAAATGACAAATTATCATACATCAATCATAATTATCATTAATCAAATAATTTTCTGAAATTTGTTTTCACTTGGAAGTTGTGGGTTATGATGTGTAAATAAAGGAGGAAAAAGTCTGATTTAGTGTAATTGAATGCCAGGCTATAAGGCAACAAAAGGTGACCATTTTGAAAGGGGGTGGAAACTTTCTATAGGCACTGTATTTTAAAACACACACACACACACACACACACACACACACACACACACACACACACACACACACACACACACACACACACACACACACACACACACACACACACACACACACACACACACACACACACACACACACACACACACACACCTATCTATTTAGCAATAGAAGAATCAAACAAACAATATATTTGTACAATAGTCCTCCCAACATGATTAATAGTAGATATCATCATTTCAAACTAACCCTGTACACTTCACAAGCCCCAGATATGTCCTTACCATCGGTGCTCAGAAGCACCCAAACCAGATACAGTGTCTTCCTCAGGGAAGTCTATCCGATACATGCAGCTCCCACGTAAGTCTGGCTGGCACAAGCTTTGTGTATCATTTTCACATAATGAAGATGTCCTTTGCCTAAGACTTGGCTCCTGTTACTTGGTTATGACGGACAGCATCGTCTTTCCAATTGTAGGCGTCCATTAACTAAATAACCAAGCCTGCCTTGTTCAAAGGAGGTACTCCCACAAGGTTCAAGTCCATTCACTGGTTGTGATCCGTCGGCGGTTTGTGACACACGTCCGTCCACTTGGACCTTGCACCGGGCCACATGGTCGAGAGCTCACAGTGCAGGCAGTTGCCCGTTCAGCGGGCTGAGAACATTCTCCAAGCCTTCCGTTGTACAGAGGCACAGCCCTTTCTCTCAGGTACTTTCCCAAGTATTTTTGGCTTCTTTTAAAAGCTGTGCATTCTATTTTAGGTAACAATCCTTATCTCACATACATGATATACTTTATGATGCCCTGAACTAGAGGTTTCTGTGCATGCGCACCGAGCATTCTGGGACATATTGTTGCGGGGCCGGAACGTCGGCCGCAGCCTGTCTGCTAGACTGGATGGAGCCGCAAGTCTGCTTGACCGATCGCCCGGAATTCAGATCGTCACCCCGGATAAGTCCGGAGTCGACGGGTCCTTGTTTTGGACCATGAACGGTCAATATTCCCACCACGTGGTACAGGGTTATTCGCCAAATCTTCAAAATACCTAGAGACCACGTGGTGATCTACCGAGTCTTCACACCCTCGACGGAACTCGTATGGAAACAAGCCGCTTAGCACGCTCGTTCCGTGTGCGCTTCAGAGCGGTTTAATCGCCGAGAACCGTCGGTCCGAATTATCCTGTGACAACGGCAATGGCCAGCTAATCCCTCACAAGCGACACACTCAGTCAATGCAAGAATGGACACGAACGAGCTGAAAACGTTGAACAAACGGGGTTTATTTATACAATAATGGGGAACTAGGGAACACAGAAGAGCAGATTTAAACCGAATAAAGCAAGGCAATGCAAATATATACAGCGAGCACTTAGACAGTTTTACTACTTAACTGACTGGCGCCACGAACACACATACGCACACACCCAAAGAATCGGACCAAATGATCTTGAGGCCTAACTCGGACCTGTCCGCTTCGTGTGATCTTCAAGAACCAGGTCCTCGGAGCAGAACCGGACCCCCAGCATGATCCGGACGATCCAGGCGAACGAAGTCGGCAGGACGAAGGCCGGCGGGAGAAAACCCTCCACGGCACCAACCACTCCATGCACAGACGCCCTTTTAACTCAATCGCCCTCTGCGCAGATGTTCACACTTCCCGCCAGCACCAGAACCAGAACCTGTGCGCGAACTCTCACACTCTACAAATCTCACACTCTCACTATGTCTCTTCGAAAGGACCGTTTACAAAACCCCCCCATCCACTTTCTCAACAATCCTCTGGAAGAAGTCTTTTCTTTCAAGCTTCTGGGTCTCACTATCTGCCATGACCTTTCCTGGGAAAGTCACATTTCCAACCTTGCCTCAAAAGCCAGTCGCCGACTGGGAATCCTCCGTCGTGCAAAGTCCTTCCTCGGCCCTCTTGAGCTCCTGACCACTTACAAAGCTTTTGTCCGTAGCCTGATGGAGTACTGCTCTCCCCTCTGGGCTGGTGCTCCTGCCTCCCACCTTTCTCGACTTCACGCTGTCGAAACCAGGGCTTTTAAGATCATTGGCATCTCCCGCAATGAAGCTGAGTCTTTGGGCCTCTCACTCAATCACCGCAGGTTGGTCGGTGGTCTTTCTGTCTTCTACCGACTCCTCTCCAGCCTTGCCCCCCTGCTCTCTCTGCGATTTGTCCCAACCACATTTCCACAGGGCGCTCAAGGTCCGCCAACAACCCCCTTCTGGTAAAACTACCAAAATCACGAATCACTGCTCATCTTCACTCTTTCATTCCTCTTTTTCCCGCCTTTGGAATAAACTTCCTCACTCTATTCTTTCCCATTCTTCCCTTCAGGCTTTCAAAACAGCTGTTCACCACCACCTCTTATCTTCCCCCATCCAAATCCTCGATCTTTTCTACCCCCGATAATCCACCCAAGCCCACTTCCTTCAATTCTCCTGCTTTCCTTCCTGAAAGTCCCTTTAATCTCCATCTTCCCTCGCCATGTTCCCCGTCCCATCCCCATCCCTCTCCCTTCCACAGTTCACCTGTGTCTGTTCCCCAATGTTTTGTCCCTTCCACTCCCGCCCCTCTTGTCTCATGCCTCCTTGCTGTGAGTTGTGTGTTAGCTCTCATACGAGCCTCGACCAAGGTATAAAAAAAAAAAAAAAAAAAAAAAAAAAAAAACTCCTTGCCAGGACCAGAACGGCGACGAACGTGCAGACCGCACCAGATCCAGAACTCTCTCGCGCAAACGCGCAGACCGTGCCTATAATTATACCCCCTGCTTCGGAGGGGGGGGCTCCTCGCGACCCTCCCTCTCTCACTGGCTGGTTTTGGCATGCAAAGTCACTTTTTGTCTCTCTCACTGGCCAAAATGGGCGGCAAACCCTTTGATTGGCCCAGGGGCGTGGTGACGTCACGCGGCCCCCTTTCCTCCTGTCGCGGGCCCGGATTGGCTGAGTGGCGGTCACCCCACACGCTGCACGCCGATTGGTCGAGGGTCGCTTCGCGGCTCCTTCCCGAACTCCGCCTTCTTCCAAAGGACCGCTCCTCACACAGTTGGGGAAGTTGAGCAACATGTTTCTGCAGGGGCTCCGCCCACCCGACGTCGGCCAGAGCGCGGTGAAGGAAGCGAAGTGACAGTGAGGACGATGCGGTGTTATAGGCGTTGATGTCGGTGGTGTAAAAATAAACGAAAAGAAAACCTGACTATTAAAATAACTCCACAGCGCAGGAACATTTTATTACCCATTAGACGAGGGTCGGGACCCTAACTGGCAACATGTACTTACCGATATAACTGATCTAAAGGACCTGTATGTTGTGCGCTCATGGCCTCCAGATGCGCAACAATATTACATCATTTTGAAAGTCATGTATTCCACATTGGGACTCCGCTTTTCCTCTCTAATCTTATTATTTCCTTCTGGTTTTGTAATTTACTGAATGATCTTACTCTTTCACCTTCCCCCGATAACTTCATACGTCACAAGAGTCCATCTACAGATTATGTATGTGGTCGATGAAAAATTTGAGAGAATGAAAGGAAGGGGTGAGAAAAGGAGATAAAGGGGGAAATCGATGTTGTGGGGAGACAGGTGTAGCAAATATGTCGATTGCTCCTGTAATAGGTACTGTACCTTCATGCAACTTAAAACCTGATTTTATACCTACCGAGGGACAATATCACAGTTTGCTTCAAATGTGCTGCACATTTTTTTCACACTTTCTTCAACACGTTTCTGTTGTGGGGAAAAAAAGAAACCAGAATATGATATTTGTCGTCACCAAACACAAATTGTTCACAAAGACGAAGGAAAAATAGGTTTCAAATTGTACACAAGACACCTTCCAAAACAACAAGGAGCTGATACTCGGGGTCTCCCACATTTTGGGTGGTATAGGGAATAGATCTGTGTAACATGAAAGTTAAATCTTGGAACGGTTTTTGAAATATCGCGTACGCACGCCACATTACCGAGATGGTTGTAATGTCAACATAATTCAACCAATCACAGCCGTGATCTAATCATGTTGAGATAATGTCATAACGAATAGATATCTGCAACATGAAAGCTTAATGTTCAACGTTTTTTTTTTTTTGAAATATCGTGTACACGAAAGTACATGGACGGAAAGATCAGTCGGTCGGGTGGTCAGAGCTCATTTTAATGTCCTGTCTCCGATCTTAAGGCCCGGTCACACCTTGACGTTTTAGTCAGCGATGGCAACGTGTTAAAATTTATGTAAAACGCTGGCTTACGTTGAACTTTTGATGTTTTTTTTTAAAGATTCGGACGTATTCATAGCGACTTGGTCTTATGTATAACGCATTGGTAACGGACACAGAACGTTTCGTTGTGTTATAGATAACTTATACCAACGAATGCTGAACCTATTGTTGGCCTACACAACCGATGCCCAACGATAGTCTAACTCAGGCATAGCGCGTTGCACGCATCGCCGACGATGTCGTGACGTAGCCTATTAAAAAGCTGACGCACAACGATTCGAATCATAACTGCCGTAGAAATGGAAGGGTCAAAATCGCGGTCACACCTTGGCGATCTTGCCAGCGTATGCCGACGTAACAAAAAGTGTGTCTAAAACGTTGGGGCACGTCGAATACGGTATGGGTAAGTTTGGTATGCGCGAGTAGAACGCTAAATACGCTATCATAAGTCGTAGTAAGTAGAGTACGTCAAGAAATTTTGAACATGTTCAAAATTTTACGACGTACTCGGCGTATGACACACGTTCCGCATGCGATGGGGATAAGTTTTACACACGATATGTGGACGCTTACACACGTCCACAAAGGCTACTTATAAGCTACTCATAAGTCGAAACACGTCGCGGTAATGTCTTTTTTACGCGAAACTTATTTCTAACTTATGTTTGACGTGCTTTGAACCAATTCTTTACGTAGTCCCAACACACATCGACGTATGTAGACGTATTCCAATGACGTCTTCCGGTCGACAAAAAAAAAAAAATGAATGTGTTTCTAACTTACAACTGCCATATAAAGACGTGTTCCCAGCGGTTTTGGGAATTGGTATATAAAAATGGTGTTCATAAAAGGGGAACCCAACAGTGTTTTCGAGTCCTTTTTGAGTCGATGTCCATGTCAGCAGTATCAGTATCAGTATCAGTATCAGTATTAGTATTAGTAGTAGTAGTAGTTTGTTCATGTTGGCAGTAGTAGGTGAGTGTGAGGGGGAGGGTGTGGGTTATGATGGATCCTCCTTGCGTCCGCGTGTCCACGGGTAGGTTCATAGGCTGCCACTCAACGATTTAAATGGCTGCATCTCCACTATTGAAAATAGACGCTTGCGCTCAACAATTGGATTTTTTTTACACTCAACGACTTTTAAACGGTGCCACTCACCTATTTTCATTGTTTACAATGAACGATTTAAATTGCTGTCACTCGCCTTTGTTTTTTTTTTTGTTTTTGTTTTTGACGCTGGGGTTTGGAAATTTGAAGCGTTTCTTCTGAACGTGTTAAAACGCTCAAACTCGACTATTTTAAATAGACGCTGCCGATGGACAATTGGAATCATAGCCAAGCTAGACATCGAAGTGTGAACATCCTCGTCATGCCGAAGAAAAGTTTGAAGAATGCTGCAAATAAGTGTCCTGGCCGTGGCAGTGGACGCTGACGCAAGGACGATCCATTATACCGACGTCTTTCAGCCTATGAGTAACTTAAAAGTAACGTCTGTCGACGTGTGGCAACGATCGCGTAACGTGCCAACAACACGTTAATCATAGGTAGGAAATAAGTTTCGGGTACTCTAAACATTACCTCGGCGTGTCTCAACTTATGATTAACTTACAAGTAGCATGTGTTGACGTCTGTCAACGATCGCAGACCGTGCCTACAACTTGTGGCCAGCGTAGCGGAACGTGTGAGTCATACGCCGACATACGTCGTGAAATTTCAAGCATGAAAAAATTTGAGGACAACCGAAAAGTACAACGTTTAAAGCCAACGTACGACGACGTATGGCAACGTACTACGACGTATGCCAGCGTGCTCTCAATGTTATCAAAACTTACCCATAACGTATTCAACGTGTGCCAGCGTTTTAGAAAAAAAATTCAAAAATCGGCATACGTTGGCTAAAACGTCAAGGTGTGACAGGGCCTTAATGGACAAAAATAAGAAAAAAAATTTCATAGAACTGTATCCTCTGAAGTCATGCAGAAAAGACGAAGTCTTCTGATGCCTGAGCAATAACATGCTTTCTATTGGGTTCATTGGCACACAGGGATTGTCTGTCTGTCTGGCTGTCTGTCTGTCTGTCTGTCTGTCTGTCTGTCTATCTGTCTGTCTGTCTGTCTGTCTGTCTGTCTGTCTGTCGGATTAACCTTTTGTGGGCCTGGCACCAAACATATTTGAGTTGCCATTTGGAGAACCATTGTAACAGACAGAAGATTGTCACTGAAGTCCCATAAGTACTTTTATGAGTAAGTTTATTTTCATCCATTGCTGATTTAAGCTTGTGTTTCTGAGAACTAATTAAACATTTTTTTTCATCATTTTTGTTTATACTTCTCTAAATTAACTCTCCCGCTCTGCCTCTCACCCACGCCTAGGCTGACGGCACCATATCTCCAGGAGAGATGGAGACAGAGGGCCCGCGAGAGGGCTAATGGAGCCCCCCAGTACCCCGGAGCCCGCAGATAGCCCAAAAAGCAGCAGCGGCAGCAAGCCAACATTGCTAATGCAGCCAGACATTCGGCAGCAGATTGTGGCTGTGATTCAGCACATGTAGCCCAACCAGGCCGATTTGGAGGGAAGAATGAAGGCCGAGCTAAGCATGACAGAATGGGATTAGACTTGGGCCAATATGGGAGCCAAGATGAAGGCGAATGAGACCGACTTGACCAATGTGAGAGCAGAGCTAACGGGACAATTTGTGGCTGGCAAAGCCAAACTGGAGGAAGGGATTAGGGCCGAGGAGATTAAATGTGCCCGGAGAGTAGCAAAAAGGGACATAGTGGAAAGTGTGGGGAGAATAGAGATATTAAAAGAAAACATGGAGGCAGCACCAATAGAGCAAAATAAGAGGGAAATGGGACAAAGGGATGGAGAGATAATGGAACCAAGGGAAAGGAAAATAAAATAGGAGAGAGGTTAGAAGCAGCTCTGAAAGAAGGAGACGAAACAGAGATGAAAGAAATTAAAATTTAGAGATCAAGGAAAACAAAACAGAGGAAGCATCAGTGGAAGGAGAAACTAAAGTCGAAGAGGAAGCACTAGAATGAGTTGGGGCAATGGGGTGCGAAGTGTGTGCAGCCCTCGAGGTGCAGGTCTCCGTACTGGGAGAGCCAGAGGAGAGACATGATCACCACGCAGAGACGGCGATTGCCACCAGGTACGCGGACACGCCCTGTAATGGTCGAAATGGGCCACTAATCCAGGTAACAGAGAACTGAATGGGGATGGGGACTCTTTACGGGAGATTGTGTATGCTCGAGTTTGTGGGGTGAAGCCCGATCGTGAGCGAAAACCAACCCTGCATTTTTCATTGCATTGTCCAAAATGACTCCATCTTTTCCGAGTGAAGGTACGTTGAGTTTCCAAATTGAAGTTGAGTTTTTGGGGGATTTTTCTCCTGGTTTAGCTACTTCCATGCAGTAAAGGCTGGCAATCCATTTTGCTTTGCTTTATTCCACCGTCATTAGAATAAAAAGCGGTTTGGAAAATAACCTCCGGCCAAACAATAGAACTGTAACCAACACCAAGACTGGTGTGGCTTCATGGTTAGGGTGGCAGCTTGGGATGTTCGTGTCCAGAGTTTGAGTCCCCGGCGGTCATTGAATTAACATCAGATGGGGTCAACTCAGCCTGTCATCCTCCTGAGGTCGGCGAAATGAGTACCAGCGTACTAGTAGTAGGGGCACTGCACCAGCGGGCGCAGCTGCGCCCTCGGCCAACGATGCCACCTAGAGACCTTGTGCTGCACATGAAGGAGAGGGAGGAGCACTGTACTCATGTACTGTCGTTTACCCTAAACATTACGGAGGTATTTCAGTAACGTCCTTTAAAAGACGGGCACAGCACAGACAGACACAGACACAGACACAGACACAGACACAGACACAGACACAGACACAGACACAGACACAGACACATCGTGTTTCACCATCACCCCTTTCAGAGTAACTAAATAAACAACGGTCTCCTTCAGAGTCGGTTTTAATCTGGTGGAGTAGGTCTCTTTCAAAGCACAGCTTGCTACAACACAATGGGCCGTCTCTCCCTGGAACCTGGAACTCAAGACCGCGGCAACACGCTCCTCGACCTCGCACCTTAAATCGGGAACACAACATTGAAATCTCAAACAAAAGGTTCAACGTCACAAGAGCCAAACGTCACAAGAGCCAATCGTCACAAGAACCAATCGTCACAAGAACCAAACGTCACAAGAACCAAACGTCACAAGAACCAATCGTCACAAGAACCAAACGTCACAAGAGCCAAACGTCACAAGAGCCAATCGTCACAAGAACCAAACGTCACAAGAGCCAATCGTCACAAGAACCAAACGTCACAAGAGCCAAACGTCACAAGAGCCAATCGTCACAAGAACCAAACGTCACAAGAGCCAATCGTCACAAGAACCAAACGTCACAAGAGCCAAACGTCACAAGAGCCAAACGTCACAAGAGCCAAACGTCACAGCCGTGAACACCCCACCCACGAGCACGACGGAATCACTCCACAGACCTGTTCAAGTGACGTGACCGTCTCCAGGCCGCTGTCATCGAAGGCCTCGCTCGCATGGCCCAGTAACTTTAACGAAGCCATGTCCTCGCCAGCAGCAGCTTGTTGAGGGGAAACAGCAGCGCGGGAGTTTTACCAACGCACTGAAACCGCCTTCACTCAATCAATCTTTTTTTTCCGTTTAATCGTTCATACGACGAGGGTGTTGAGCGCCAAACAGCCCTTCAGGCCGAAAGGTGTAAAATAACGAGGTGAACGCGTTCACGGTTTATTGTTTCGCCAAACTGGTTCGATCTCTGTGCGATAACCACCAACGGCACGAAACGAAGAACCAAATGTACTTTGCGCGACTCGTGAGCGGCACAACTTGACCCACAAACGCGGGCCACATGTTCTCGTCAGCACCGCGGCTCACTATACCATCATGATCGGCGGAAAGTGTATAAGTTTATTTTTTAAATATAAAGCTGATTACGACAAAACATGGTCTGGTGTTGATTAATTGGTCAGTTCATTAGATGGTCTGGTGTTGATAAATTGGTCTGGTGTTGATAAATTGGTCTGGTGTTGATAAATTGGTCTGGTGTTGATAAGATGGTCTGGCATTGATAACATGGTCTGGTGTTGTTAAGTTGGTCTGGTATTGTTAAGTTGGTCTGGTGTTGTTAAGTTGGTCTGGTGTTGTTAAGATGGTCTGGTGTTGTTAAGTTTGTCTGGTGTTGGTAAGTTGGTCTGGTGTTGATAAGATGGTCTGGTGTTGTTAAGTTGGTCTGGTGTTGGTAAGTTGGTCTGGTGTTGGAAAGTTGGTCTGGTGTTGATAAGTTGGTCTGGTGTTGATAAGTTGGTCTGGTGTTGATAAGTTAGTCTGGTGTTGTTAAGTTGGTCTGGTGTTGGTAAGTTGGTCTGGTGTTGTTAAGTTGGTCTGGTGTTGTTAAGTTGGTCTGGTGTTGGAAAGTTGGTCTGGTGTTGATAAGTTGGTCTGGTGTTGTTAAGTTGGTCTGGTGTTGTTAAGTTGGTCTGGTGTTGTTAAGTTGGTCTGGTGTTGGAAAGTTGGTCTGGTGTTGATAAGTTGGTCTGGTGTTGTTAATTTGGTCTGGTGTTGTTAAGTTGGTCTGGTGTTGTTAAGTTGGTCTGGTGTTGGAAAGTTGGTCTGGTGTTGTTAAGTTGGTCTGGTGTTGGAAAGTTGGTCTGGTGTTGATAAGTTGGTCTGGTGTTGATAAGTTGGTCTGGTGTTGATAAGTTAGTCTGGTGTTGTTAAGTTGGTCTGGTGTTGATAAGTTGGTCTGTTGTAGACAACTTTGTCTGGTGTTGCTATGTTGGTCTGGCGTTGTTAAGTTGGCCTGGTGGTGTTAAGTTGGTCTGGTGTTGTTAAGTTGGTCTGGTGTTGTTAAGTTGGTCTGGTGTTGATAAGTTGGTCTGGTGTTGGAAAGTTGGTCTGGTGTTGTTAAGTTGGTCTGGTGTTGTTAAGTTGGTCTGGTGTTGTTAAGTTGGTCTGGTGTTGTTAAGTTGGTCTGGTGTTGTTAAGTTGATCTGGTGTTGTTAAGTTGGTCTGGTGTTGGAAAGTTGGTCTGGTGTTGATAAGTTGGTCTGGTGTTGTTAAGTTGGTCTGGTGTTGTTAAGTTGGTCTGGTGTTGTTAAGTTGGTCTGGTGTTGTTAAGTTGGTCTGGTGTTGTTAAGTTGGTCTGGTGTTGTTAAGTTGGTCTGGTGTTGTTAAGTTGATCTGGTGTTGTTAAGTTGGTCTGGTGTTGGAAAGTTGGTCTGGTGTTGATAAGTTGGTCTGGTGTTGTTAAGTTGGTCTGGTGTTGTTAAGTTGGTCTGGTGTTGTTAAGTTGGTCTGGTGTTGGAAAGTTGGTCTGGTGTTGATAAGTTGGTCTGGTGTTGTTAAGTTGGTCTGGTGTTGTTAAGTTGGTCTGGTGTTGTTAAGTTGCTCTGGTGTTGGAAAGTTGGTCTGGTGTTGTTAAGTTGGTCTGGTGTTGGTAAGTTAGTCTGGTGTTGTTAAGATGGTCTGGTGTTGTTAAGTTGGTCTGGTGTTGGTAAGTTGGTCTGGTGTTGATAAGATGGTCTGGTGTTGTTAAGTTGGTCTGGTGTTGGTAAGTTGGTCTGGTGTTGATAAGTTGGTCTGGTGTTGATAAGTTAGTCTGGTGTTGTTAAGTTGGTCTGGTGTTGATAAGTTGGTCTGGTGTTGTTAAGTTGGTCTGGTGTTGTTAAGTTGGTCTGGTGTTGTTAAGTTGGTCTGGTGTTGTTAAGTTGGTCTGGTGTTGTTAAGTTGGTCTGGTGTTGATAAGTTGGTCTGGTGTTGTTAAGTTGGTCTGGTGTTGTTAAGTTGGTCTGGTGTTGTTAAGTTGGTCTGGTGTTGATAAGTTGGTCTGGTGTTGGAAAGTTGGTCTGGTGTTGTTAAGTTGGTCTGGTGTTGTTAAGTTGGTCTGGTGTTGGTAAGTTGGTCTGGTGTTGGAAAGTTGGTCTGGTGTTGATAAGTTGGTCTGGTGTTGATAAGTTGGTCTGGTGTTGATAAGTTAGTCTGGTGTTGTTAAGTTGGTCTGGTGTTGATAAGTTGGTCTGGTGTTGTTAAGTTGGTCTGGTGTTGTTAAGTTGGTCTGGTGTTGTTAAGTTGGTCTGGTGTTGTTAAGTTGGTCTGGTGTTGATAAGTTGGTCTGGTGTTGTTAAGTTGGTCTGGTGTTGGAAAGTTGGTCTGGTGTTGTTAAGTTGGTCTGGTGTTGTTAAGTTGGTCTGGTGCTGTTAAGTTGGTCTGGTGTTGTTAAGTTGGTCTGCTGTTGCTAAGTTGGTCTGGTGTTGTTAAGTTGGCCTGGTGTTGTTAAGTTGGTCTGGTGTTGGAAAGTTGGTCTGGTGTTGATAAGTTGGTCTGGTGTTGTTAAGTTGGTCTGGTGTTGGAAAGTTGGTCTGGTGTTGTTAAGTTGGTCTGGTGTTGGAAAGTTGGTCTGGTGTTGATAAGTTGGTCTGGTGTTGATAAGTTGGTCTGGTGTTGATAAGTTAGTCTGGTGTTGTTAAGTTGGTCTGGTGTTGATAAGTTGGTCTGGTGTTGTTAAGTTGGTCTGGTGTTGTTAAGTTGGTCTGGTGTTGTTAAGTTGGTCTGGTGTTGTTAAGTTGGTCTGGTGTTGTTAAGTTGGTCTGGTGTTGTTAAGTTGGTCTGGTGTTGTTAAGTTGGTCTGGTGTTGATAAGTTGGTCTGGTGTTGGAAAGTTGGTCTGGTGTTGTTAAGTTGTTCTGGTGTTGTTAAGTTGGTCTGGTGTTGTTAAGTTGGTCTGGTGTTGTTAAGTTGGTCTGGTGTTGTTAAGTTGATCTGGTGTTGTTAAGTTGGTCTGGTGTTGGAAAGTTGGTCTGGTGTTGTTAAGTTGGTCTGGTGTTGTTAAGTTGGTCTGGTGTTGTTAAGTTGGTCTGGTGTTGATAAGTTGGTCTGGTGTTGTTAAGTTGGTCTGGTGTTGTTAAGTTGGTCTGGTGTTGATAAGTTGGTCTGGTGTTGATAAGTTGGTCTGGTGTTGTTAAGTTGGTCTGGTGTTGATAAGTTGGTCTGGTGTTGTTAAGTTGGTCTGGTGTTGTTAAGTTGGTCTGGTGTTGATAAGTTGGTCTGGTGTTGATAAGTTGGTCTGGTGTTGTTAAGTTGGTCTGGTGTTGATAAGTTGGTCTGGTGTTGATAAGTTGGTCTGGTGTTGTTAAGTTGGTCTGGTGTTGTTAAGTTGGTCTGGTGTTGTTAAGTTGGTCTGGTGTTGTTAAGTTGGTCTGGTGTTGTTAAGTTGGTCTGGTGTTGATAAGTTGGTCTGGTGTTGATAAGTTGGTCTGGTGTTGATAAGTTGGTCTGGTGTTGATAAGTTAGTCTGGTGTTGTTAAGTTGGTCTGGTGTTGATAAGTTGGTCTGGTGTTGATAAGTTGGTCTGGTGTTGTTAAGTTGGTCTGGTGTTGTTAAGTTGGTCTGGTGTTGATAAGTTGGTCTGATGTTGATGTGGCGCAGGCATGATGGGCTGACTGGCCTCCTTCTTCGTATAATTTCCTTGTGTATTTTGTGATTCCAACGTGAAAGAAGGACAAATTTGTGTAGAACACGTTAATATTAGTCAAGAAAGAACATCCCTCTCATTTCGGACGATGAATTTAACGTCAAGCCATAAAATGAAGATCCCATTCATTCAGGTGATGAGCCGAAAAACTCTTGGCGTTGATCATTGAGCTTCAGCCATTCATTCGGTGTGCAGCCTGTGCCTGCGAGAGTGTGTTCAGCGACCAAGTTTCTTACGGAGCGCTCGCCAAGCGGCTTAAGCACTCAAGCAAGCACTCAATTCGAAACCGTTCAAAAGGAACGGCTGGTTTGGCAAGCGCTAGCAAGCTGCTTGGTGCCTGAACACGCGCCTGGATTTACCCACGTGACCGAAAAACGTCCATGGCGGTGTAGTGCACGCGTACGATAAGTTTCCTCAGAGCAGGTCGTTATTAGGTTTCGTTCACGAATAACACGACGATTACTCAGTATTTATAGCGTTCGCGTTTTACATTTACACAGATATATGTGTGAAGGAAAGGGCGGCATGTCTAAAGAACGGAAGTAAAGAAGTATTCGGTAAAATGGACGTTTCCGGGTGCTTGGTTGTGGCGCGGCCTGCAACGCGAGATTGATTCTTGTGGTATCGTCGGTATAGTCGGATATCTGAGGAATTATACAGAAAACACGGACAGTAACTAGAAGGTAGACGCAGAAATAAAGAAACAAGGAAATAAAGTGCTGAGCGAATGGGTAAGCGGCGGAAGGGCCGTGTATTGAGTGATTCTGAAAGCGATGACAGTGGCAGTGATGGCAGCTTGGAACAGGTTAGTTCCTCAGTAGATTCCCATTCTGTGGTGAACCACGTGATGCCCAGGCTCTTCTTTACTTGATTACGGTGTTGGTCGTTGTTTATGTTCATTTAATACATTCAATATCACCCGCAAAGTGCACCAAGGTCGGAATACCAGTTCCGCCCCCTCCTCGGTGCTCAGTAGTGTTTGTGCATTGTCTGCAAAACACAACGGCGAGTTGTGGTGGTTCGTAAGGTGCACTTGCGCCGGTACCACGTGATCAGGGTGCACTTGCGCCGGTACCACGTGATCAGGGTGCACGTGCGCCGGTACCACGTGATCAGGGTGCACTTGCGCGGTACCACGTGATCAGGGTGCACTTGCGCCGGTACCACGTGATCAGGGTGCACTTGCGCCGGTACCACGTGATCAGGGTGCACGTGCGCCGGTACCACGTGATCAGGGTGCACTTGCGCCGGTACCACGTGATCAGGGTGCACTTGCGCCGGTACCACGTGATCAGGGTGCACTTGCGCCGGTACCACGTGATCAGGGTGCACTTGCGCCGGTACGACGTGATCAGGGTGCACGCGCGCCGGTACGACGTGATCAGGGTGCACGCGCGCCGGTACCACGTGATCAGGGTGCACATCATCACGGCTTAAGCTCCCAATTTCCTCGAAATGGCTGATTAAAATTAACATTGGTGCTTTTTTTTATTGTTTGTGCTTATTTGTTGTTTTAAATTCTTCGTCATGTGTTTCCAACTTTGTTCGATGTATTTTTTATCATAACCATGTCCTTTAGGTTTTTCTCTTCGGAGTGGCTCAAGATCTATCCGGCCATCCAATAATTGGATTTTGATGAAAGCGAAGCAGAGAGTTTCATATTGATGTGCATCCAATCCTATTCTCATGAAATCTGATCCATGCAGAGTATGTCCTTCAGTTCCCACTTTCCCCAAATTGATCAAATCCTTTTTTTGATTCTCGTCAGGAGATTAATTCTGCTTCATTCGTTCGTGCCACAACTTGTCCTCCACAATGTGCGTCCCTTTGGTTGACCTGTTTGGTGTTCCCATGCTTACGATGCTCACTTCCCATGTTCATATCCCATCTACATTTGGGGTGTTCAGAAAGTTAAACGATTAAGATGCAATAATCCAAACCAGACAAAAAAAAAATGAACAGTGTATAATATATATATATATATATATATATATATATATATATATATATATATATATATATATATATATATATATATATATATATATATATATACACTAGCGATACCCGTGCACATGCACTGGATAGCAGTGCAACATAGCTGGTAGCAGACGACAGACCGTACACGGGGAATGACAAAAATACGCATTGTGCAAAATGCAAGTGGTACTATGGAACGCCAAGACTTCCCAAACATTGTCGGCATGTCCGCTAAGTGTCACAGCAATTTCATAGGGATCATGTGACGGCGAGCCGAGTTTTTAGTGTGCAAGCTTGGTATTATAATATATATATATATATATATATATATATATATATATATATATATATATATATATATATATATATATATATATATATATATATATATTATCAGCGGGGTATGCTTACACATTGTAAGCAATAACGGACTGTGCTTTCCATTGTCTCAGGTCACTCACCTGCATTTAATTTTTCATTTATTTATCTTCATTTATTTATATTTTCATTTATTTGTATTTTCATTTATGAATGCTTTCTGACGGTTCTGTGATGTTTTTTTTTCCCTGGTGTGCCGGCTTCGATAACCGTTGGCACGTGAAATAATTGTGCTTCCCCATTTTCTCGGGTCGCTCGCCTGCATTTCCTTTTTCAATTATTTATTTTCATTTATTTATATTTTAACGAGTATAAAAGCAAATCAAAAATGGTGGTTGGAATTATTTTTATAATATTCAGAGACTGCAAGATATATTTTGTAGCTCGAAAATGCGTTATTTTAAAACACTACGTGTACAAATGTTACCCAATTTTCTTTATCTTCTGGGACCTTTTATTTTGAGGGTACAGCATCATGAGCGTGCCAAAACCTGAAGCCTCGGCTTTGCGTCAGGTGTACTTATATCTTCTCAATTTATTAGATATCACGCGTATGTAAATGAACACTCGTTTTACAATGTGCGCGTCACACATCACATGCAGCGAATTTCACCTCCCTGCGCCTTGCCTTGTATTTATTATTTTTAAAATGCTTCTGTACACCGCTATTGAGGCCCAGTTGCAAGTCACCGTCTACATTTTCAAAAGAAGAGACGCAATTACTCTTCAATGGAAAATGTTTTTCGAAGTTTTTTTGTCCTGAAAAAATAGACCGTAGTGAACACACTATCATGTTAAAATATTAGCCTTTAAACCCTTCTTAAATCGTCCTTTTGAAGGGGACAGACGTCACACAAACACATTGTTTTATGTGGTAGATTTTCGAACACTTTCCAACGGTTCTGTGTTTTTTTGTTTTTTTTCCAAGTGAAAAAAAATTTGACAAATTTCAGAAAATTAATTAAAAATACAAAACAAGAATACCATGGTTAGATAAGTGTCCACCCCCACTTATAATAGCAATTGTGAATTGGCTCAAGTGTAAACAATCACCTTCACAATCATACACCAAGTTAATTGGCCTCCTCCTGTGTTAAATTGTAGTGATTTGATTATTTCAGAATATACTCAGCTGTTCCTGTAGATTTCCCCAGCTGGGTAGTGCATCTCACAACAAAGACTCAACCATGAGCACCGAGGAGTTTTCAAAAGACCTCTGGGATAAAGTTGTGAAAAGGCAAAGATCAGGGGATGGGTATAAATATATTTCAAAGGCCTTGAATATCCCTTGGAGCACAGTCAAGGCAATCATGAAGAAGTGGAAGGTGTATGGTGCCACCAAGACCCTGCCGAGATCAGGCCATCCCTCCAAACTGGATGGCCAAGCAATGAGGAGACTGATCAGAGAGGCCACCAAAAGGTTAATGACTATGAACGTTGCCAGAAGGCAACTGTGAAAGAGCCACGGGCCTTTATGGAAAAGACTGGTCACTGTGTGCATGTGACAACAATATCCCAAGCACTCCACTAGTCTGGCCTATACGAAGGAAACCATTATTTAAAAAAGCCCACCTTGAGTCCCGTTTGAGGTATGCAACAAACCACTCCAGAGATTCTGAAGCCATGTTGCAAAAAGTTCTGTTGTCGAATGAAACCAAGATGGAACTTTTTGGCCTAAATGCAAAATGTTACATTTGATGCAAACCCAACACAGCACATCACCCAAAGAACACCATCCCTACTGTGTTGCATGGTGGTGGCAACATCGTGTTATGGGAGTGTTTCTCATCAGCAGGGACTGCGGCACTTGTCATGATCGACGGGAAAATGGATGGAGCAAAATACAGAAAAATCCCAGAGGAAAACCTGCTGCCCTCTGCAAGAAAGCTGAAATTTGGACAGAAGTTTTCCTTTTAGTATGACAACGACCCGAAGCACACAGCCAAAGCTACACTGGAGTGGTTAAGGGACAAGAAGACAAATATCCTTGAGTGGTGCAGTGAGAGCCCCGACAAAAACGCAATC